>NC_057801.1:382773654-383096350 GCF_018294505.1 Triticum aestivum
ACAGTACCCCACCTTGATCAATAAAGCTTTCATCTTATATTCGCAATATCCAGATTGCAATCTTAGTTTCTTGCTTGTTCTTTGTTTGCTCGCAGGAAACAGACCCTCGTGGTCAGGTTGATCGTGCTCCGGCGTGGTCAATAACCTCTCGGAGTTGGTTTAGCGATTGCTAAGGCGCGACGTCCTCGCACGTTCGTAGTCGGATCGTCAAAGTCGACTTCCACCAAAGCGATATCCATCATCTCATCGAAAGACGGGACACCTTAGCCTCTATCAAGTGGTATCAGATTTCCAGGTTGCTCGGTGAGATTTTACAGTTTTCGTAGTTTAGATCGAGTCTGTTTCTTCATACCTATAGTCCACGAAAAAGCCACAAAAAAATTATGGTTACTTCATCATATCCGAACCAATCTGAGCCTTTGCATAATCTTTTTAGGGTTTGCTTTGTTGAATTTGCGGTTGCATCGTCGTGTCTAGTTGCTGGTCTTAGCGTCTAGTCTTTTAGAGTTTCGAGTTCTGGTCATAAGTTGTCACGCCGCCACGGCACCATCATCATCGCCCCTGCCACCTACCACCACCGCTCATAATCCGTATCCATATACCACCACCAATCCGTATCCATATACCACCACCGCTGCCATATACCACCACCATATATCCACCACCGCTGCCATATACAACCACCATATATCCACCACCAATCCTAGTTCCTTGCATATTAGGTTTGTTTTCGAGATTCATCTAGTTTCCGATTCGCGTTTCCTTGCCGGAGTAGGTTTCGGAAAAAAAAGATTCCGGAAACTACCCTCCGTTTAGGCCCAAAATTTTCCGAAAACGCACTTGTCGAAAAAATTTCTGGCTATCCTATTTTGAGGTGTTTCTAAGCGTATTGAGATAGTCGCCGTTATAGAAAGTTTTTTTTGACCCGTTTCCAGTTTTTCGGTCCTGGCAGTCGGAAAAAAAATTGGTCGAAAACATTTCGTGCCCATCCTGTCAGTTTGACCTGGGAAGAGTTTTGAGACACTCGCCATTATAGTGATTTTTCGCAAAAAAAGAGCAGCGCAAAAAAAAGCAGCGCAAAAAAGAGCGATTTTTTTTCAGAGTGTGCTTTTCCCTTGTTTACGTGCAGCGCCGTGATTTTGTTAGTGTTCTAGGCTCGTGTCTCTAGCACGGTCTAGCCTAGGACCAACACAGTACCGTCGTTGAGCGTTTATTCAACTTTGCATCTCTAAATTGATTATTGCTGACCCTTTTTGCTACCATATTATAAGCCTTCCCAGCTCCACATACATCTACGTCGTGCGTTTGACTCTCCCTGGTAATCGCTCTATCCAAGCTTTGAGAGTTTTGACTACAACGATTACCGATAACCGCCTGCTGCTGGGTAAGAACTCGTAAGAATTTGAGATTTGCTTGACGAATTTGTGACACCCACCACCACCTCTTGTTAGTAGTCTGTAGGATCATATTCTGTGTGTTTCTATTGCTGCTAACCATGCCAGGATCACAAGCCGACGAGACTGACTGGGAGAACATGACGAATAAGGATTTGCATGACAAATTTCAGCAAATGATGAGTGGACAGGTGCAAGATATGTTAAACAGATTTGAAGAGGCCATGGAGAAGATAGATGGCATGGAGAAGACGTTCGAAACAAAGCTCGATAACAAGTTTAATGAATTGCTCGCGCGTCTTCCACCACCACCACCCGCTGCACCTAACGCACCTCTCCAACAACAACAACAACGACTACCTCCACGTCGCGAAACAGACCTCCGCCGAGCGAGCCGTGTCCCTCTTGCGTTTGGCCAAACTGTTGGTGCTGCTGTTGATACTTCTGTGGCTCCTGCTGCTGATGCGGAGGAGGATGATTATGTGGGAGATTACGAGGATGAGGTTGATCAAAATCAGAACTACGTGCAACCACCTGCACCACAACCACCAGGTCGTCCACATGCAAATATTCGCAATGGTAGGCCTGCACCACCACCTCAGGTACGAGATGATGTCCATATTCCTAAACTGAAATTGAATATTCCACCATTTGAGGGTAGATATATTCCTGATATATATCTTACTTGGGAGTTAAAAACTGAACAACGATTTACATGTTTACAATATCCTGAGGAGAAACGGGTTGCTACTGCTATTTGTGCTTTCACTAGTTTTGCATGTGTATGGTGGTCTGAACATTGTAGATTATACCCTATTCCAACTACTTGGGCTGCTTTGAAAACTGCTATGCGTACGCGTTGGGTTCCACCATATTATCAACGTGAATTGCTTCAAAAATTGCAGCGTTTAAGACAAGGGAAAAATTCTGTAGAAGAATATTATCAGGAATTACAAACTGGCATGATTAGATGTGGTATTGTTGAGGAGAATGAAGCTATGCTTGCACGTTTTCTGGGTGGATTAAATAGAGAGACCCAGACCATTCTAGACTATAAGGAGTATACTAATATCACTCGTTTATTTCATCTTGCTTGTAAAGCTGAACGTGAAGTGCAGGATCGACAAGCATTGGCGCGAACTAACTTTTCTGCAGGCCGGCCTTCATCATGGACACCGCGTGCATCTTCTACTTCAACTGCACCAGCAGCTCAACCACGTGCCTCCTCCAGCCGTGATACAAGAAAACAGGCACAACCACCATTATCTGCCAAGAGCGCACCTGCCGGGCCTGCACAGAGTTTTTCTTCTTCCATGGCATCAACAGGGCACACAAGTGATATTATTTGTTGTCGTTGTAAGGGAGGAGGTCATTATGCGAGAGAATGCAAATCTCAGCGTGTGATGATTGCTACCGAGGATGGTAGATATGAGTCCGCTAGTGACTATGACGAGGAGACTTTGGCTCTTATTACACGTGAAGAACATGGTGGAGATGATTCTGATCATGAGACACAATACATGGCTCCTGAAGACGCTGACAGGTATGAATGTTTAGTTGCTCAATGTGATTTGAGTGTGCAGGTCACACAAGCTGAGCAAAATCAGAGGCACAATTTGTTCCATACCAAGGGAGTTGTGAAGGAACGTTCTGTGCGCGTCATAATAGACGGAGGTAGCTGCAACAACTTGGCTAGCATGGAGATGGTGGAGAAGCTTTCTCTCACCACAAGACCACATCCACATCCTTACTACATCCAATGGTTCAACAACAGCGGCAAGGTTAAGGTAACACGTATTGTTCGTGTGCACTTTAGTATCTCTACATATGCTGATTATGTTGATTGTGATGTGGTACCTATGCAAGCATGTTCCTTATTACTTGGTAGACCATGGAAATTTGATAAAAATTCTGTACACCATGGTAGAAACAATCAGTATACTCTTGTTCATAAGGATAAAAATATTACTTTGCTTCCTATGACTCCTGATTCTATTTTGAAAGATGATATTAATAGAGCTAATAAAGCAAAACAGGAGAAGAATAAGAGTGAAAATCAGATTGTGGCAACAGAATTTGAGCAAGAAATGAAGCCTAATAATAAACCATCTAGTGTTGCTTCTGAAATTAAATTGAAAAGTGCATGTTTATTTGCAACCATATCTGATATTGATGAGCTAGATTTCAGCAAATCTGTTTGCTATGCTTTTGTGTGCAAAGAGGCATTATTTTCATTTGAGGACGTGCCTTCCTCTTTGCCTCCTGCTGTCACTAACATTTTGCAGGAGTTCGCTGACGTCTTTCCACAAGACGTGTCACCGGGATTACCGCCTATTCGAGGGATTGAGCATCAGATTGACTTAATTCCCGGTGCTTCACTGCCAAACCGTGCGCCATACTGTACCAATCCAGAGGAGACGAAGGAGATTATGCGTCAAGTACAAGAGCTTCTCGACAAAGGTTATATACGCGAATCCCTTAGTCCTTGTGGTGTTCCTATTATTCTAGTGCCGAAAAAGGATGGTACATCAAGAATGTGTGTTGATTGTAGAGGCATTAATAATATTACTATTCGTTATCGTCATCCTATTCCTAGGCTAGATGATATGCTTGATGAATTGAGTGGCTCTACAATATTCTCCAAAGTTGATTTGCGTTGTGGATACCATCAAATTCGTAGGAAATTGGGAGATGAATGGAAAACAGCATTTAAAACTAAGTTTGGATTATATGAGTGGTTAGTCATGCCTTTTGGGTTAACTAATGCACCTAGTACTTTCATGAGATTAATGAATGAAGTTTTACGTGCTTTCATTGGACGATTTGTGGTAGTTTACTTTGATGACATATTGATTTATAGCAGATCTTTGGAAGAACATTTGGAACATTTACGTGCTGTTTTTATTGCTCTACATGATGCACGTTTGTTTGGTAACCTTGGGAAGTGCACCTTTTGCACCAACCGAGTATCTTTTCTTGGCTATGTTGTTACTCCACAGGGAATTGAAGTTGATAAAGCCAAGATTGAAGCTATTGAGAGTTGGCCGCAGCCCAAAACGGTCACACAAGTGAGGAGTTTTCTTGGCCTCGCTGGATTCTATAGGTGTTTTTTGAGAGATTTCAGCACCATTGCTGCACCTGTAACACCCCTAGTGTCATGCTACAGTAACCCTCTGTGATTAAGCCTAATCTTTTGGCTAAAGAATGCTTAATCACATCTGTTCAATATCTCTTTTCAACTCCCATCTGAATTCAAATTCAAATCATAAGTGAAACTTGAAGTTGCACAAAAGTTGCTGGAAAAATGTTCATCATTTAGCAAATATTCCAATGCAATTTGATGTAATTAAAAACAACATCACTCCTATGCTAAAATGGACACTAACTTTTATAACAGTCCATTCCAGCAATTTAAAATGCAAATTCTTTTATGAAAATTCCAAATGGATCTAAACCTCTCCCAAAAATAATTGTGGCAGTGCCTAAAAATGCACTAGACTTTTATGATCCAGTTTCACATTTTTCCTGAACCATTAAGGTCCCCAGATAAACCTTTTCCTCCTCTGGTAATTAAAAAAAAAAGAAAAAGAGAAGTAGAGGAGAGAGAGAGAAAGACCTGCACCACTTGGGCTTCGGCCCACCCGAGCCAACTGGCCCAGCAGGCCGACCGACCCTCCCCCCACCGGTCGCTCCCTCCCCTTCCTGTTCCTCTGCTCCGTGTCGCTACAGGGGCAAGGTCGACCCCGACCACCTCGCCGGCCTCACCGGGAGAGGATAAGGGCGACGCCTCAGGCTCCCCTCATCTCCCCTCACCCACTCACTCTCCCTGGGCGCCCCCTCTCCCCTCTCTCCCTCTGGCCTCGCCCCCTTCTCCAGATCCACCTCGCCCCGACGCACTGTCGCCGCCGCGTTGCTGCGCCACCGCGTCCACCGGGCCCTCCTCGCCGCCCCGATGTGTCCACGAGCCCCGCAGCCGTCTGCTGCTTCGTCTGCACCAACAAACTCAAGGCGGGAGCCACCCCAGCGCCGGATCCGTCTTCCTCCCGGACCGCCGTCGCCGCCGCTTTCGACTCCGGCCACGGCCACTGCGCTCCTGTTACTCGCCGGGCCTTCGTGCGCCCACCCAGTGAGCTCCTCCCCCTCTCCCTTCCCTCACGTAGGCTGCCTCCCTCTCTAGCTCGCTCGCCGCAACCGCCGTAGCTCACCGTCGCCCTGCTCCATCACCGTCGTGGCCACCGCTGCCGTGGCCCCCGTCCAAGCCCTCCATCGTGCTCCTGGTGTTCCCAGGAGCCCGGCCAGCCCTTCCTCTCGCCCTCTCGTGCCCCCTAGCCCATTCCCGACGTGACTCCGAACGCCTCCGCCGCCCGTGCTCGCCGCCGATGGTCATTCCGGCCGTCCCCGGGCGAGCCACCACCACCACCCGACACGGCGTCGTGTGCGCGTTCGAACGGTGCTAACCGCACGCGAAACGGCCGCCCCTAGCGCGTTTCCGACGAGGCCCGAGCGGCTCCGCCGCGTTCTAACGTCGCCGGCGGCGAGACGCCGGCCGCCGCCGACGTGGCTGGGCGGGCCCGACCCCTGGCTCACTGCCAGTGGGCCTTAGGGGCCACGTTGACTGGGTTGACCCAGTCAACACGCTGACATGGCGGTACAGTGCCACTGACGAACCGGCCCCACCGCTTAAATAATAACTAAAATGATTTTTATAATTAAAAGTAATTAGTTTAACTAATTAGCCACTAACATGTGGGGCCCATCCGCTAATTAACCTCAGTTTAGTTTAAAATAAGCTCTGTTAAGTAACAGAGGCTGACAGGTGGGTCCCCCGTGTCAGTTTTGACCAGTCAAACGGACTGTTGAATGCTGACGTCACTCCTACGTCACGCTGACATCATATTCCTTTTCTGCTTTTTTTAATAGTTTCTGAAAATGCTTTAATCTTTGAAAATGCATAGAAAATAAACCGTAACTCGGATGAAAATGTTTTCTATATGAAAGTTGCTCAGAAAAATCCAATGAATCCGAATATGCAGTCCGTTCATCTGTCACATGCCCCTAGCATGCTGAACATGGAACTTTCCCCCTCCGGTCATCTGTGTGACACAGGTCCGGAACCGGGAATACATTCCCGGTTGAATTCTCCCTTCACCTATATCGTGTAGCCATACGTTAGGTCACTCCCGGCACAACATATTGCCATGTTACGCTTTGTGATGCTATGTCTGCTTTATATTTACTGTTTCTTCCCCCTCTTCTCTCCGGTAGACCCTCAAGACCGATGCCGCCCCTGTGATCGACTACGTCGACGACGACCCCTCCTTGCCAGAGCAACCAGGCAAGCCCCCCCTTTGATCATCCCTATATCGCCCATTCCTTTCTCTCTTGCTTGCATTAGATTTTGCTACTTTTATTGTATGCTCCTATTCTGATGCATAGCCTGCTTTTGTACCCGTTATTGTACCTTACCTGCTTATCCTAATCTGCTTAGTATAGGTTGGTTAGTGATCCATCAGTGACCCCCACCTTGTCCTTGTTGCCCCTGCTTCATCATTGAAGACCTGATCAACGGGATCGAAGACCAGGCCCCGACACCGCACATCACTTTCCCCTTAGTTGCTCGACACTACTGGGTTACTAACGAGTGCCGAGGGTGAGACCTCTACAACACTTCTGATGTTAACCCTGTAGTGTAGCTATTCGGTCGTGGTCATCGAGGGTGATTTCCTCTTTAACCACTTCCGATACGACTCTGTCGTGCAACCCCTCAAGTGTGAACCTCGAGGGTGATTCCTCTACGTTCACCTTGATGATTACATTGAGTGGAAACCACCGAGGGTGATTCCATGGGTTTTCCTCTTGATGTTTGGACACACGGCTATTTGGACTTTACAACTGTTACTTGGAAAGTGATGTGGAGACGGGTTGACCTGGAAGGTGCCCGTGAGATAATTACGAGGCGTGGCCGGGCATTCTTAGCCCTTGCCGCAAGTCCTCGAGACGGGGCAACGGGGTCACTTCTTTCGTGAGTCTCTGCTTGTTACCGCGCGTTCCTAATCCACTACGATTTGGATATTTGATCCGAGGGGCCTCTGGCCTGATAGCACTAACCATCACGTGGGCATAGTATGGGCGTTCTGCGTCGTATACATCAGCCAAAGCTTAATAGACGTCAGCGACTGAGTGGCGCGCGCCGGGTTGGACTGCGCAAGCGCCTGCCTTGTTGAAGGAGGTAGCTAGGTCTGCTCACCGGCCGCGTACGCAACGTGCAGGAGTTTCCGGGGAGATGGCCCATGACCCCTGGGGGCATAGGTTTAGTCCGGCGTGCTGACCTCTCTGTTAAGTCTAGGTCGGGTTGCGGCGTATTGTTTGGCCGAGGCCGGGCATGACCCTGGAAAGTGTGTCCGGCCGGAGTCAATCGAGCGTGGTGGGTAAGTTGGTGCACCCCTGCAGGGAAGAAAACATCTATCGATAGCCTGTCCTACGGTAACGGACACTTGGAGTCGTATCCCGATCGATACAACTAGAACTGGATTCTTGTGATGAGAACTGGATGGTGATGAGGTTTTGATTGTGATGATAACTGGATAGTATGGCTCTGGGATTGCTTTCTCGCAGGGAGTCGAGAAAGGATCTCTGGCCGAGGTTGATAACACTACTACCACTTTACTTTATGCTACTCTACTCCCTCCTGGTTGCTGCAAGATGGTGGTTTCCATAAGATGCTAGTCTTTGATAGGACTAGACCTTCTCTCTATTCTGGCATTTCTGCAGCCCAGTCCACATACACAGCCTTCCTTTGATAATGTTGCATATGTAGTGTAGATCCTTGCTTGCGAGTACTTTGGATGAGTACTCACGGTTGCTTTGCTCCCCCTTTTCCCCCCTTCTTTCTTCTTTCTGGTTGTTGCAACCAGATGGTGGAGTCCAGGAGCCAGAGGCCACCTTTGATGACTGCTGCTACCCCGAGGGTGCCTACTACCACGTGACGGACGCCGACGACCAAGAGTAGTTAGGAGGCTCCCAGGCAGGAGGCCTTGCCTTTTCGATCATAGATGCTTTTGTGCTAGCCTTCTTAAGGCAAACTTGTTTAACTCATGTCTGTTCTCAGATATTGTTGCTTCCGCTGACCCGTTTGTATTCAAGCTGATGTATTCGAGCCCTCGAGGCCCCTGGCTTGTAATATAAAGCTTGTATTATTTTAATTTGTGTCTAGAGTTGTGTTGTGATATCTTTCCGTGAGTCCTTGATCTTGATCGTACACATTTGCGTGTATGATTAGTGTACGATTGAATCGAGGGCGTCACAGCACCTCTCAATGAGCTTACAAAGAAAGATGTGCCTTTTCTTTGGGGTACCGCACAGGAAGAAGCCTTCACGGTATTGAAAGATAAGTTGACACATGCTCCTTTACTCCAACTTCCTGATTTTAATAAGACTTTTGAGCTTGAATGTGATGCTAGTGGAATTGGATTAGGAGGTGTGTTATTACAAGATGGCAAACCTGTTGCATATTTTTCTGAAAAATTGAGTGGGCCTAGTCTGAATTATTCTACTTATGATAAAGAATTATATGCTCTTGTTCGGACTTTAGAAACATGGCAACATTATTTATGGCCCAAAGAATTTGTTATACATTCTGATCATGAATCTTTGAAACATATTAAAAGTCAAGCTAAACTGAATCGTAGACATGCTAAATGGGTTGAATTCATTGAGACTTTCCCTTATGTCATTAAGCACAAGAAGGGAAAAGAAAATGTTATTGCTGATGCATTGTCTCGTCGCTATACTATGCTTTCACAACTTTACTTCAAAATATTTGGTTTGGAGACCATCAAAGATCAATATGTGCATCATGCTGATTTTAAAGATGTAATGCAGAATTGTAAAGAAGGAAGAATGTGGAACAAGTTCGTCATTAATGATGGATTTGTGTTTTGTGCTAACAAGCTATGCATTCCAGCTAGCTCTGTTTGTCTTTTGTTGTTGCAGGAGGCGCATGGAGAAGGATTAATGGGACACTTTGGCGTGAAGAAGATGGAGGACGTACTTGCTACACATTTCTTTTGGCCAAAGATGAGACGGGATGTTGAGCGTTTTATTGCTCGCTGCACTACATGTCAAAAAGCTAAGTCACGACTCAATCCTCATGGTTTATATATGCCTTTGCCTGTACCTAGTGTTCCTTGGGAGGATATATCTATGGACTTTGTTTTAGGTTTACCTCGAACAAAGAAGGGGAGGGATAGCATATTTGTTGTCGTGGATAGATTCTCGAAAATGGCACACTTTATACCATGTCATAAAAGCGATGATGCTGTTAATGTTGCTGATTTGTTCTTTCGTGAAATTATTCGCTTGAATGGTGTGCCAAATACTATTGTTTCAGATCGTGATACTAAATTTCTTAGCCACTTTTGGAGATGTTTATGGGCTAAGTTGGGGACTAAACTGCTTTTTAGTACTACTTGTCACCCCCAAACCGATGGACAAACTGAAGTAGTCAATAGAACATTGTCTACTATGCTTAGGGATGTTTTGAAGAATAATAAGAAAATGTGGGAGGAATGCTTGCCTCATATTGAATTTGCTTATAATCGTTCATTGCATTCTACTACTAAGATGTGCCCTTTTGAAGTTGTGTATGGTTTCCTACCTCGTGCACCTATTGATTTGTTGCCTCTTCCATCTTCGGAGAAGGTTAATTTTGATGCTAAACAACGTGATGAATTGATTTTAAAAATGCATGAGTTAACTAAGGAAAACATTGAGCGTATGATGCTAAATATAAACTTGCTGGAGATAAGGGTAGAAAACATGTTGTGTTTGCACCTGGAGATCTTGTTTGGTTACATTTGCGTAAGGATAGATTTCCTGATTTGCGCAAATCAAAGCTAATGCAACGTGCTGATGTTCCCTTTAAGGTGTTGGAGAAAATAAATGATAATGCATATAAACTTGAGCTGCCTGCAGATTTTGGGGTTAGTCCCACTTTTAACATTGCAGATTTGAAGCCTTATTTGGGCGAGGAAGATGAACTTCCGTCGAGGACGACTTCATTTCAAGAAGGGGAGGATGATGAGGACATCAATACAATTGTTACACCCACAACCCCTGCTGCTATACATACTGGACCAATTACTAGAGCTCGCGCACGCCAACTAAATTACCAGGTACTTTCGTTTCTTGGTAATGATTCTAATGTTCATGAGAATATGATGCTGCCTAAATTGGATACATTTGTTTTGCTTACAAATGAAGGGCCTAGCTTGGAGAAGGATGAACATTGGAGCAAGAACAAGCATGGAGATGATGGCATGCGCGAGGGGAACAAGAACGGAGTTACAAGTGATGATTTCAGGACTTTGAAGCCACCATAATGGGTGCATGAAGCCTTGGACGAAATATACAAGATGCCACTTCATAAATTTCGTCCCGAGGCTATTCTAGGTGCTGCGTCACCTTATTATTGGGCCAGGCCCATGTAATTTCGAAATACATAAGTATAGGCTATTTTTAGAGTCCGTATGTGTGGGGAAACAAGAGATAGGGTTGATTTCGGACCCCTCCACCAAGGGCCACGAAATCCCCCCCTCTTCCTCCATATATACAGCCCTTAGGGCATCATTTAGACTTTGGGTTTTGTTTAGATTAAAGTTCACCATAGCTGCAACTTCGCGTACTTCGTTTGTGTTCAACGACCAGACAAAGGTGTCACAGAACCCCACCTTGATCAATAAAGCTTTCATCTTATATCACAATATCCAGATTGCAATCTCAGTTTCTTGCTTGTTCTTCGTTTGCTCGCAGGAAACAGACCCTCGTGGTCAGGTTGATCGTGCTCCGGCGTGGTCAATAACCTCTCGGAGTTGGTTTAGCGATTGCTAAGGGCGACGTCCTCGCACGTTCGTAGTCGGATCGTCAAAGTCGACTTCCACCAAAGCGATATCCATTATCTCATCGAAAGACGGGACACCTTAGCCTCTATCAATGCAAGCGAATAATTTCACGAAAGAACAAATCAGCAGCATTAACAACATCATCGCTTTTATGACATGGTATAAAGTGTGCCATTTTCGAGAATCTATCCACAACAACAAATATGCTATCCCCCCCCTTCTTTGTTTGAGGTAAACCTAAAACAAAGTCCATAGATATATCCTCCCAAGGAACACTAGGTACACGCAAAGGCATATATGAACCATGGGGATTGAGTCATGACTTAGCTTTTTGACATGTAGTGCAGCGGGCAACAAAACACTCAACATCCCGTCTCATCTTTGGCCAAAAGAAATGTGTAGCAAGTACGTCCTCCATCTTCGTCACGCCAAAGTGTCCCATTAATCCTCCTCCATGTGCCTCCTGCAACAACAAAAGACGAACGGAGCTAGCTGGAATGCATAGCTTGTTAGCATGAAACACAAATCCATCATTAATGATGAACTTGTTCCATGTTCTTCCTTCTTTACAATTCTGCAATACATCTTTAAAATAAGCATCATGCACATATTGATCTTTGATGGTCTCCAAACCAAATATTTTGAAGTTAAGTTGTGAAAGCATAGTATAGCGACGAGACAATGCATCAGCAATAACATTTTCTTTACCCTTCTTGTGTTTAATGACATAAGGGAAAGTCTCAATGAATTCAACCCATTTAGCATGTCTATGATTCAGTTTAGCTTGACGTTTAATATGTTTCAATGATTCATGATCAGAATGTATAAAAAAGTCTTTGGGCCATAAATAATGTTGCCACGTTTCTAAAGTCCGAACAAGAGCATATAATTCTTTATCATAAGTAGAATAATTTAGACTAGGCCCACACAATTTTTCAGAAAAGTATGCAACATGTTTGCCATCTTGTAATAACACACCTCCTAATCCAATTCCACTAGCATCACATTCAAGCTCAAAAGTCTTATTAAAATCAGGAAGTTGGAGTAAAGGAGCACGTGTCAACTTATCTTTCGATACCGTGAAGGCTTCTTCTTGTGCAATACCCCAAACAAAAGGCACATCCTTCTTTGTAAGCTCATTGAGAGGTGCAGCAATGATGCTAAAATCTCTCACAAAACGCCTATAAAATCCAGTGAGGCCAAGAAAACTCCTCGCGTGTGTGACCGTTTTGGGATGCGGCCAACTCTCAATGGCTTCAATCTTGGCTTTATCAACTTCAATTCCCTGTGGAGTAACAACATAGCCAAGAAAAGATACTCGGTCGGTGCAAAAGGTGCACTTCCCAAGGTTACCAAACAAATGTGCATCACATAGAGAAATAAAAACAACACGTAAATGTTCCCAATGTTCCTCCAAAGATCTGCTATAAATCAGTATTTCATCAAAATAGACTACCACAAATCATCGAATGAAAGCACGTAAAACTTCGTTCATTAATCTCATGAAGGTACTAGGTGCATTAGTTAACCCAAAAGGCGTGACTAACCACTCATATAATCCAAACTTAGTTTTAAATGTTGTTTTCCATTCATCTCCTAATTTCATATGAATTTGATGGTATCCACTACGCAAATCAGTTTTGGAGAATATTGTAGAGCCACTCAATTCATCAAGCATATCATCTAGCCTAGGAATAGGATGACGACAACGAATAGTAATATTATTAATGCCTCTACAATCAACACACATGCGCGATGTACCATCCTTTTTAGCACTAGTATAATAGGAACAATACAAGGCCTAAGAGATTCACGTATATAACCTTTGTCGAGCAACTCCTGTACTTGACGCATAATCTCCTTCTTCTCCTCTGGATTGGTACGGTATGGTGCATGGTTGGGTAGTGATGCACCGGGAATTAAGTCAATCTGATGCTCAATCCATCGAATAGGTGGTAATCCCGGTGGCACGTCTTGTGGAAAGACGTCAGCAAACTCCTGCAAAATGTTAGTGACAACAAGAGGCAAAGAGGAAGGCACGTCCTCGAATGAAAATAATGCCTCTTTGCACACAAAAGCATAGCAAAAAGATTTGCTGGAATCTAGATCATCAATATCATATTTGGTGGCAAGTAAACATCCACTTTTCAGTTTAATTTCAGAAGCAACACTAGATGGTTTATTATTAGGTTTCATTTGTTGCTCAAATTCTTTTGCCACTATCTGTTCACTCTTATTTTGTTCCTGTTTTGCTTTACTAGCTCGATTAATATCATCTTTCAAAATGGAATCATGAGTCATAGGAAGCAAAGTAATATGTTTATCCTTATGAACAAGAGTATAGTGATTGTTTCTACCATGGTCTACAGAATTTTTATCGAATTGCCATGGTCTACCAAGTAAGAAGGAACATGCTTGCATGGGTACCACATCACAATCAATAAAATCAGCATATGTAGCGATACTAAAATGCACAGGAACAATACATGTTACCTTAACCTTGCCGCTGTTGTTGAACCATTGGATGTAGTAAGGATGTGGATGTGGTCTTGTGGTGAGAGATAGCTTCTCCATAATCTCCATGCTAGCCAAGTTGTTGCAGCTCCCTCCATCTATGATGACGCAAACATAACGTTCTTTCACAACTCCCTTTGTATGGAACAAATTATGCCTCTGATTTTGCTCATCTTGTGTGACCTGCACACTCAAAACACGTTGAGCAACTAAACTTTCATGCCTGTCAGCGTCTTCAGCAGCCATGTATTGTGTCTCATGTTTAGAATCATCTCCACAGTGATCTTCACTTGTAATAAGAGCCAAAGTCTCCTCATCGTAGTCACTAGCAGCCTCATACCCACCATCCTAAGTAGCAATCATCACACACTTAGATGGGCATTCTCTCGCATAATGACCTCCACCCTTGCAACGACGACAAATAATATCATGTGTTTGCCCTGTTGATACCATGGATGAAGAAGTGCTCTATGCGGAACTGGAAGGTGTACTCCTGGAAGATGGTGATGGTGGTGGTGCCTGTTTTCTTGTATCTCGATTGGAATTGGTGGCTGAAGTCAGTGGTGCCTCAGTAGGATGTGTGGGAGTAGAGGATGTACGTGGTGTCCATGATGAAGATCGACCTACAGAAAAATTAGTTCTCGCCAATGCCCGTTGATTCTGCACTTCACGTTCAACTTTACAAGCAAGATGGAATAAACTAGTGGTATTATTATACTCCTTATACTCTAGAATGGTCTGAATCTCTTTATTTAATCCACCCATAAAATGTGCAAGCATAACTTCATTATCCTCAACAATACCACATCTAATCATGCCAGTTTGTAATTCCTGATAATACTCCTCTACAAAAAATTTCCCTTGTCTCAAACACTGCAGTTTTTGAAGTAATTCACATTAATAATATGGTGGAACCCAACGAGTATGCATATCAGTTTTCAAAGTAGCCAAAGTAGCTGGAATAGGATATAATCTACAATGTTCGTACCACCAAACAAAAGCAAAGCTAGTGAATTCACATACAACAGCAGCAACACGTCTATCCTCAGGATATTGTAAGCATGTTAAACATTGTTCAGTTTCTAACTCCCAAGTAAGATAGACATCAGGAATGTATCGACCCTCAAATAGTGGAATATTCAACTTTAGTTTAGGAACATGGTCATAATCTCACACCTGAGCTGGTAGTGCACCCCTACCATTGCGATTATATGCATGTGGATGACCTGGTGCTGGTGGTTGCACGTAGTTCTGCTTTTGATCAACCTCATCTTCATAATCACCCGCATAATTGTCATCCTCCTCGGCAGCAACAGTAGCAGGAGCCAAAGAAGCATCAATAGTAGGTACAGCAGCACCAGAAGTTTGGCCATCCTCAATAGGAACACGCTTGCTCGTCCTAACTGATTCGGAAGGGGGCGTTGTTGTTGTTGTTGCAGAGGTGCGACAGGTGCAGATGGTGGTGGTTGGGGAAGATGCGTGAGCAATTCATTAAACTTGTTATCCAGCTTTGTCTCGAACGGCTTCTCCATGCCATCTATCTTCTCCATGGCCTCTTCAAATCTGTTTAGCACATCTCCCACCTGGCCACTCATCATTTGCTGAAATTTATCATGCAACTCCTTGTTCGTCATGTTCTCCCAGTCAATCTCGTCGGTTAGCAGCAATAGAAACACACAAGAATATGATCCTACAGACTATTAGAAAGTGGCGGGGTGTCACAAATCTGTCAAGCAAACCTCAAGTTCTTACCAGTTCTTACCCAGCAGCACATGGTGATCGGCATCCGTTCTAGTCAAAAATCTCAAAGCTTGGACAGAGCGATTGCCAGGTGGTGTCAAAATCACGACGTAGATGTATGTGGAGCTAGGAAGGCTTATGATATGGTAGCAAAAATGTCAGCAATAATCAATTCAGAGATGCAAAGTTGAATACACGCTCAACGACAGTACTGTGCCGGTCCTAGGCTAGACCGTGCTAGAGACGTGAGCCTAGAACACTAACAAAATCACGACGCATCACATAAACAAGGAAAAAATACACTCTGAAAAAAAATCGCTCTTTTTTTGCTCCTCTTTCTTTTTGTGAAAATTCACTATAATGGCGAGTGTCTCAAAACTCTTCCCAAGTCGAAGTAACAGGATAGGCACGAAAATTTTTGACTATTTTTTTCGGAAATCAGGGTAGCAACGACGAAAAAGTGCAACAAAAATCCACTATGATGGCGAGTATCTCAAAAGGCTCCTTGGGACCTAAAAACAGGATAGGGAAAAAATATTTTCGGTCACCGAAATTTTGGCCTAAAAACTGCCCGGGGGTCTCCAGACTCTTTTTTTCTGAAACCTACTCAGGCAAAGAAACACGAATCGGAAAATAGATGGATCTCGGAAACAAACCTAATATGAAAAGAACTCGGATTGGTGGTGGGATATGGCAGCGGTGGTGGTATATGGTAGTGGTGGTGGTATATGGATACAGATCGGTGGTGTTATATGGATACGGATCGGTGATAGTATATGGATACAAATTAGTGGTGGTATATGGATACAGGTCCAAAGTGGTGGCGGATAAGCGGTGGTGGTAGATGACAGGGGCGATGATGATGGTGCGGCGGCGGCGTGACAACTTATGACCAGAACTCAAAACTCTGAAAGACTAGATGCTAAGACCAACAACTTGACACGACGATGCAACCGTAAATTCAACAAAGCAAAATACTGGAAAGACTATGCAAAGGCTCAGATTGGTTCGGATATGATTAGATAACCCTAATTTTTCTTCTGTGGCTTTTTCGTGGATTGTAGGTATGAAGAACAGACTCAATCTAAACTACGAAAGACTGTAAAATCTCACCGAGCAACCTGGAAATCTGATACCACTTGATAGAGGTGGGGTGTCCCGATCTTTCGATAGATGATAACTATTGATTTCATGGAGTCGACTTTGACGATCCGACTACAAACATGCACGACGTTGCGCCTTAGCAATCGCTAAACCAACTCTGAGAGGTTATTGACCACATCGGAGCACGATCAACCTGACCACGAAGGTGTATTCCTGCAAGAAATCGAAGAACAAGCAAGAATATGACAAAGCAGTCTGAATATGGCGAATATGGATTAAGTATTGATAATGGCGGGGATCCGAAGCGGTCTTGGTCTAGTCGTTGGACACAAACGAAGTATGCGAAGTTGCGTTGGCTAACTTTTAAGTAAACAAGTCCCAAAGCCTAAACAATGCCCTAAGGGCTGTATATATGGAGGTAGAGGGGGTGAATTTTGTGACCCTTGGAAGAGGGGTCCGAAACCAACCCTGTCGCTAGTTTCCCCACACATATAGACTCTAAAAACAGCCTATACTTATGTATTCCGAAATTACACGGGCCTGACCCAATAATAAGGTGACGCAACACCTATAATAGCCTCTGGACGAAATTTGTGAAGTGGCATCTTGTATATTTCGTCCAAGCCTTCATGCACTCATTACGGTGGCTCATAGTCCTGAAATCATCACTTGAAACTCCGTTCTTGTTCCCCTTGCACATGCCACTTGTTCCAATGTTCATCCTTCTCCAAGCTAGGCCCTTCATTTGTAAGAAAAATAAATGTATCCAATTTAGGTAGCATCATATTCTCATGAATATTAGAATCATTACCAAGAAACGAAAGTACCCGGTAATTTAATTGGCGTGCGCGTGCTCTAGTAATTGGTCCAATATGTATGGCAGCAGGGGCTGTGGGTGTAACAATTGTATTGATGTCCTCATCAAACACTCCCTCCGTTTCATTATGTAAGATCTTATTACATCCAATATACTCACATGTTGGATGAATTAACATCTTATATTACCCGACGGATGGAGTTTATTACATTGTTACAAATATCGGCCGATTAATTGTAATTAACTGCTGCTATGTTGTTATTGTTGTTGTTGTTGCTGCTGCTCTTCCATGTATATCTAGACATCATCAGAATATTAAGGCAACACTCTTCCTTGTTGCTATCTAGCCTGGGATTGCATATTTAGTCATTCAATATAATGCATGTTGCTATGTAGCCTCAAATATATTAAATATGGCCCTAGTTACCCTACCGGTAAATGGGTTGCAGATATATTCAGTGAAATGTCCGATTCGACGATTAATCCCTTATCAGCCCCCTGGCTATATGGTACCAGCTACCGATATCCTGAACAGTGAATATATATAAGCAATGCAATGAAACTAACCTCAATGAAAGATAGCAACTGTTCCCAATATTGTCCCGTGTGAGTACATTTAAAGGCATGTTAAGCACAACAGGCTAAACATCAACCAAATATATCCATGGTAGACAACATAATCTACAAACGATAGCTTCAGTATGCAGGTTTAAGAACGCTAGTTAAGCAAAACAAGAAGTTGAAAGGTGTGTTAACTGCAACATGCATAACATTAAAAAAAGGCAAATATAGTCATTCAAAGTGGTATTGTGCAGGTCTAAAGTACACTAGTTATTGTTAAAAATGAAAAGGCGTGTTAACTGCAACATCCTTAACAGCAACCAAATATCGTAATTCATAGTGGTATTGCTGAAACTGTTATTGATGAAATTAAAATACACGGCAAATAGTTGCACATATAGAGCATCACATTGTGAATAACTGAAATAAACAGGGCATAAGACCATCTCTAGCCGATCCCCTAAAAACTAACAGACTAAAACCCTTAGTGGAGTATATATATACTCCAACAATTTTTGGCCGTTTCTAGTCGATCCCCTAAACTTAACATTGTAAACTTCAATTTGATCAAGTTCAAAGCAGGTTCAACCAAAAGTAGCATGCATTCAAACATAAACATAGATATTTTTGCATAACCAAAGATAAAACATAAATTTAGACTAAAGTAAACTACTTTCGGTCGAAGTGGAGGTCGAGCCAATCCTTTCTTGTCAGGTACGGTGTGCCGCAAGCCATGTCCGGGCCGGTGCCATCATCAGGGTCGTTGGGGAAGACACTGCGCCACTCATCGACGTTGATCTCCTCGTCCTCGCCGCGCACCTCGAGGCCCTCCGCCCCGCCGCCCTCGCCGCCTTCGACCTTATCATCGGAGAAGAGCACGATAGCCTCACTGCCCTTCACGCCGGCAAAGATCATCCGCTCTGCCTCCACAAGCTCCGGGTGCTGCCGGTGGAGCTCTTGCATGTAGGCCTTGTTAGCGGCCTCGGCCTCGAGGCGCTCCCTCGCCTCACGGTCCTCCTGTGCCATAGCCGAGCTCACCACCCCTCGCTCCGGCAGGACGAGGTCGACCGGACGTGTGCCAAAGGGGAAATTGAGCCTAGACACGACGCAACGGTAGTGGACCTCTCAGTGGTCGTACTCCATGGTCGCGAACTCGACAGTGTTGAAGCTACCGAGCCACCGACGGGTGTGGATCTCCTGTTCCATAATCTCGGCAATCCACGTCCCCCACCACCGCTGCTAGACCCCGAGGTAGGACCTCGTCGGCGGCTGGGGCTGAGGGAGGATGGGAAAGTCCTCGAACCAGCATAGGGGCCCGGCCGCGGGCGGATCGGGCGACTGACGACGACGACTCGGTAAAGAGACCACGGAGGATGATGGGGACACCTCGGCGACCACCTCACTGATGTCAGGCGAAGAGGCTGCAATAAACCTCTTTTGGGCCATTGGCTCCTCGAGCTCCCCGACACACATGCAGGGGTTGACGATGGAGGTGGCGGCGGCGATGGCGGTGACCTACCAATGGTTTCGAACGAAGGAGGGGTGGTGTGTGTGTGTGGAGGTGGGCCAAAAGGTGGTGTTTGAGGAAATACCGCGACAACTGAAACTTTTACTAGGCGGGAGTAAAATGCCGGGGCTACTGAAAATTTGGATCAAGGGCGAGCAGATATTTTTGAGATTGCGAGGGATGCAGAGGTGGCAGTAGGGGCTACTAAAAATTTGAGTCAAGGGATAGAAGCAGAGCGGGAGTTATAGACATCGCACACGGTCAAAACATACTATTCATGTGCTATCAAATAGAAAAACCTCCAGGTGAGCAGATATTTTTGAGGTTGCGAGGGATGCAGGCGGGAGTAAAATGCCAGGGCTACTGAAAATTTGAATCAAGGAAAGCTGAGCGGGAGTAACAACAATCGCCCACGGTCCATACAAACTAATCGTGTGCTATCAAACATAAAAACCTCCCATATGGTAGATACTTTCAAGATTGCAAGGTAGTAGATATTTTCGAGAGCGGGAGGCAAGCCTCGTGGAGCCCAATCTATTGTGCTGATGTGAGTGACAGGGGCACAGGCGTGGCACAAGGGTAGTCTGAGCGAACCATGTCTGTTGCGTCCCCAATTGCAGACGGTGGCTGCATCCAACTCGTCTGCTGTTTACAAATTTGGTAAAAAGAATAACACGGGAAAGGGTTAGAACACGAACACACTTGCATGTGGACCAAATATATGTATGAAAATGGTGGTTTGGTGTTCAAATACCCAATGCACAACTTTGATGTGGCACCTGTAGCAAAAAGTGCACAATATTGCTAGTCAGCCACCCCCTACGAACCCCACTTCGTGTCGGCAGCAAGGGAATCCTAGCTACGAACGCATGCCCCCAAATAGCTAGGTCAGAAATCTCACCCTACCGTAACACAAAACCTATAGGAGTCCATCATGGTCAAACTTCCCCTTTCGCTTCCGAACAAAGGTGGACCGTGTGCCGACCCACAAATGTGTGCTTGTGGCGCGAGATGGACGAGACCACGTATGAACCACCCGCGGGTGGCCCTACTATATGTATGAAAAGGGTGTGGTGTGATATCTAACTACCATTCACAACTTTGATGTGGCACGTGTGCCTCGCAAATTAACCGGACTTCCTCGATCCCACGGAGGTTGCAGGTAGTGCGAAGTAGCTAGCCCCCCCACACATGTCGGGGGAGAGGGCATCTCACCAAGACGTATTGTAACACAGACCAAGCAAAGTCCAACTTGGTTGTATAACCTCTCTCACTTGTTGTTGGTCAAAGTGATGGACGTCCACACGGCCCCGCAAAAATGGGCTAGCTTGTCACCGGTAACCTCATGAGGGAGTGCCTGGAGACAAAACCCACTCTGTGCATATATGTGGCCCAAACATATGTATATGGAAGTGGTGTGCGGTGTTTGAATACCCAATGCGCAAATTTAATGTGGCACCATGCTCTGGAAGCGTAAAACCGCCACACTGAGCGGGGGTTCACGACACATAGCATGCGCTCAAACTTAATTAATTAGGCCTGGAATGATCGACCTACCATACGGTAACACGAACCAAAGAAGAAGAATCCACCCTGGTAACCTTTCTCGTCGTTGGTCGAAATGATGGACGTCCAAGCGGGCCTACAAATATATAGGCTTGTCATCAATAACCAAGCAAGTGAGAGTGTCCAAAGACAACCATTGCATGCATGCAGGGGCGAGCCCACGTTGACCCAGCAGGTAGCACAGGACACCGGGTAAAAAATCTCGTTACCTTGTAACCATGGAGCCCAATAGAAAGTGACACCGGTAAAAAAGAGTGTGGGACACCGGTACTGCTCCATGCGGCCCAGCAAGGAGAACAGCTGCTAGCGCGGCCCACTTTAAGTATCCAACTCGCCGGCCGCCGCGTACGAGCAGTTCGCCGCCACGCCAGGTCCTCCACACCACATCTATCGATCTGATTCATACCTGCGCCTCCGTCTCTTGGTCTGCTTCGTCAGGCTCGCTGCAAGTCGTCAGGAACGCCAAATCTTGCCAAGTCGCCGGAAGCCGGATCAGCGGGGAACTAAATTGGTACATCTGCTGCTGCACCAAAGCCGCAAATCCCCAATGCGATGTGCATCTATAACATCCAGAATCCAATTCTTGATTGCTTTTCTACCATAGGGCACTAGGGCTACTGAATGGGGCTAGAGAATTTAATGGAGATTGGAGAAAAGACCGCGATACTCTTGAGCACCTACCGGCTGGACGCACATGCACAATGTCAAGTAAGTCTAATTATATACCTAGCAGTTCAAGTATAGTAATATTTTTTATAGTTCTTTTTTTTCTTTGTGCAAATTTTAATTATCTTAATAACGGCTGGGGAAAAAAAATCTTAAATTGTAGTAGAAGCTCAGTTTATGGACTTAAAATGGAAAAGTTATCAGCCATAAATTTTAGTTCCCCACTGATCCGGCTTCCGGCGACTTGGCAAGATTATAAATGAAGTGATAATTGATCGCTTTGGGGCCATGAAAGAACTTACAAAAATATTTTTAAAAGGTACTTGTCTTAACATATCTGTTTATTGCAGAATTATACTTAATATGTTACTAAGTGGTTTTGTTTCTTTTGTTCTGTAGGCAATTAAAGCTCTAATGTTGCATTTTGTCAGCATCCTTCGTACTTATTTTCATAATTTGATGCTCTGCTATTGCTCCATATTCTATGATCAACTAATATTTCAAGTGAACCTCTTATATTTGGATTTCTGGTAAGCATATGCACTCTTATATCATATTCTATATGTAGATTTTATTCTTATGTGTGTTACTATTATGTATATTACTACTTGATATCCACACATGTGATGGACATGGGACACCGGGTCATTTTTGTCCTGGGTCCGCCCCTGCACGCATGTGTCCCAAAATATTTATGGAGGTGCGTGAGAGTTGAATACCCAATGCACAACATTGATGTGGTGCATGCGTTGAAAATCGCATAGTCCCCATACAAAGCAAGAGGTTCATGATGTGTCGTGTGCTCGCCACTCCCCCCACACTTCGATCCAGAGGGATGGATTCATGTGTACACATGCACTATATGTAATCTCACATTATGATCTATACCGTGAGATAACAAAAGTTAATCCCCTCCTAAGTCAAATTAATTAACATCTCTCGCTGTCGGTGAAAGTGATGGACCAAGCGGGCCCATAGATGGAAGCATGCGGTAACCGCGTGAGTGAGTGCCAGAGGATAACCACCATAGCTTGCATGTGTGCCAAACGTGTGTGTGTGTGTGTGTGTGGAGAGGTGTGTGGTTGTGATGTTTTGAATACCTAATGCACAACTTTGATGCAGCATCTGCCTCGAAATCCGTAAAGTCCCCACACCGAGTGGGGTTTATGACACCTAGTATATGCTGGTACCAACCCCCCTTCGACACGTACTTTGTATATACTCCTATCATTACATATCCCTAAAAGAATTAATCCTCCTTTTTCGTCAAACTACACCTCTCTCTTGTTGGGTCAAAGTGTGGGACGACGACCTCGGAGGCCCACAAGAGCGAAGCGTACGTTGCACTTGAGTGAGCATCCTATATATGATAACCACCGTCTGCATGTGGCCCAAAGAGGTGCTTGTGTGATGTTTGAATATGCAACACACAACTTTGATGTGGCACCTATACCTCAGAACCCGAAAAGTCCCCACAGAGAGTGAGGTTCATGATGCGTGGTATGTGCTACCCCCCATTCGACGCGTGGTATATATATACTCCTACTGTAGCACAAACCAAAAAGAATCATTCCTTGATGGTCAAATTAACCTCTCTCTCATTGGGTCAAAGTGATGGAGGACAACCTCGCGGGCCCACAGATGGAAGCGTCGCACACGAGTGAGTTCCTATAGTGCAACCACCACCTGCATGGTGTTGCGTGATGTTTGAATACCAATGCACAACTTTGATGTGGCACCTGCCTAGGGAACCAAAATGTCCCCACATGGAGCGAGTTTATGACACACACACACATATAAATGTTGTGCCCTCTTTGACATGTACTACATACCCCTACCGTGCATATATGTAACACAAACCAAAAAAGAACGATCATTGTTGGTCTAATTAACCTGTCTCTCGCTGTAGGTTCAATAGATCGATGACGACTCGCAGGCCCACAGAGAGTCACACGCGAGTGAGTGTCATAGGACAACCACTGCGTGCATGTGCCCAAAATAGGTGTGTTGTGTGATGTTTGAATACCCAATGCACAACTTTGATGTGGCACATGTTTCAAAAACCAGAAACGCACTACACCGAGGTTCATGACGTGTAGCCCCCTCACTTCGAGCCGGCGGGAGGGACTCATGTGTACGCACGGGCCCGAACTTTGATATGGAATCTCACCATGATCCACACCATATAGCACACATGCCAAGAAGAATCCACCTTCGGTCAAATGCCTCTCGTTGTCGGTGGAAACTGGAAACCTTTGCAGGCTAACGAATGGGCACATCGCTGGTTACCACATGAGGGAGTGTCCGGGAGGACCACCAATATATGCATGTGGCCCAAACATGTATGTATGAAAGGGTTGTGTAATGTTTTAAATAATCAATTCACGACTTTGATGTGGCATATATGACTCACAAAAAGATCAATAATATCCCACACGGAGGTTCACAACTCGTAGTGTACTGCCGGACCCCCCCCACACACACACGGACACACACATCCCGCACCACCACCGCCACTCTGAGGCATGTCAGATTTTTTCTGAAGTGAACATGTGAACAAAGGAGTGTTGTGTTAAAATTAAGAAAACAAAGATCATTCGACCGTTTTATACATTGATTGATTTCCTAGGGATTTAATGTGCAAAAATCAATTTTGAGCTACATGTGCACCAAAATGGATTGCAAAATCATATGTGCGTCCGTGGGCGCATGTTTCCCTGCGCAAGAAATTTCAAAATATTGAGAATATTGATTTTTAAAATTCAGTAAATCCAAAACTTAGTTGAAATCCATGAAACTTATCATGGTGTCTTATGGTCATATGGACACTAGTAGACTGTGATATTGTATTTTTTCGTGAAATTTGAGACAAGTTTTGATATAATGTTCTTACAAACAGGAGATTGTTAATAATTGGCAACCAATATCACATACAGATTATTTATTCGGACCGTCCACGTTAGACCAACAATGTAGACGTGCCATGCTTCAGTTAAGCAATAAAGTGGCAGAATTAATCATAAAAACAAAAAAACAATACACGTGCCGCCACACGCCTCGTGTGCCATGCGAGAAGGCGTGAGTTGACGGGACGCATGCGAGCAGTCCGCCACGTCGGCAGACCGGGAGGCGTGCGTGCAGGTGTGTGAATTGACGGGTCTCGTTTTTGCTGCACAGTGTCACTGGGAGGCGTGCGAGTAGCTGTGTGAAACAATGGTAGGCATGCCAGAAGTCCGCCGTGCAGGCTCACCGGGAGGCGAGACTGCCTTTGACCGCTGCCCGCCTCGCTCCCACTGCTCCATGTTAATGGCGTGCCCGAGCCGCTGGCCATAATAGGCGGCTGCACCCCCGGTCCATAGCGGTCACCGCCGTCTGGAGTGTATGAGTATGTCGCCGAAGCACACCATCGGAGGGAGTGGCGATGCCAGGGCTGGTGAACACCCGCGCAACGCGTGAAGCTGGGCACAGAGGTTGCTGTCACTGCCGCCGAGATCTAGCACGGGCAGCAGCACGACCTTGACTTCGTCGGTGCCGGCATGCCCCCCAGCCGGAGCCAAAGGTCCACAACAACTCCGGCAACGGCCGCGACTCCGACGGAAAACCGGTTAGTCATCTATACCCATTTGTGTGACAAACATATCACGTGTTTTCTCTGGTTACTCCCCCACACCCTCTATTTTTTTGGAATACATATCCTTTGGTTATGTTCTCTTAGTCCATGAAATCAGAGTAATTAAGATCCATTAGATGCATGTACTATATTGATTGTTTGACTGGTATCCGTATAGGGTTAGTGATTAATTGTTTGTTCTGTACAAATGATTTTTTGCTAATAATTTGACTAGGGTTAGCGTGCGTGCTAATAATTCATGGACAAATCTTGACGATTGATTTTGAATGTCCTACATATATGTTTGTGCCTTTTTTTCTTCCAGATCTTGAGAGTTGATTTTGAATGTCCTACATGTATGTTTTTTCCCAAAAAAATCAGATTGGTATGTACACAGATGAGGCTCCGGCCAGCAGCGTCACCGGTTGTAGATCTTGCACCCCGGAGCGCGGTCAGAAGCGGCCACACCCCTGGATTTGAGGAACCCATAGAATCTCCGACGGACCGCATTAGTGATCTCCCGGACGGCATCCTTGGGGAGATCATGTCCCTTCCCCCCACCAGGGATGGCTGCCACACACAAGTCCTCGCATCTCGGTGGCGCATTTAGTGGCGCGCCGCGCCTCTTAATCTTGACTGTCGTCAGCTATCTGTCGATGATGATTCTGAACTCCCCGAAGCCATCATCTTCTCCCACCAGGGCTCCGTTCAATGCATCTGCATCCCGGCATGCTACCTGCTGGACCTTGCATGGTGGCCGCCTGGCTGACATCCCGTCAATTCAAAATACTCTAGCAGCTTGAGTTCTACCATGACTATGTATGTAACATACCACGAACAGCTGCATCTGCACCCTCACCACTGATGTCCATCTCGTGGTTTTCTTCCTCTCTCCACACCGCCACCTTCACCCGGTGCCATCTAGAAGACAATCTGGTACAAATGCTTCAACTCCCACTACTAAAAAAACTTGTGCTTGTGGTGGTTGATCTGTCAGAGGCCGCACTTCACAGGATCATCCACTCCAGCTGCTCTGCCCTGGAGCGCTTGCTGCTTGTTTTTGGAATAGAAATTCGTATCCGTTGTCTAAAAATAAAGTCACCTCACCTTGTAAGCATAGGAAATTGTTTTTTGGACAAGAGCTCATCATCAAAGATGCCCCTTCACTTCAAAGGTTGCTCCTTGATTGTTCTATAGCACCTTCGCAAATAACTATAGTCTCTACACTTAAACTGGAGACCTTGTGTGCAATTTGTGATCCGTTTGCATGGTTCAAGATGGTGTTTGGTTCCACACTTATTCAGGTACAATATATTATCCACGTACACTTCTGTAATCTGCATTTTCATTTGTGCATATAAGTTAAGTATCATCTTGGAGTACATTTTTGGTACTAATATTATGTTCTATGCTCAATGAAGAGCTTCTCCATCCTATCAGTGGTGGTGGATTCTGTCAAGACCTTAGATATCAGTATGTGGTGTTTTGATCCAAACAAGATTATTGGCTTGCTGCAATGCTTTCGATGTCTGGAGAATTTGTATATAAAAGTGATGATTTCACGCACATTGAAAGCCCATATACAATGTACTATAATTAATTGTTCAACTATCGCTCCTTCGACATACTCTTTTTTAGACATTAACTGTTTTCAATCTTCATCTCTATTTAGGAACTAACACATGGAGAAAAAGGTATAACCAATCGATGGCTCAAGAAGCACCAGGATTTTCTTAGATCTCATGACATTCCTTTGATGATAGTAACGCTGGAAGGATATGCATCCAACCATGCAAACACTAGCTTTGTCACATTCTTCATGTTGAATGCAAGGGCACAATTGTCTGTCAGGATTAAGTTTTGTAACAAAAAATTTCTCACGGGTGCAAATGTTGAACAACACAAAAAGAAGTTTCAGGTGGACAAAAGGGCTTCTGAACATGCTCGGCTTCTATATATATCAACTTGTCCTCATTTACCAATAGAACTTCTGGCCCGGGATCTTGATTTTATGGATTAGACCGATCCATTTGATTGTGACTGCCCCAAACTTTGGTGTAGTTAGATGTTATTGCCCTGTTTAATCTGGGTTTTGTCTAAACCTGATGAACAATTTATCCTCATGCTTTTGTACCATTTGTAAACTGGAGTTAGATATTGTTGCCCTTTTCAACTCGACTTTGACCCATATTTTCTTTCACACTGGGCCAATGGCTTGCTGTAACATCCCAATTTTCAATTTGGATGTTATACATAGATCATCATATGCATATTATTATAGCATTTGGTTGAGATCCTAGAAATCTTAAGCAACTCAAGGACCCAAGAAGAGAGTTGGAGGTTTCACAAAAATCATATTTGAATTTATTTCAAATTTAAAGAAGGATCAATTTGATTTTATTAATTTCTCTCCAATTATTACCGATATTAAAAATAAATGAGAGAAGATAATATGACTTCTTCAAATTAAGGGAAATATTGGAGAAAGAATTTTAAAATCAAATTATTATTTTATTTGCTATTTTATTTGAATTAGAAAAAAATGCATTTTTGAAAAATGCATTTTTAGGCCAGAAAAATGTTCACTATTTTCTAAATATTCTATTTAGACGAAGAAAATTGGTTTTGGCATTTTTAGAATTTATTTTGTATTTTTAGGAATTTCTTTCTCGGGCAAAAATTATATAAAAAAAGTCTCCGTCGCCCGACAGGGCCAACGGCCCAGTCGAGCGGGCCAAGCCCAGCTCAGCGCCGCACCGCCCCCGACCAGGCGTCGGTCTCTACTGCCCGCACGCCATCGTCGCCGCGTCGACCTCGGCGTCCATGCCGAGGCCGGAATCCTCCGGCCCCTCGCCCAAGGAAGCCCCCGGCCCCTTTTTATAGCCACCCGAGGCCGCCGCCACCTCCTCGTCTCGCTGCAGCCGTCGAACCCCCACCGCCGAGCGCCGCCGCAGTCGGACGTGCCACCGCTGAGCCCCGCTGCCGCCGCCGCCTTGCACCGCTACCGCCGCCGCTTCCCACGCGCGCCGCCGCCGCCACCACCACCTCGCCCCGCAGCCCCGCGTCGCCCCGCGCCGCTGGATGCCGCCGTCGCCGCCGTGACCGCTCGCCGCCGCCATAGATCGGAGCCGCCGCCGACCGGTTCGCCCGGTTAACCGGTAAAAACCGATGCCCCGCCCGTTTTTTAGGTTTTTTGCGGTTTTGTTTTAGATCGGTTTTTCGTTGGTTTATTTTATTAGCGGATGTTCGTCCGTTCGTTCGTTTTAACGAACATTATTCGCCAGATTAGTTTAGACAGCGAATGTTCGTTCGTTAGTCTTTTTATTTTTAGTTTATTTTCGGCCAGGGACTTATCCGTGATTATTTTTATTGCAATTTAGCCCCTGATCTTTAAACTAGTATAACTTTTTATTCGTTTATCCAAATTAGATGAAACCAGCGCCAAAATCTTCGTCTCGAACCCCTCTTTCCAGTTAACCAATTTGAATATGATTTTGCTACTGTAAAATTGACTTTAGTCCATATTAGTAAATGATCTTGTTTCGTTCGTATTTTGAGTTTCATTGCTCCATTTGAGTTGAATCTTTTCACGAAAATGTAGCTAATCACTTGTACCTACTGCTAAGATCTAATTCACATGTTAACATTGTTGCTAGGTTTTGACTCTTGTTAGTTTAAGCCGTTTGCTTGTTGCGTGTCCGATTTGGATCTTTTCTCGGATTTTCTCGTGTTTTGTTTGAGTGATTGCTTATGTATGCTATTATTTGTCTACGCTAGATTACTCGGAGTGCGAAGCTTGTCACTATGAATCTCGAGAGTTTGCAGATCGTTAGCAAGGCAAGTTACACTTTGACCATACTCTCTACTACCCAGTTTTTACTATGCATTAGTTTTGCTCCTCAAATATTTGCATGAGTAGGATTGGGAACATGTGGTTTTGGTTGTAGTGCTTGAGGTAGGAACCTAATACCTTTTGATCACCGCGACAATATACGTTATGTTTACTATTGCTTAGCCATGCTCGTAGACGGAGATTAGATCATGATTCACACATGGAAGTTTGAGAGTTATTTTAATCATGGATAACATTAAGGTGGCAACTTTAATACACATCTGGGTGGATTGGTTGAGGCACCTGGGGAACCCAATGTTGCCTGTTTTTGGAAATCCTGGGCTTACCATGTGATTATCCTATGGAATGCCACCCAGGCTCAAAGGGAACATAAGATTATTCATGCTAGAAACTTCCGTGTGCAGCCACAAGCCATTTTGGGCTTTGGCATAGTTGAGTAAGTTGCATGAGCTCTTGAAGAGGTAGACTAGCAGATGTAGAGGGATGTAGATGGTACTGTCTACCCCGAGTAGAGAGTTAATGCTTCAGAAAGACTATGTCTCGATCATCCGATCATGGATGCGGCCGAGTCTTGTGGGGAAAAGTGCATAAACCTCTATACAGTGTATAAACTAGTCATGATTAGCCGTGTCCCCGGTTATGGACATCTTGAGTATCTAGTACTTAAATCTATTGATGTGATCTCATCACATTACTTTAATTAATTATGATGTTGGGTTAATGATGATACTTTTAATTGGGATTTGAGTTGGGGTTACCTTCTCAAATAATGGGCAACATGGGAGTAGTTAAATAAATTTATTCCTTTGTTGTAGGGAAAAACTAGCTTTATGCAAAAATGATGGAAACTTACACCCTCCACCAGCCAAATATTGCATGTAGATATTGTTCTTGCATTATCATTGCTTTACAGTGTAACTATGCCAGCATATTCCATGTGCTGACCCGTTTCGGGCTGCAACGTCTTATGTTGCATACTACTCTGACGACGAATAAGGTGCGATAGGTCGTTGTTTTGCACTCAGCTATGCCATTGGAGTTGATGGACTCATTTACCTTCGAAGCTTCCGCAATTATCAAGTTTAGATGGCCTTCAGCCATGATTTATTTATGTAATCATACTCTTTATGAGGACTCAATGTAATAAGTGTGTGATTGGAACTTTGTTATAATTCCTCGAGTACTGTGCATGTCAGCATTACTGATCCAGGGATGACAGTTATGCACAGAGACTTGACCGTTTGAGGTCTGGTCGCTACTCTTGCCATTTCTTTAATTAAGACAGTAATATTATAAGCAATCCCAATTAGGTCCAACAAGAATTAGGGTCATTCATGCACCAAAATTGACAGTGCTGGGCTATTTGTAAATGTTTTCAAATAGCACACAATTCATTCACGAAAAACGTGTGCCTAACACATGACTTATTCCATCACAAACAGCTCGGATGGATCAACGTATGCCACGTATCGCACACACAACTCTAATTCGGATCGAGCCACCAGCAGAGCAGTGGTAGCAAGCATCACAAGAAGTAGATGATGATCAGATGATCGTTTATCCTAGTTATCATGCATGTAATTTATAGTTTACTTTGGTGTGTGGAAATGTCATGTGTGTAGTAGCCACCCATGCAATTATGCATGTAATAGTTTAATTTGGTGTGTGCAAATGTCATGTGTGTAGTAGCCACCTATGTAATTATGCATGTAATATGTTACTTTGATGTGTGCAAATGTTATGTGTGTAGTAACCATCTATGTAACTGGATATATATATATATATATATATATATATATATATATATATTGTTGTTCTGTAAGCAATCACATCACACAACACACACGTCTTATTAGCAGCAATCGTCTATGTTATTAACGTTCTTCGCACACATTTTTGATTACAAACTTGTTTGCCGCGTATCACACACACCTTGTTAAGTTGAACCGTTAATTTTCTCTTAGCTCAACGTAAACAGTTCATCTGAGTGAACTGTATGCCCTCTATCGCACACGCCTTGATCTGGCTGGCCGTTTCTTTTGTGTTGCCTAATCACAAACAGTTCATCCGAGTGAACCGTATGCCGTATATCGCACACACCTTCATCTAGCTGCCCTTTTCTGTTGTTCCGCCTCATCACAAACAGTTCATTAGAGTGAACCGTATGACACGCATTGCACATGTAACTATAATGTGAAACATGTTTGATGTCTCTGCCATCGCAAATGTTTCGTATCATTTTTGACGGTTTCTTTACATCACCGTTTGCGATTAATGCATCACACACAGTTTCGTCGAAGGGTCTATGATTGTAGTGTCGCGTTAGTAGAATCCCGCAGTAGTGATTGATTAACAAATATTGTGGTGCATACGCCCAAATTAAGAACTGTGCACCGGGTGGAATGGGACTGGTCGATTACATAACTTTTGCTTCCTACAAAGTCCATCATATGTTTTATTATATCTATGTCGTAAATTGCTCATCATGTGATTCATTTGGTATCCCACGTTCGCGACGACAATATACAAGTGGACCAAAAATAAGCTATTTACCAGACCAAGCAAGTGGAGTTATTTGGCTAGTTGACTCAAGGCTGCTAATGCTAAGTGACTCAAGTACCCTAGTGTATTAAGATGGTGCATCAAGTGGAGGATGTCTGGCACCGATAACCCGTGTGCCAAGGGAGAGGGGGAAGAAGTGGAAGAAGTGCAATGGGGCAGCTAGCCAAATGTCAGAGAAGTAGGAGGTCATCTTGGACAAGAAATAGATGGCAAATGCGACTAGGAGGCATAATCTAGTTGCGGGAATCGTCGCGCTGCACCAATTATCCTTCCTTTACTTCCGTTGTGTGGATTTATTGGTGAGTTGATCATTACACATAATCTCCCAGTGATTTTGGCATGATTGTGTCCGTATTTTTTTGTTGCGTAGCATGTTCCCCTACATGATCAATGCCGCAATCACACACCCATAACTTATCGTGGTCATCGGCAATGAAATCCAAACTGTTGAAGAAAAAAGCCTGCCCCTTAGCGAATGAGGTGGCACGGATCTGGGCCTCCGCTGTTAGGGCATACTTCTCCCTTAGTGGTTTTGGTTATTGATGCCAATGCATTTGCGGACTAATGTGTGCATTGAAAATTTTAGATAATCTATCGTATGGCACAAAACGATTCGAGCCCCTCAGAGATACAGAGCGAAGACGGTTATTTTTCCTGCGTTTCTTTTTTGGCGGACTTGAGTCATAGGAAAATCGTACTATTTAAGAGGGGCCCGCATCGGAATGGTTTGGGTGGAATCATCACATACAGATCTTCATTTGCACCCACTTCCATTCCCGCACCTATGGAGTTCATCCCTTCTTCTTCTAAGAAAAAGTCCTGAGGTAGTGGTAGTACCGCTTGGGCGGTACTTCCGCTGATCCAGTTCCGCGCATACTATCGCTTATTGATAGTGTTCTGTTGTCTATTCACGCTCAGTGGTAGTTGAGCGGAAGTAGAGCAGTAATAGCGCTTGCGGTAGTTCCATCTCTACTACCGCTCCACTTCTGTGGATCACGCTGTATCTCAGAACCATAAGCGGAAGTGGAGCGGTAGTAGAGCGGTAGTACCGCTTGTAAGCAGTACTACCGCCCAATCACTACCGCCGCCACTACCGCTTATTTATATGCCTCTAGACCGGTTTGCCACATCGTGGCAGTAGAGCGTGGTAGTACCACCACTGTGGTACTGCCGCCGTACTATGCCCTACCATCGCTTTTTTTCCTTTACACTGCACCCTAAGCGGTAATACCGCTGGGGTGAGCGATAGTACCGCTTCGGCAGCACTACGGCCTCGGGGTGCTCTGCCCATGCACTGTTTTCTGGAATCTGCCGTTTGAGCAGTAGTACCACTCCTAGAGTGATAGTAGCACTTGTGTGCGGGCTATGAACAGAAAAACTGTTGGATTTATCCTCACTATATATAGGGTGTCTTCTTCCCCAAGAAGACCCACCTCTTTCTTCCCCAAACTCCGTTGTTGCTCAAAGCTCCATTTTCATCCAATCTCTCTCCCTAGCGAACAAAAGATGTTCATATTATAGGGTTTGGTTGAGAGGGTGCCGATCTACACTTCCTCCGGGAGATATTTGATCCCCCCACTAATCCCTTGTGGATCTTGTTACTCTTGGGTGTCTGGGCACCCTAGACGGAAGAGGTCACCTCAGATCCACAATCCATCATGGTGACGTTTCGTGGTGGTGTTGGGAGCCTCCAACTAAGTTGTGAAGATTTCCCCAACCTTGTTTGTTAAGGTTCGATTGCCGCCTTCAAGGGCACGACTAGTGGAATCACGATGTCTTGCATTGTGCGAGGGCGTGAGGAGAATACGGTGGCCCTAGTGGCTTCTTGGAGAGCATTGTGCCTCGACACCACACCAACAAAGATGTACCCCCCCCTAATGGGAAGGAACTTCGGTAACACATCCTCATCTTCACTGGCTCCACTTGTGGTTATCTCTTACCTTTACTTTGTGCAATCTTGTATTGTGTTGTATCCTTTGCTCATTTGTGTGGTTGTTGTTGTTAGCATCATATAGGTTGTTCATCTAGTTGCATATCTCGACAACCTATTTGTTGCTTAACCTAAATTGACAAGAAAAGCTAAAAATTGGTAGTTGCCTATTCACCCCCTCTAGTCAACCATATCAATCCTTTCAATTGGTATCAGAGCCTCTTCTATTTTTAAGGGCTTAACCACCTAAAGAGTATGGTTGGCGACGGGGTTAGTGGGGATGGGCCACCCACGACCGAAGCGGTGGCCACGATCACTAGAGAGGATTTGAATGAGGCTATTGCCTCACTTAAAACCACTACGATGACCGAGGTCAAATCCTTGTTTAAAGATTTCCTTGAGGGCCTCAAACTTTCTACTGATCCGCTTTAAATGGTTAAACCCACTACCGCGGAGTCGGATGCCAACTCCATTAAGGAGGGGGCTAGTAGTGATAAGAATCCTTTGCCTAAAGGAAAGAATTGGACAGGCACGCATGTCGCGGTTGCCCCTCCCCCAACCTATGGAGGGCCAGTCCAAGCACCTCATATCAACCATCTTGGTCTTCCTCCTAAGCTTCTCTTAAATTATTTTCGTAATTGGGTTTTTCATATCAAGTGTCATTTGAATCAGAGATCAACTCATCTTTGGAGGATTATTGAGAATGGCTTCTACCCGGATGATCGAAACAACTTCACTCCAAGAGAAGAAGCAGACAATCCATACAACCATTCCGCTTTATTCATTCTTCAAGCTGCAATGCCTCCTGGAGCGCTAGCTCACTTGCGGCCATTCACTCTTGCAAAAGATGCTTGGGAACATATTGTATCTTTGTACAAGGGAAGCTCGAGAATTCAATGCTCCAACTTTAAAGTGGTGCTTGATGAGGCCGATGAGTTTGTGATGAATGATGATGAAGATCCTCGTGAGCTCTACCGGAGGTTGACCACTCTCGTGGTCTCACTTCGAGATCATGGGAGTAAAGATGCATATGATAGTTGGATCAAGCGTAAGTTCCTCAAGGCAATCAGTCCCCACAACAAGGCCATGCCCTCTATGATTCATCAAAGACCAGACTTCCATACCTTGTCCTCAAGTGATGTGTTGGATGAATTCATCGCTATGAATATCTTGAACAAGACCGCCAATAATGCCCTTACGTGAGCTCAACGGTCAAAGAAGCCCAACCTTGCTTTGAAGGCCAAGGGCATTTCGGAATAAGAACAAAGTTGCCCCAAAGACACTAAATATGGTAACCACGAGCACATGGCTCTTGCGTCAAGGCAATTTTGGGGGAAACAAGAGAAACTCAAGGCCCAACTTCTCCAAGAACAACTCAAGCGGCTCCAAGGGCAATGAATGTGTGAGAACATGCTACAATTGTGACAATGTGAGTCACTTTGTCGTAGATTGCCCCTACGATAAGAGGGAAGACAATGGTGGCAAGCATATTTGCAAAGACAAGGCCATGTCCTTCCCAAACAAGAACAAATTCACCAAGAAGGTGCACAAAAGGGGTTGGTGGCGCATGAAGAGTACATCTCCGATGATGATGATGATGCAAGTGGTGAAGGGATGGCGACGGCCTCCATGGCCATTGCGACCTCTTCTCCAACACTGGTGTCACTCTTCGATGCCCCCAATGAGAACCTCATCCCCAAGTGCCTCGTGGCTAAAGGCATCAACAAGGAGTTTGCTTCGGTGGGGTGTCATGGTTGCTCGATAGTGGAGCACCAAATCATATGACCGGGAGCAAGGACTTGGTGGTGGCGTGCAACCAAGCCCATCTATGCCCACTCATGTCCAATTCGGTGATGCTTTAACATCTAAGGTATTGGGTCTTGGCAAGGTGGCCATCTCTCAAGATTTATCTATTGAGAAGGTCATGCTTGTTGAGACCCTTGCATAGAATTTACTTTCCGTTTGTCAACTTGCACTCATGGGCTTTGCAACATTATTTGATCTTGATACGGTGGCCCTTTTGTGGAGCAAGCCTCTTAAAGTAGCTTTTGTTGGGCATGTCGAGAACGGTCTTTATGTGGTTAACTTTTTGGAGCGACCCACTAAGACCACGAGTTTCCTAATGGCTAAAGTTGATGTGGGGTGGCTTTGGCATCATCATCTAGCCCACATCAATATGAGATCTTTGCAAAGTCTCCTCAAAGGGGTAACATTCATGGACTAACAAATGTGAGTTTTGCCAAAAATCGTGCTTGCAGTGCTTGTATTGAAGGAAAGCTACATGAAATGGATCACCGACCCACGACTATCATTTACTCGAAGAGGCCCTTGGAGCTCCTTCTTATGGATCTCTTTGTTCCTCCATCCTTTGATAGTCTTGGCGGAATAAAATATTGCTTGGTGATTATGGATGATTACTCAAGATACACATGGGTATACTTCTTCAAAAGGAAGAGTGAGACCCAACAAACTGTCATCGACTTTGCAAATGAAGCTCAACATCAACATGATGCAGAGATATTGATGATTAAAAGTGACAATAGAATCGAATGCAAGAACAATACCTTGGATGAGTTCCATAGTGATGAGGGGATCAAGCACCAATACTTTGCACCATATACCCCTCAACAAAATGGTGTAGCAGAGAAGAAGAACCGAACGTCGATGGATGCGGCAAGGACCATGATGGCGGAATTCAAATCTCCGTACTACTTTTGGGCTGAAGCCATCAATATCGCATGCCATGCATCCAATAGGCTCTACCTCCGCAAAGGCTTGGAAAAGACTCCATATGAGATTGAAAGCGCATGTTTACTCCCAAAGGGGGAGTGAATGGGATATTCTTAGAAATTCGTCAAACTCTGATGAATTTGACGAATATCAGAGTGAAGAAATAGAAATGTAAGGCAACTAATTCATCACAGGAGTGGAAAGCATGCATATAAGATATAGATAGGTGAAGAAAATGCAATCATACAAGATTACAAGCATGAGGAAGATGAACTTAAGAAATGAAAAACAACATGATGAAATTCTTTAGAGGATAGATCACAAATTTCAGCAGTGGAATAGCCTATAGGTAAGGGTGAGGAATTTGAAACCAGGTAGGCTCGATGAAGACACAACGATTTGGTAGACCAGTTCCAGTTGCGGTATCACCCGGACGTCTGGTTGAGGCGGTTGAGATGAACTCAAAGGACATTTAGTCCTCACCGTATTCCTCTTGAGCCAAGGTCACTTAGACCTCGCCCAATCATTCATGGTAAGTCTTCAAGGTAGACTTCCAAAACCTTCACAGACTTGTTCAGCAACACACCATAATTACTCTTGGGTGTTGAGAACATGACGCCTAACTATCTGAAAGAATGACAGTCTTCAAAGGTAACAGGCGTCGGATCACACAGATCAATCTCTTCAGTGATGCTCAATCACTTTTGGCTCTGGTTGGGTTTTTCCTCACTCAGGAATCTCTCAAAGTGGTCGGAGGATGGATTGCTCTCAAATGACAAGTGTCAAGTTCTCTCTAGAACAGGCAACCAACAAGTGGTTGTAGGGGAGGCTATTTATAGCTAGGGGCAACCCAACATGAATTATCATAAATGCCCTTCTCACACATGACCGTTGTCAGGATAAGGATCCACTTGATAGCTGACATGCAGCGCAGCAATGGTCGAAAATTTTAGCTCTCAATTTTGTCAGGGCACTCAATTTCCTCACACTAGGCAGATCGCACTGGCGAAAGCCTGACCAAATTAATCAGCGAACAGATGAACTTCGTCACTGTCGCTAGCAAATTCGTCAGCTATTCCAGAAATTTCCAAAGGCTTCACTTGAAGCGGCTTGTGCATGTATAAATTTGGGCATTGATTTGGAAATGTGAACTATGATTCACCTAGACCCCCTTTAACATTACGGTTTTTCCTATGAATCAAAAACAAGAAGAAAGAAACTACAAACACAAAAGTCTTCAAGCTTCAAAATGTTCACATCAATTTCTTCAAAGGCCGTACCAATTTCTTCACGTGAAGAAATACATTTTTAGGGGCCGTCTTCCCAGGGTTAAACCAAATCTTAATGGACTATAACTCTTGTGTACACTCACAAACGCATTAGTCCCTCCACCCATTTGTCTTCAATACTCGAAAACCATTAAGGGGGCAGTTGATGAACTTACAGAGATACTTACCAGTAACACCCCAACCTCAAGTACTTCCGGGTGTTTGGGTGTAAGTGTTTCATTCTCAAGAAAGGTGTTCGTTTGTCTAAGTTTGAACCTAGAGCTCAAGACGACATATTTGTTGGTTATGCTACAAACTCGCATGCTTACCGTGTCCTCAACCAGTCCAATGGACTCATTGAGGAGACGTGTAACATACAGTTTGATGAAAATAACGGCTCCCAAGTGGAGCAAAGTGGTCTTTATGATGAAGGTGATGAAATTCCTCCCCAAGCCATAAGAAGAATGGGAGTTGGTCAAATCCTCCCCATTGAGAAACCCCTTGTGGTCGAAGGAGAAGGACAATGTTCTACATAAGTGGAACCACCACCAATGCTAGACCCACATGCTTCCGAAGAACAAAGTGAAGGCCCTCAACCAAATGAACATGATTAAGGGCAAGATCAACCACATGATGATGGCGGTGCACCAAATGGAGCCCAAGATCAAGTTCAAGACTCTGGGAAAGCTCAAGATCAAGAGCAAGCTCAAGACAATGCTCAAGAAGATCAAGATGGTGCTCCTCAAATGCCTATTGAGGAGCTATTGGAGTGTTGTGCCGCCAAGATTTATTCCCCAATAAAATGTCAAGAACATGTCATGGATAATGTGCTTGGTATCAAACCCACGAGAGGAAGACTCCCTTGAAGCAATGGTCTCTAGCAAGCTTTTGCCAAATTGTCAAATCTAGCTTTTGACCGGTTCAGCAAACAACTTGTGATTCAAACACTAATAATAAAAGTAAGGTACGGGGATGAGGTCTTAGTGCTTAGAACCATGCATTAGTGTTGGAATAAAAAATTATATTATTTTGTGCTCGGGAGTCACCCATCAAGAGGTGCTTGCTTCACATCGGAGTGGGGTGTGTGTCCAAATAACATCGACTGGCACGAGTTCTGCATCAAGAATCAATTGTACTACCGAAGGCACTATCCATCTCGCGAGATTGCCTTGATAATTAAGATAATAATATCAGCCAAAAGCATTGGGTATTTAATGACTACACCTCATGAATCCCCAAGCATATGATCCATGTTACCCTACTAAACCTTACTGTCACCGGTGTTTGGTATAACACTTCACGGTCCCCTTGCTCCTAGCCTCACTGGTGCTCAATCTCCATGATCCTGGGTACCTGCAGGGATGAAGATCGCGGACAAGACAAGAGACACTTAACGAAACAATTTTATTTCACACATACGAGACGTTGTGTGAAAGAATTCCATTGATCCCTTCACCAAATACCTTGGATTGCAAGGCTCATGCCTCACCCCATACCTTACATGACTACTCACATATGGAGATCAGATCGTGAGAAGAAAACATTGAAGAACACATCTTGGGATTGATTGATTGCAGTATGTCTTACAATGGATGCCTTGTGCGATGCACGATTACAAGTATGAACTAGATGAGAAAGCACTATGGTGGTGGACATGGCTATGGAGGTGAAAATGGCGGTGGCTAGGGTTTATGCATGAAGATGATGATGAACATGTTGTGGTTGTGCTTTAAGCTCCTCTTTCTCCCCCTTTTGTTGACATTTCGATGGGTCCCCTTTATAAAAGTTGTTCAGGTGGATGACCTACCTAGGTTTCCACGCCAAACGACCGCTCATGTGAGCGCGTGCGGTCGCATGGAACACTATATTTGGTCCTGGTGGCTTTCTGATACCCCCCGGTGACTTGTTTCTTCTCGATTTTCCTTCCTTTCCTTTCTTCCACATGATTTCTTCCTTTTTAGCCCATTTCTTGCGGAAAAAATATCAAAGAGAGGATTTGTGGAATCCTTTGCATTCGTTAGTCATTAATGACAATATCGGAGCGAATATCTCTCTTTTAGTGAAATAATTTAGTTTAAACAAGGTTTAAATGAGTGTAAAAATATCACTCATCAACTCCCCCAAGTTTAAACTTGATCGTCTTTGAGCAACATAGAGAGGAATCCGAAGCATAAGGAACTCAATTGTTTAAACTGAACTAACGAGAAGGTTTTGGTTCACTTATGATCAGTATGCCTATATAGCCCTCTTCTTCTTGACCTGAAAACTTATTATAGATATAGCGGTGGCATGGTTATAGTGCAAGTGTTAGTGAAGCAAAGATAATCAACACAAAGTTTCTGATCTACTAGATAAAAAACTTTGCAACACTTCATTTCATTTAATCTAGACAGCACTTGCTTGTCGGGAATGCACGGAAGAGTTTTTTAATATAGGGCCATGAAAACATAAGTTAGGAAGTAGAAAGCATGTAGTCAAACATGATGCTCAAGTGCTCCTGAGCACACACACAATTTTGAGTCCCTCCAAGTTTGCTGTACTTTGTTTTTCTTTTTGAACTTGGAGTGTCTCTTCCCAATTGCTAGTGATTGTGTCTCTATTCCCAAGCCTTCTCACCTACAACCTCTCATAATTGCACAAGCCACCCTTCTTGTCCTGCTACTTGTGAGCTGCGTTGAGATTTCCCCGAAGAGGAGAGGATGATGCAGTATAGTAGAGATAAGTATTTCCCTCAGTTATGAAACCAAGGTTATAAATCCAGTAGGAGAACCAAGCAATGACTCGTTCACAACACCTGCACACAAAACAACAAATACTTGTAACCCTACGCGCAAAGGGGTTGTAAATCCCTCAACGGTTACGAGTGAGATTAAATTGTATAGTTTTTTTATAGATAGATTGGACAAAATTACAAATTAAAATAAATAATAGAAAATTGCAGCAAGGTATTTTTGATTTTAATATATGATAAAAGATAGACCCGCGGCCATAGTTTTCACTAGAGGCTTCTCTCAAGAAAATAGCATATGGAGGGTAAACAAATTACTGTTGGGCAATTGATAGAAAAATCAAATAATTATGACGATATCCAAGGCAATGATCATACATAGGCATCATGTACGAGACAAGTAGACCGACTCCTGCCTGCATCTACTACTATTACTCTGCACATCGACCGCTATCCAGCATGCATATAGGATATCAAGTTCATGGAAAAATGGAGTAACGCCTTAAGCAAGATGACATGATGTAGACAAGATAAACCCACGTATGAATAAACCCCATCTTTTTACCTTTAATAGCAACGATACATACATGTCATGTCCCCTTCTATCACTAGGATTGAGCACCGTAAGATCGAACCCATTATAAAGTACCTCTTCCCATGGCAAGGTAAATCAATCTAGTTAGCCAAACCAAACTAATAGACCGAAGAAGAAATACGAAGCTATAGTAACCATGCATAAAAGAGTTCAGAGAAAACTCGAATAATATTCATGGACAGTTCTAATCATAAACTCACAATTCATCGGATCCCAACAAACAAAAGTCATTACATCAAATAGATCTCCAAGAACACCGAGGAGAATAGTGTATTGAGGATCAAATAAAGAGAAGAAGCCATCTAGCTACTAACTATGTACCCACAAGCCTATGGTAAACTACTCACACACCATTGGAGAGGCAGCAAGGATGATGTAGATCCCCTCATGATCTAATCCCCCACCGGCAGAGTCCGGAAAAGGCCTCGAGTCTAGATAGGATCTCGTGGTTCTGGAACTTGCGACGGCGAAAAAAATTATTTCGTGGACTCTCCTGTTGGTTTCATGATTTTATAGAATTTATAGATGCGGAGTTAGGTCAAACGGAGCCACGTGGGCCCAATGAGACACCAGGGAGCGCCCTGGTGCATCATGGGCCACTGCTCCATCTTCTCGTCCCCTCCCAAAGGTTCTAGGTTCTGTTATGTCCAGAAAAATTCACCAAAAAGTTTTGTGGCATTTGGACTTCGTTTGGTACTGATATTCCACGAAACCAAAAACAAGTAAAAAACAGCAAGTAGCACTGGGAACCAAGTTAATAGGCCAGTCCCAAAAAATGATATATAATTGCTTAAAAGTGTATATAAAACATCCAAGATTGATAATATAATAGCATGGAACAATAAAAAACTATAGATACGTTGGAGACGTATCAATACTCTCCTTGCAAGTTCTGTCCCTATGGTGGTAGTACCGCCGGGTCGGGGGTGTTACTACCACTACCACCCGTGGTACTACTGCTAGAGCGGTACTACCCGACCTCTTGCCTCCAGTAGTATCAGGGTGGTACTACCGCTCATCTGAGCGTGTACTACCATGTTGCGGATTCGGGGGGGGGTTGTGAGTCGGGCAGGGGGAGTACTAACTCCCCCATACCCATTCATATCTCGCTCTTCCCACACTCTCCTCTTTCCAAGCGACGAACTTGCTCCAGCGGCTGCCACCGGACTGCCAATTCCATGCCCTCTTCCGCGACTCTGACCGGAGGGATCGATCCCCACCCTCTCTTCTTGCCATGTATGCTGGTATTGCCCTCTTCTTTATCTCCTATGGTTCTCTCTTTTGAATCTAGGTTCTAGGGCAATACATGTTGTATTCTTCGTTTTTTTCCAAATTGGTTCATGAGTAGGATGTGGAAGACTGCTAGAGTAGGAGAATCGAAGTTTGGTTAGAGAAAATTTGAATTTGGCACCTTCATAGTGCTGGATCTTGCTGCGGTAGTAGTCACTTTGTCAACTTCGGCCTCGAGTGATACTACCGCTTGTAAGGGATACTACCAGTGCAGGGTAGTGATGTCTACTACTCAACCTTCTTCTTGTAGACGTTGTTGGGCCTCCAAATGCAGAGGTTTGTAGGACAGTAGCAGATTTCCCTCAAGTGGATGACCTAAGGTTTATCAATCCGTGGGAGGCGTAGGATGAAGATGGTCTCTCTCAAACAACCCTGCAACCAAATAACAAAGAGTCTCTTGTGTCCCCAACACACCCAATACAATGGTGAATTGTATAGGTGCACTAGTTCGGCGAAGAGATGGTGATACAAGTGCAATATGGATGGTAGATATATGTTTTTGTAATTTGAAAATATAAAAACAACAAGGTAACTAATGATAAAAGTGAGCGTAAACGGTATTGCAAAGGTAGGAAACAAGGCCTAGGGTTCATACTTTCACTAGTGTAAGTTCTCTCAACAATAATAACATAATTGGATCATATAACTATCCCTCAACATGCAACAAAGAGTCACTCCAAAGTCACTAATAGTTGAGAACAAACAAAGAGATTATTGTAGGTTACGAATCCACCTCAAAGTTATTCTTTCGGATCAATCCATTGGGCTATTCCTATAAGTGTCACAAACAACCCTAGAATTCGTAGTAAAATAACACCTTAAGACACACATCAACCAAAACCCTAATGTCACCTAGATACTCCAGTGTCACCACAAGTATCTGCGGGAATGATTGTACGATATGCATCACACAATCTCAGATTCATCTATTCAACCAACACAAAGAACTTCAAAGAGTGCCCCAAAGTTTCTACCGGAGATTCAAGACGAAAACGTGTGCCAACCCCTATGCATAAGTTCACAAGGTCACTGAACCCGCAAGTTGATCACCAAAACATACATCAAGTAGATCACGTGAATATCCCCTTTTTACCACAAATAAGCACATGCAAGACATACATCAAGTGTTCTCAAATCCTTAAAGACTCAATCCGATAAGATAAGTTCAAAGGGAAAACTCAATCCATTACAAGAGAGTAGAGGGGGAGAAAGATCATAGGATCCAACTATAATAGCAAAGCTCACGATACATCAAGATCGTGCCAAATCAAGAACACGAGAGAGAGAGAGAGAGAGAGAGAGAGAGAGATCAAACACATAACTACTGGTACATACCCTCAGCCCCGAGGGTGAACTACTCCCTCCTCATCATGGAGAACGCCAGGATAACAAAGATGGCTACCGGTGATGGATTCCCCCTCCGGCAGGGTGCCGGAATAGGGTCTTGAGAGGTTTTTGGTGGCTAAAGAGGCTCGCGGCGGCGGAACTTCCAATCTAGGTTATTTTTTGGGGGTTTCTGTATTTATAGGAGAGATTGGCGTCGAGAGCAAGTTAGGGGGGCCCACAGGGAGTCCACGAGGCACAGGGGAGCGCCCCAAGGGGGTGGGTGCGCCCTCCACCCTCGTGGGCCCCATGGGACCCCCCTCCAATAACTTTTTGTTCCAGTATTTTTTATATTTTCCAGAAAAAATCTATGTTGATTTTCAATGCATTCCGAGAACTTTTATTTCTGCACAAAAACAACACCAGGGTAGGTCTGCTGAAAACAACGTTAGTCCGGGTTAGTTCTAACCAAATCATACCAAAATCATGTAGAAATATTATAAACATGGCATGAATACATCAAAAATTATAGATACGTTGGAGACGTATCAGGTAGCAGTACTACCATTCGGAGTTGTCAACTTCAAATTTCCTCAAATCCAACTTCAATTCTTTTTATTTATTCCTTTTTTCTTATGCAATATTTTACACCCGATTTCCCCTCATGCTATTTTGTGGCTTCCAAGTGGTAGTAGCTCTAGTCACCAAGCACGTCACAAGAATCCAAATTCTCAAGGTGGCTCCAAGCACTTTTACACCGCAGATGATGCTGGTCCCACTTCTAGTGCTCAGCCCAGGCAGAGGTCCAACCAAGTTGCTAGCAAGCAGATGGAGAAAGGCAAGCCCATGAGTGAGTTTTCTGCCAATGAGTTCTATGTCGTTCGCCTCTGCAATCCATAGCACCATGAGCAAGCTCTAGCTCTTATCAATCTTCTGTCCTAGAACAAGCAACAATGCTCCATCTATCTTGATGTACTCAAGGGCAAGAAGAATCTGTTTGTGAATGTCAGGTCTATTAATCTTTGTCATTTGGAGAAGGATCCTCAATACTTTGGAGAAACTCTAGCTCTATGCGCTCAGCTTGACATCCTCACGATTATCTCATTCAACAAGGACTTTGATGTCGAACTTGTGGTCCAATTCTATTCCATGGTTCACTTCGGCACTGATGATGAGAGGACTCTCAAATGGGTGACAAATGGGAGATTCTTGACTGTAAAATGGAAGGATTTCATGGCTATCTTGAGCTACAATGATGAGGGGCTCAATAACCCTATTGAGTTACGCCCTCACAGGGAGGATGCAGCCACACACAAGTCCGAGCCTTGGCGCTACTATACCGAGAAGTTTTCTCCCACCACCGGCAAGAAGACGTATGAGTTGTGCCCTTTTTTGGATATCATGCATCGCACCTTCAGGAACACGCTTTTCCCACGCATTGGGAATTTGGATCAGGTTCACTCTTACCTCATGGACATCCTGCTTATCTGCTAGAAGAAGAAGAACACACAACAAGTGTTGGATGTTTCTCACGTCATGTGGTCTAAGCTTCACTCTGTCGCCGTTGAGTGCAAGTGCCCTATCTATGGCCCTTATTTGATGCAGTGATACGTCCATTTTGCATCATGTTTTCCTACTATTATTTATAATATTTTTATGCTTTATAACACTTTTTGAAGTAATTGTAATGCCTTTTCTCTCATAATATGCAAGGTTTACACAAAGAGGGAGAACACCGGCAGCTGGAATTCTAGACCTGAAAAAGCTATGTCAGAGATACCTATTCTGCACATCTCCAAATGAGCTGAAATTTTATGGAGAATTATTTTGAAATATATAATAAACATTGGGGAAAATAGCTACCAGAGGGGGGCTACCAGGTGCCCACAAGACACTAGGTGCCCATCTTCTGGTATATAAGGTCTTTTGACCTACAAAAAAAATAAGGAGAGTACTTTCAGGATAGAGTGCCGCCGTCTCGAGGCGAAACTTGGGCAGGAGCACTTTTGCCCTCCAGCGGAGTGATTCCGCCGGGGGAATTTCCCTCCTAGAGGGGGAAATCGAAGCCATTGTCATCACCAACAACTCTCTCATCTTCAGGAGGCCAATATTCATCAACATCTTCAACATCGCCATCTCATCTCAAACCCTAGTTCATCTCTTGTGTTCAATCTTTGTACCAGAACATTAGATTGGTACTTGTGGGTGACTAGTAGTGTTGATTACATGTTGTAGTTGATTGCTATATGGTTTATTTGGTGGAAGATTATATGTTCAGATCCATTATGCTATTTAATACCCCTCTGATATTGAGCATGAATATTATTTGTGAGTAGTTACCTTTGTTCTTGAGGCCACAGGAGAAGTCATGTTGCAAGTAATCATGTGAATTTGATATCCGTTCGATATTTTGATGATATGTATGTTGTGATTCCCTTAGTGGTGTTATGTGAACGTCGACTACAAGACACTTCACCATCTTTGGGCCTAAGGGAATGCATTGTGGAGTAGTTATTAGATGATGGGTTGCTAGAGTGACAGAAGCTTAAACCCTAGTTTTGCGCTATTTTGTAAGGGGCTGATTTGGATCATATTTTTAATGCTAAGGTTAGATTTTATCTTAATACTTTTCTCGTAGTTGCGGATGCTTGCGAAGGGGTTAATGATAAGTGGGAGGCTTGTTCAAGTAAGAACAGCACCCAAGCACCGGTCCACCAACATATCAAATTATCAAAGTAGCGAACGCGAATCAAACCAACATGATAAAAGTGACTAGATGAAATTCCCGTGTGCCCTCAAGAACGCTTTTCTTACCATCTGAGACCATTCCGGCCTGTCCTTTGCCATCAAAAGGATTGGGCTACCTTGCTGCACTTATTGTTACTATTGTTACTTGTTACTTGTTACTAATTATCTTGCTATCAAACTACCTGTTACCAACTATTTCAGTGCTTGCAGAAGTTACCTTGATGAAAACCACTTGTCATTTCCTTCTGCTCCTCGTTGGGTTCGAAACTCTTACTTATCAAAAGGAGTACTATTGATCCCCTATAATTGTGGGTCATCAAGACTCTTTTCTGGGGCTGTTGCCAGGGAGTGAAGTGCTCTTGGTAAGTGGGAATAGGTAAGGAAAAATTTATACTACGTGCTGAAATTTATTGTCACTTGTTACTATAGAAAACAATCCTTTGAGAGGTTTGTTCGGGGTATCTTCAACTTGACCGAAAAAACAAAGGGTTGCCCCTCAACCTACTGCACCTACTGAAAATATTAGTTATGAAATTCCTTCGGATATGATAGAACAACTGCTAGCTAATCCTTATGTAGGTGATGGAACGGAACATCCTGATATGCATTTGATACATGTGGATGAAATTTGTGGATTATTTAAGCTTGCAGATTTACCTGGAGATGAAGTTAAGAAGAAGGTTTGCCCTTTATCTTTGAAGGGAAAATCATTGACATGGTATAGGCTATGCGATTATATTGGATCATGGAATTGGAATCGATTGAAATTGGAATTTCACCAAAAGTTTTATCCTACGCATCTAGTTCATCGTGGTCGGAATTATATATATAATTTTTGGCTTCATGAAGGAGAAAGTATCGCTCTAGCTTGGGGGAGGCTTAAGTCAATGTTATATTCATGCCCAATCATGAGCTCTCGAGATAAATTATCATTCGGAATTTTTATGCCCGACTTTCTCGTAATGATCAATCCATGCTCGATACTTCTTGTGTTGGTTCTTTTATGAAGAAGACTGTTGAATTTAGGTGGGATATTTTAGAAAGGATTAAATGCAAATCTGAAGATTGGGGACTCGATGAAGGCAAAGAGTCAGGTATTAAGCTTGAGTTTGATTGTGTTAAATCTTTTATGAATACCAATGCTTTTCACAAGTTTAGCACCAAATATGGACCTGACTCTGAGATAATAGCCTCCTTTTGTGTATCATTTGCTACTCATGTTAATCTCCCTAAGGAGAAGTGGTTTAAATATCATCCTCCTATTAAAGAAGAAATTGAAGAACCAGTTATAGCTAAGGATGAAACTATCATTTAAAATGTTGATCCAGTTGTGCCTACTGCTTATATTGAAAAACCACCTTTCCCTGTTAGGATAAAGGAACATGCTAAGGTGTCAATAGTGGTTAACAAAAGTAATATTAAAGCACCTAGACCCTCTGAACAAATTAAAGTAAAACCTAGTGTTGCTATGGTTAAAGATCTCTTGGATGAAAATATTGATGGGCATGTTATTTACTTCTGTGATGAAGCTGCTAGAATTGCCAAACCCGATACTAAAGATAAGAACAAACATGTTGTTGGCATGCCTATCGTCTCAGTTAAAATAGGATATCATTGCTATCATGGTTTATGTGACTTAGGTGCTAGTGTGAGTGCTATCCCTTTTACTTTATACCAAGAAATTATGAACGATATAGCACCCGCTGAAATAGAAGACATAGATGTCACTATTAAACTTGCAAACAGAGACATCGTCACACCACCTGGGATTGTTAGAGATGTTGAAGTCTTGTGTAGGAAAATAAAATATCCTACTGTTTTTCTAGTTCATGGTTCCCCACAAGATGACTTTTGTCCCATAATTTTTGGTAGACCTTTCTTTAACACTGTTAATGCTAAGATAGATTGCCATAAAGTATCTGTCAGTGTTAATTTTGGTGATGTGTCTCATGAGTTTAATTTCTCTAAGTTTCGTAAACAACCTCATGATAAAAAGTTGCCTTGTCAGGATGAAATAATTGGTCTTGCTTCTATTTCCGTACCTCCCACTCATCCACTAGAACAATATTTGCTAGACCATAAAAATGATATGCACTTGCATGAAAGAAATGAAATAGATAAAATATTCTTTGAACAACAACCTCTCCTTATTTGCATATTGAAACTCTAGGAGGTACACCTCCACCTAAAGGTGATCCTGTGTTTGAATTAAAGCAATTGCCTGACACTTTGAAATATGTTTATCTTGATGATAAAGAGATATATCATGTTATTATTAATGCTAACCTTTCACAACACGAAGAAGAGAGATTATTAAAAATTCTAAAGAAGCAAATCCTAAAATGAAGGAAGTGGTAAGAACTGAAATACTAAAACTTCTGGAAGCAGGTATAATCTATCCCATAGCTGATAGTAGATGGGTAAGTTATGTTCATTGTGTCCCTAAGAAAGGAGGTATTACTGTTATTCCTAATGATAAAAATGAACTTATTCCACAAAGAATAGTGACTGGCTATAGAATGGTAATTGACTTTAGAAAATTAAATAAAGCTACTAGAAAAGATCATTACCCTCTGCCTTTCATTGACCAAATGTTAGAAAGATTATTTAAGCACAAACACTTTTGTTTCCTTGATGGATATTCTGGTTTCTCTCAAATACCTGTTTCACAATCTGATCACGAGAAAACCACTTTTACTTGCCCTTTTGGAACTTATGCTTATAGATGTATGCCCTTTGGTTTATGTAATGCACCTGCTACCTTTTAAATATGTATGACTGCTATATTCTCTAATTTTTGTGAAAAGATTGTTGAGGTTTTCATGGATGATTTTTCCATTTACGGAACTTCTTTTGATGATTTCTTAAGCAACCTTGATCGAGTTTTGTAGAGATGTGAACAAACTAATCTTGTCTTGAATTGAAAGAACTGCCACTTTATGGTTAATGAAGGCATTGTCGGGCATAAAATTTCTGAAAGAGGTATTGAGGTGGATAAAGCTAAAGTTGATGCAATCGAGAAAATGCCATGTCCTAAAGACATTAAAGGTATTCGTAGTTTCCTTGGTCATGCTGGTTTCTATAGGAGGTTCATTAAAGACTTCTCTAAGATTTGTAGGCCTCTTACTAGTCTTTTACAAAAGGATGTTCCATTTGTTTTTGATGATGACTTTGTAGAAGCCTTTGAAACACTTATCAAAGCCTTAACTTCTGCACCTATAGTTCAACTACCTGATTGGAACTTGCCTTTTGAAATCATGTGTGATGCTAGTGATTATGTTGTTGGTGCTGTTCTAGGAGAAAGAGTTGTTAAGAAATTAAATGTTATCAATTATGCTAGTAAAAAACTCTAGACACTGCCCAGAGAAATTATGCCACCACTGAAAAGGAAATTTTAGCAGTTGTGTTTGCTTGTAATAAATCCAGATCTTCCATTATTGATCCAAAGTAATTGTTCACACTGATCATGCTGGTATTAAATATCTTATGGAAAAGAAAGATGCTAAAACTAGACTCATTAGGTGGGTTATCTTGCTTGAAGAATTTGACTTGCATATTACTTGCAGGAAAGGAGCAGAGAACCCCGTAGCTGATAACTTGTCTAGGTTAGAAATTATCCTTGATGACCCACTACCTATTGATGATAGTTTTCCTGATGAACAAGTAGCTATAATAAATGCTCCTCACAACACTCCTTGCTATGCTGACTATGCTAATTATATTGTTGCTAAATTTATACCACCTAGTTCACATACCAACAAAAGGAAAAATTATTCTATGACTTAAAACATTACTTTTGGGATGACCCACATCTTTATAAAGATAGAGTAGATGGTATTATTAGACGTTGTGTACCTGAGCAGGAAAATGAACAAATCCTACGGAAACATCACTCCGAAGCTGAAAATGCAACTATCCCTGGGTGGTTTTGGTAATGATTAACAACATATAGCTCATTGAATTAATGCTATTTCAAGATGAATATTTCAGGAAAGTTCAATGATTGGCATGGCATGGATTAGGAATTTGGACCCCTCAAAACGCTAAGGACAAAGGATTGGCTCAAGCTCTAAAGCTCAAGACTCTACATTTTACTTTTAGTGATCCAAGATCACATTGAGTCCATAGGAAAAGCCAATACTATTAAAAGGGGATGAGGTGTTGCTTAATGGCTTGCTAGCTCAAAATGCTTAGTGATATGCTCCAAAAACCCTCAACCACTTTCTCGTATCCACATATGTCCCAAACCAAAAGTCAAACTCGGCCCCACCGATTTGATCTATCCGGCGCCACCGAGTTCACTTGACATAGCCACTGCCAGAAACCCTAGTCACTTTGGTCTCACTGATAGGGATCTCGGTCTCACCGAGATGGGATTGCAAACTCTCTGTTTCCCTTCATAGAGTTTCGGTCTAACTGAGATGAGCGATCGGTCCCACCGAGTTCGCAATGCAAACTCCTTGTTTCCCTTTCGTAACGTTTCGGTCCCACCGAGATGAGCGAATCGGTCCCACTGAGTTTGCCTGACCAACTCTCTGGTTAGCTTATTACCAAAGTCGGTCCCACTGAGTTTGTGTAATTTGTCTCACTGAGATTACGTTATGCCCTAACCCTAACGAAATCGGTCCCACCGAGTTGACATGTCGGTCCCACCGAAGTGTCTAACAGTCACATTATGAACTAAATCGGTCTGACCGAGTATTATGATTCGGTCCCACCGAGTTTGGTAAATTGTGTGTAACGGTTAGATTTTGTGTGGAGGCTATATATACCCCTCCACCTTCTCCTCATTCGTGAGGGAAGCCATCAGAACATGCCTACACTTCCAGCATTCATTTTCTCAGAGAGAACCACCTACTCATGTGTTGAGGCCAAGATATTCCAATCCAACCATATGAATCTTGATCTCTAGCCTTCCCCAAGTTGCTTGTCGGTCCCACCGAAGTGTCTAACAGTCACATTATGAACTAAATCGGTCTGACCGAGTATTATGATTTGGTCCCACCGAGTTTGGTAAATTGTGTGTAACGGTTAGATTTTGTGTGGAGGCTATATATACCCCTCCACCCTCTCCTCATTCGTGAGGGAAGCCATCAGAACATGCCTACACTTCCAGCACTCATTTTCTCAGAGAGAACCACCTACTCATGTGTTGAGGACAAGATATTCCAATCCAACCATATGAATCTTGATCTCTAGCCTTCCCCAAGTTGCTTTCCACTCAAATCATCTTTCCACCAAATCCAATCCTATGAGAGAGATTTGAGTGTTGGGGATGCATGTATGAGACTTTGGAGGAATAGTGATCCTTATGCTGCGAGAAGGAGAATTGATGTGGATTATAGGTTCCACACCAAAGAACAACACGACTTCTATGAGACCATTCTGCTTGACAAGAAGCCAATTATCGGTGATATGAGATGGGTCGATTGGACATACATCAAAGAGAATGAAGATCACTTCCCAGTTGTATATGACAACTTCAAAGCATGTGGAGTTGACAAGTTTGTTGGACAGAAGCTCACCAAGTGGAATGATGAGCTGATCATGCAATTCTACTCCACCGCTCATTTCTATCCAGATGGAAGGATAGTGTGGATGTCTGAAGGTACAATGTAGCAATCAACTGTTGACAATTGGGCCAAGTTGATAAATGCTCCAGAAGACCATGAGGATGATTTGGATGTGTATGCCAAGAAGAAGAAAGACCACAACTCCATGTCAAGTATGTACAAGGAAATTCCTGATGAAGCCCTGGAAACTCATAAGTTGGGCTCTGTGAAATATCTGTTGTCTGGTCTTGCTACAATCAACACCATCTTGAGGCATACTCTATTGCCCAAGTCTAGAGATCACAGGATGATAAGAGGACATTCAATCAACTTGCTGCACATTTTTTATGTCCCTCAGAAATTCAAGGTCATGAGTGTGATTGTAGAGACAATCAAGAGGACATCTGTTGATCAGAAAAGGTCTTGTGGGTATGCTCCACAAATTCAGGTGCTCATCAACTCAAAGATGGGCACAGGCACTTACTTCTTGGACAAGGTGCACTTACCTCTCAAGCCAGATTTTGAAGACAACACAGTTGTCATGGATGAGAATGATACTTCATCAGTGCAAGCACATGAGAAGAGAGGAAAAGCAAGGGCAGAAAAAGCTACAAAGATGCCAAGTGCTGAAGAGGCATCTCAAGTGTTCTTGAAGAGCAAACAAGATCAACTTGGATTTCTGATCCAATCTACCTTGAAGATTGACAAGGGCTTGGCCAACCTGACTCAGAATCAGGAGAGCTTGGAGAGGATTATCAAGCACAAATTCTATGATCTTGATCTGAAAGTCACTGAGATTCAGACAGTAGTTGAGCAGCTCCAGGAGGAAGCTGAGGAGAAGAAAGGAAAGGCCACTATAGAAGCTTTTCAGTATGTGCCAAGAGTTCAGAGGTCAGCTGCAGTGCCAGTACCTTATACTAGAGCAACTACATCTGCACCAACAACCACTGCTTCAGTGCCACCTCCAGCAGCCACTCCAGCAGCTCCAGCAACATCTACTGAAGCCTTCATCCTTGGAGTCATCTCTACACCACCTCACGGAGATCAAGCTTGAGAGATGCATAGCACTATGCATATTTGAACTTTTTGGTAACTTGTTGCCAAAGGGGGAGAAATATGTATAGATCATAGGCTTCGAGAGAGAGTGTTGCCTTTTGTCTCTCTTGCACTTTTTTGATTGAACTTTATTGTATGCTTGCTTGATACATTATGTCCTTGTGTGAGATACTTGAATGATCATGTGTTTGATCATATGCTACTTTAATGTGTGTTTGGATGATATTATCTCTTATATCCATATATGACCATTAACTTTGCTTGGTGATGAGTGCATGCTTTTAATTGTTATCATTTTGAGCGCTCCACCAAGATGTATGTGACATGGAAGAGTAACCCATGATACTAATCGATTGTGCATTTGCATTCAAAAGCAAATCTTAAATAATGCACAAATTTAGGGGGAGCTCTTGCTTATCACATAGTTCTCAAAGTGATGATGTATTTCAATCTTATTATCATTTGTCAAAGCTTTGATCTATATGTTGTCATCAATTACCAAAAAGGGAGATATTGAAAGTGCAACTATCCCTGGGTGGTTTTGGTAATGATTAACAACATATAGCTCATTGAACTAATGCTATTTCAAGATGAATATTTTAGGAAAGTTCAATGATTGGCATGGCGTGGATTAGGAATGTGGACCCCTCAAAATGCTAAGGACAAAGGATTGGCTCAAGCTCTAAAGCTCAAGACTCTACATTTTACTTTTAGTGATCGAAGCTCACATTGAGTCCATAGGAAAAGCCAATACTATTAAAAGGGGATGAGGTGTTGCTTAATGGCTTGCTTGCTCAAAATGCTTAGTGATATGCTCCAAAAACCCTCAACCACTTTCTCATATCCACATATGTCCCAAACCAAAAGTCAAACTCGGCCCCACCGATTTGATCTATCCGGCGCCACCGAGTTCACTTGACATAGCCACTGCCAGAAACCCTAGTCACTTCGGTCTCACTGATAGGGATCTCGGTCTCACTGAGATGGGATTGCAAACTCTCTGTTTCCCTTTGTAACGTTTCGGTCTAACCGAGATGAGTGATCGGTCCCACCGAGTTTGCAATGCAAACTCCATGTTTCCCTTTTGTAACATTTCGGTCCCACCGAGATGAGTGAACCGGTCCCACCGAGTTTGCCTAGCCAACTCTCTAGTTAGCTTATTACCAAAGTCGGCCCCATCGTGTTTGTGGAATCGGTCTCACCGAGATTACATTATGCCCTAACCCTAACGAAATCGGTCCCACCAAGTTGTCATGTCAGTCCCACCGAAATGCCTAACGGTCATATTATGAACTAAATCGGTCTGACCGAGTTTTATGAGTCGGTCCCACCGAGTTTGGTAAATTGTGTGTAACAGTTAGATTTGTGTGGAGGCTATATATACCCCTCCACCCTCTCCTCATTCGTGAGGCAAGCCATCAGAACATGCCTACACTTCCAGCATCCATTTTCTGAGAGAGAACCACCTACTCATGTGTTGAGGCCAAGATATTCCAATCCAACCATATGAATCTTGATCTCTAACCTTCCCCAAGTTGCTTTCCACTCAAATCATCTTTCCACCAAATCCAATCCTACGAGAGAGAGTTGAGTGTTGGGGAGACTATCATTTGAAGTACAAGAGCAATGAGTTCATCAACAACACACCATCTATTACCTTTTGGAGAGTGGTGTCTCCTAGATTGGTTAGGTGTCACTTGGGAGCCTCCGTAAAGATTGTGGAGTTGAACTAAGGAGTTTGTACGGGCAAGGAGATCACCTACTCCGTGAAGATCTACCCTAGTGAGGCAAGTCCTTCGTGCGCGATGACCATGGTGGGATAGACAAGGTTGCTTCTTCGCGGACCCTTCGTGGCTGGAGCCCTCCGTGGACTCGCGCCGCCCTTACCCTTCATGGGTTCAAGTCTCCATCAACGTGGATGTACGATAGCACCACCTATCGGGACCACGCCAAAAATCTCATTGTCAACATTGCGTTTGCTCCCTCCAAACTCCCCCCTTTACCTTCATATGCAATAATTTACATTCCGCTGCTAAACTCTTAGAATTGCATGTGTAGGTTGATTGCTTGACTTGTGCTAAGTTGCTAAAATCTGCCAAGAACTAAAATTGGGAAAAGGCTAGATTTTTATTTGGTCAAGTAGTCTAATCACCCCCTCTCTAGACATACTTTCGATCCTACAAGTGGTATCAGAGCTACGGTCTCCATTTGCCTTGATTTCCATAGCTTTTGGTGATCATAGCCTTGGTTTCACAACCTAGGAGAGTATGGCGTCTAGCGAGGGAAATTACCACCGTAGAGGTCCTTACCTTGATGGTACAAATTTTGGTAGTTGGAAGCATAAGATGAAAATGCATATTCTTGGACATAACCCCCCCCCCCCGTTTGGGCTATTGTGTGTATTGGTTTGCAAGGTGAATTCTTTGTTGGGAGAGAACCGAACCGTGAAGCTACCGCGGAAGAGTTGAAGATGCTGCAATACAACGCTGAAGCTTGTGATATTCTCTTCAATGGATTGTGCCCCAAAGAATTCAACAAAATCAACCGCCTTGAGAATGCAAAGGAAATTTGGGATACTTTGATTGATATGCATGAAGGTACCGACTCTATCAAGGAATCCAAATTGGATGTGCTTCAAAGTCAACTTGGCAAGTTCAAAATGAAGGATGGCAAAGGTGTCGCTGAAATGTACTATAGGCTTGCTCTCATCACAAATGAGATTGCCGGCTTAGGAAGTGAAGAGATGACCGATAGATTCATCATCAAGAAGATCCTAAGAGCCTTGGATGGAAAATATGATACTGTGTGCACATTGATCCAAATGATGCCCAATTACAAAGATCTCAAGCCAACGAAAGTCACTGGAAGAATTGTTGCTCATGAGATGTCACTCAAGGATAAAGAAGAGCTTCACAACAAGTCAAGTGGTGCTTACAAAGCCTCATGTGATGCTCCTACATCATCAAGTGAGAAACAAACCTTCAATGAAGAATTGAGCCTAATGGTGAAGAACTTCAACAAGTTCTACAAGAGTAGAAGCAAGGAAAGAAGTTCCAAGTCAAGGTCCTACAATGACAAAATATCTTAGAGTCGTGAACATAATTGCTACAATTGTGGAAGACCCGGACACTACTCCAATGAGTGTATGGCTCCCTACAAAAGAAGAGAAGATTCACCTAAAAGAAGAAGTAGAAGAGAAGACTCACCACCAAGAGAGAGAAGGATAAGAGATGATCGTTATGAATAAAGAACCTCCCAGACAAGCAAGGATTCAGAAAGGAAGGACCAATCATCAAAGAGCTACACAAAACAAAGACATCAAGCTCACGTAGGTGAATGGGTATCCGGCTCCGACTCCGACCATCACTCCAAAAGAAGTTATCACTGACTCCGAATATACTCAAGATGAAGGTGTTGCCGGTCTAGCACTTGTGTCTACCAACTCCTATGACATATTTGACTCACGAAATGAAGGAATTGGAAGATGCTTCATGGCTAAAGGCCCAAAGGTATCACACCCTGAGTATGTTGATTTCAATAGTGATGAAGATGATTTGTTAGGTGATGATGATTTACTTGTTGACAACTCTAGTGATGAATACTATGATGAAACGTGAATTAATCATGCTAATCAAGATAAAACAAATGACAATGATAAGGAGAAGATTGATCATCTAACTAAAGAACTGTGACGCCCTCGATTCAATTGTACACTAATCATGCACGCAAACGTATACGATCAAGATCAGGGACTCACGGAAAGATATCACAACACAACTCTAAAACATAAATAAGTCATACAAGCATCATAATACAAGCCAGGGGCCTCGAGGGCTCGAATACAAGTGCTCGATCATAGATGAGTCAGCGAAAGCAACAATATCTGAGTACAGACATAAGTTAAACAAGTTCGCCTTAAGAAGGCTAGCACAAACTGGGATACAGATCGAAAGAGGAGCAGGCCTCCTGCCTGGGATCCTCCTAACTACTCCTGATCATCGTCAGCGGGCTGCACGTAGTAGTAGGCACCTCCGGTGTAGTAGGAGTCGTCGTCGACGGTGGCGTCTGGCTCCTGGACTCCAGCATCTGGTTGCGACAACCAGAAAGAAAGGAGAGGGGGAAAAGGGGGGGAGAAAGCAACTGTGAGTACTCATCCAAAGTACTCGCAAGCAAGGAACTACACTACATATGCATGGGTATATGTGTAAGGAGGCCATATCGATGGACTGAACTGCAGAATGCCAGAATAAGAGGGGGATAGCTAGTCCTATCGAAGACTACGCTTCTCGCAGCCTCCGTCTCGCCACATGTAGAAGAGAGTAGATTGAAGTCCTCCAAGTAGCATCTCCAAGTAGCATCTCCAAGTAGCATCTCCAGTAGCATCGCATAGCATAATCCTACCCGGCGATCCTCCCCTCGTCGCCCTGTGGAAACGCGATCACCGGGTTGTCTGTGGAACTTGGAAGGGTGTGTTTTATTAAGTATCCGGTTCTAGTTGTCATAAGGTCAAGGTACAACTCCAAGTCGTCCTGTTACCGAAGATCACGACTATTCGAATAGATTAACTTCCCTGCAGGGGTGCACCACATAACCCAACACGCTTGATCCCATTTGACCGGACACACTTTCCTGGGTCATGCCCGGCCTCGGAAGATCAACACGTCGCAGCCCCACCTAGGCACAACAGAGAGGTCAGCACGCCGGTCTAAACCTATGCGCGCAGGGGTCTGGGCCCATCGCCCTGAGCACACCTGCATGTTGCGTGGGCGGCCGGAAGTAGACCTAGCCTAGTGGCGTTCCAGTCCAATCCGGCGCGCACCGCTCAGTCGCTGACGTCAAGAAGGCTTCGGCTGATACCACGATGTCGGGATACCCATAACTACTCCCACGTAGATGGTTAGTGCGTATAGACCAAATGGCCTGACTCAGATCAAATACCAAGATCTCGTTAAGCGTGTTAAGTATCCGCGAACGCCGAATAGGGCCAGGCCCACCTGTCTCCTAGGTGGTCTCAACCTGCCCTGTCGCTCCGCCACAAAGTAACAGTCGGGGGCCGTCGGGAACCCAGGCCCACCTCTATCGGGATGGAGCCACCTGTCCTTCCAGCCCCCATCTCCGAACAATATCACAAGTAATGTAATAGTGTAAAGTATATGTAGTATTTGCCCGTGATCACCTCCCGAAGTGATCACAGCCCAGTAGTATAGCATGGCAGACGGACAAGAGTGTAGGGCCACTGATGGAACACTAGCATCCTATACTAAGCAGTAGGATAGCAGGTAAAGGTAACAACAGTAGTAGCAAGGATAGGCTATGCAGGAGTATAGGATTAACTGAAAGCAGTAACATGCTACACTACTCTAATGCAAGCAGTATAGAGAAGAGTAGGCGATATCTGGTGATCAAAGGGGGGCTTGCCTGGTTGCTCTGGCAAGAGAGAGGGGTCGTCGGTGACGTAGTTGACCACAGGGGCGTCAGCAGCGGTCTTGGAGTCTACCGAAAAGGAGTAACGGAGGGGGAACACAATACATAAAAGAGCAATCAAATGTAACACAAAGCAAGACGCGGCAATACGTTGTGCTAGGAGTGACCTAACGTAGGGATAGGCGATACCGGTGAAGGGGGAAACATCCGGGGAAGTATCCCCGGTGTTCCGTGTTTTCGGGCAGAGGAGCCGGAGGGGGAAAGTTGCGAGTTTGACATGTTAGGAGTGTGTGGCGGACGAACGAGCTGTGAATCCGGGTTCGTCTCGTCGTTCTGAGCAACTTTCATGTTGAAAATAATTTAATCCGAGTTACGGATTAAAAGATATGATTTTCTAAAGATTTTATTAATTTCTAGAATTTAATTAATTATTTAATTTAATTCGAAAATGGAATTTTGACATCAGCATGATGTCATGCTGACGTCAGCAGTCAACATGGGTTGACTGGGTCAATCTGATGGTGGGACCCGGTTGTCATTGTCTAAGACTAGCTAATCAGGTTTAGTCAGTCTAACTAAAATGGTTAGGTTTATTAACTACAATTAATTAGGTTAACTAATCAGGATTAATTAAGTTAATTAATTCTTCAATTAATTAATTAATATTTTAATTGTTTATTTATTTACTTCTTTTTTTAAAATTTTTTTTATTATTATTATTTTTCGTTCTGGGGTGGGGCCAACTTGTCATAGGGCCAATGGCCTTAGCGGCCATGGGGGTGCGGGCGCCTGGCGCGGTTGCTGGGCACCCGCCCAGGTCGACGGGAGAGGAACGGGGCGGCCTCGGCGTGGCCGGCAAGCGGGCGGCGCCGGCGCCAGCAGAGGCGAGGTGCAGCATCGGCCGGCCGGGGGCGCGGCCTCGTAGGAGGCGAGCGATGTGAGGGCGCGACCGGCGCCGGCAGGCAGGGGGCGGCAGTGGGCGCGCACGGCTGCGAGGAGCCGCGGCCAGGGAGGCTGTGCGAGGGGTTGTGTAGGGGAGCGCCCAGGCAACGGCGGCCATGGGCGACCGAGCGCGGGGGACACAGAGAAGAGGGAGTGGAGGCTGTGGCCTCACCGAGGGCGTAGGGTCAGGGCAGTGGGGCACTGGGAGGAGACGGAGATGACGGCGACGCGGTGACGGGGAGGCAGTCCGGCGGGGAGGAGTCGAGGGCGACGGGGCGGGGCGTCTCGCCGGGAGCGGCCGCGGCCGGGTTCGGTGCGCGCCGGCGGGACCCTGCCGGCATGGTCCGGCGATGAGTTGGGCTCGGCGAGGGGCGCCAGCCTGGTGGCGGGGATGTGAGGTGCCCGCCGAGGTGGGCAGCGGGGTGCTCGGCGACGATGGAGAACGAGAGGGAGCGGGGGTTGTGCGAGGCGACAGGGATGGGCGTCGTTGGTTGGTTCCCTCGATCCAGATCTGGATCGGGGAGGGGGAGAGAGCGACGTGGGAGTGGGGGGGTGGATGTGTGCGGTCGGGAGTTAGGGTTTCCGGGTGTGAGGGGATAAGGGAGTGGGGTGGGTCAGCCGGCTGGGCCAGTGGGCTGGCCTGGCTGTCAGCTGGGCCGGTTGGCCCATTGGGGGGGGGGTCCCTTTTCTTTTGTTTTGTTTTTTTATACCTTTTATTTATTTTACTCTTCTGTTTTAAATCATTTTAAATTACTTAGGCATTTTATAAAAATGGGTTTGTTGCACCATAATTACCTTTGTAATATTTAGTACAATCCAAACATTTTTTGTTTTAATTTTTGAAAACTTTTATTGTTATCATTAATTTGAATTTTGAATTTTGGACCGGTTTTGTCCTAACGATAGCTTAGCAGCAGTAATCGTGGTGACGTGGCACCATTAGCGTGGGATCACTGTAGCTTAATTATCCGGGCGTCACAGTTCTCCTCCACTACAAGAAATCTCGTCCCGAGATTTAAGAGGGGAGTAAGGGGGAAAGCTGGTTACGATATTCTAACGGATCTTCTTGGTCTTTGTTTTTCTTCTTGGAGAGTTCGATCCACTGCATTGATGTCTTCATCTCTTTACTTCATGTCATCATGATGAAGTTGTCATCCTGTCTTCGGGATCTTCATCGTACTTACGAAAAGGTAACAGGGCAGATCGGCAACGACATAATGCTATAAGGGTAATAATCTGGGATTAACCCATGGATGAGTATATGAGTACCTCTCGAGTTGAACAAATAAAACACATTGAGAGTGAGGTTCGAAGGTACAATAAGAGGTTCCAAGCAGATAGATAGTTGCTCGAAGTCTGAACCAGAGTGTGAAAGGGGTTCAGAGTAGCGAGAGTAAGTATAGCGTCTGATACCAGAATAGAGCACTCAGAAGGTGGCCCCTGAATTAAATACAAGGTCACGTGCGAGGAACAACCTTGAGAACAGGGGGTGTACAGGAGAGTCAGGTTTCGATCCTGTGGAACTGTGGGTTATGGGCCCACCATGTTTTTTTTGGAGCAGTGACATCTTGCACGGTCATGATAGCAAGGCATGTCAGAGAGTACCATGTCAGTTATGTCGGCAATAACGTTGGTACCTAGGGCGAGGGACGAAGAGAACCATTTTCCTGCTCGTTGCAACGAGGCGGACCAATAGGTAAAGTTCTCGTCCATCGGTGGTTACCGGAATGTCATCAACAAAAGTAACAGGGTCTTACTGACAAAATTGTACACGAGGGGTTTACATAAGCAGGAAATTAATACTGCTTAGACCATAATGATCACGAGAAAGGTTAAACCAAATAATGGAAAGGAAAATATGATTATCAGATATCTCAGGGGTATATCCTTCCCAAGGACAAGCAGAGCATGATGTCCATGACAGGATATTCTGTAGAAAACTCTGTAGGTACAGGAGAGAATTTTCATGACATTACCCATACAACGGTGTTTGGATAATTGAGCAAGAAACATTTAGTTGGGCTTCAAATGCTCTTGTTGACAATCATAGTACAACCGACATGCTTCGAGATAGCATTGACATGGTCATCAGGTGAAGATCTGACCTTGGAAACACAAAGGATCCATCAGGAACAACTTATAGAATAAGTCTTACAATTTCCTTATGGAAGAATGGTTAACCTTGCTAAAAAGGAATCTATAACAATAGGGCCTTTGGCCAGGGGTGCTAAGCAAAGACACCACCTTACCGGGTCATAAAAGACCAATGTTATAACTCTTGGAAACATGTTCCAACCATCATATCTGGCCGAGATTCAGATCTGATTGGTGTCAGGTTACCTCAGACTCAGGATGCCTGAGAAGAAAGGTCCAACACAAATTGACGGGATGACATTGTAAGATTCTTAGGAAATGAACTATGAAGTAATTTCCGTTAATAAGAGTTCATCATTAACCCAAGGAGAGGACAAGGAGGAGGCTGATGAACTCAACGAAAATTCATCAAAATTTCCAAAGGATGGATTTCCACAATTATGTGAACAAGGAGATAACATTTGCCCGATCAAAATGATATATTGATGTATGCTTGAGGAAAACATACACAATTTAACAATGGTTGAAAGGTGCACCCGAAATATGGGCTGGGTTGCACGGCCAACATTGGAATGGTGATTCAATACTCAATAGTCTAAGAATGAACGGCCGACCATTAACTTCAAAGCAATATGGTTGCTAGAAGGGCAGAATCCAAACATCTCCGCTCACTTGTTGGTACCCTGGTCGGAATCAACACGAGGACCCAAGAAGAATGGTGATGGTGAGAAGTATCACCATACCAAGAATTCTTAAGAAGTGGTGAAATTCCCACTACATTCTTGACATAAAAGGTGGTAATATTCCAAGGTAAGGAAGAACAATGCTGGGTAGCAAGGAACTCAAGGTATAACACAAAACATGAACAAGTTTGTGTTGGGGGAAGGCAAGAATGTCGTCGATGATAACACAATCATCGAGTGGCAAGGATGGTATTTCTCATCACGAATTTGATTGATATCCTGTAAGAGCTCAGAATGGAGATGATGATTACGACACATTTGTCGAGAGGTTTCATGAAGATGTAATCGAACAACGATGACATCAAGTCAAAGGACTGATGAAGCGAAAGTTACTAAAACCAAGGGTACGACACAAACTCAAAATCAAGCTTGATGTTCAAGGTGAAATGATATGACAAGGAAGATCGACGTAAGTCTAGCTCATCGTCGAAAGTTGTGCTCCGGAAGAAGAACTAGGTAGCACAGTTAAAATTTTGCATGATAATGATATAGCTGATAAGGCTAGGAATGACTTGAAGGATTATTAAACTCATAAGCAACAAGAATTACGTAGAGTTATTGAATCGGAGTATGGAATCGATTCACTTATCGGTATTCCCGAGTGTCTAATAACTCGGAGCCCGTGGAAAATTGGAATCAGCGAGAATGTAGTACTTGATGAAGAACTCATAAGAAGTAATGCAATTCCAAGATAATCTCGAGATACCAGGGGGGTAATACTCGAAGACAGATCAAAGTAGAGGTTGGACTGGGTATTAATCCGCAGAAGACAAATGTTTAAACTTGCCCGAGAAACGGGAACAAAGAAGAACAATATGGTCGAAACCATAACTACAAGGGGTCCAATTTAATAACACCGAAAGAATTACTCGAATGAGTAAATATTTGGCAAGAAGCTTCCATGATAAGTTCCACATCAGATCCATGGGCATGAACTCAGAGATCAAGGTCGACTCCCACTTCCATAATGCATAACCTTCCATTCACTTCTCGTTCTCAAAGAAGTTGTATGGTAGAAAATTATCTGCTAAACACTAGAAGGGTTGACTTGTCAAAACCTTCCGGTTCATACGGTTTTTAAGGAAGGTATAGGTTCAACCCAATGGGGCTTCTTAGAAACATATACCACAAGTTTCAAGAGTAAATATCACAAGCTCAAAAGCAGAGCAAGGTTGAGAAAGTAGATGATACAATTTACCAAAGGCATTATGTATCCAAGGGAAGGCTCACAAGGTTATTGAATATGAAGGACAATGTCGGATAAAATCCATTAAAGGATCTGTCGGTCCATAGCAGAGCTGATGTGAGCATCGGCACACAATCAGAGGAAGTAACAATGCAAGGGCATTGGATTATAGAAACAACTAACTAATCCAGAGCTCAAATGCAAAGGAATTATGATTTCCAAATAAGGGAACAGAAGCAATGTTCTGATTAGGGGTGGATAAGTTGAATAGCCTTAGGGGTACTATCAACGGCATTTGGATTGGTTGAGAACCAACTCATGTTTAAAATGACGTCTGAGCCGGAAAGATAATTTAAAAGGATCAACTGATGATTGCGTGCATTCGCACTCATGTTGAATCAAAAGGATCAAAATGACGATGCCTAAGGATACTAACGAATATTGCCAGACATATGGAAAGCATCCATCATGCAAGTAGACAAGTATGACAGAGCAATAAGCTACTAAGGATTTTTGGAGGATCGAATAGTATTTCAAAGACCATTGTGAAACACATGAACAATTGGGGGATAAGCGGATACTCGATAAGTGCGAGAATTATCCATAGGAGTATTCAGGTGACAAAGAACAGCAAGGCGGTAAGCTCAAAGGATTATCGAAACAACAACGAGTGTTTCGAGGTATCTGGTAATAACAAGACCAACTGGGGATGAATGTAAGAATAACAACTGCAAGTAGTTATCCATAAGGGTTGACGGTGGAAGGGGAATTGCAAATGCGATGAACATAAGTTCTCGGGTTAACAGCGGAGAGTATCTTCAGGGTCTTCACGTGCCGCAGACGATCATCATTAATAAGGGGCTCTCCGGGTGAAAGTGATAACGAGATCCTAATGTTAGTTTTAGCAAAAATCATTTAACCCGAATAGAAGAGAGATTACAGTCCCAGAGTATAGGTCGAGGAATAAAAGATCCTAATACCACCCAATGGCGACGTGGGCCCATAAGGCACACAACCAAGTTAGTAAAAGTTTTGCAATGACTAGACTCAACTTCGGCCAAGGAGTTGGAAAGGGGGATTCCTACGGGCAGTCGGCTCTGATACCAACTTGTGACGCCCCCGATTCAATCGTACACTAATCATGCACGCAAACGTGTATGATCAAGATCAGGGACTCACGGGAAGATATCACAACACAACTCTAAAACATAAATAAGTCATACAAGCATCATAATACAAGCCAGGGGCCTCGAGGGCTCGAATACAAGTGCTCGATCATAGACGAGTTAGCAAAAGCAACAATATCTGAGTACAGACATAAGTTAAACAAGTTTGCCTTAAGAAGGCTAGCACAAACTGGGATACAGATCGAAAGAGGCGCAGGCCTCCTGCCTGGGATCCTCCTAACTACTCCTGATCGTCGTCAGTGGGCTGCACGTAGTAGTAGGCACCTCCGGTGTAGTAGGAGTCGTCGTCGACGGTGGCGTCTGGCTCCTGGACTCCAGCATCTGGTTGCAACAACCAAAAAGAAAGGAAAGGGGGAAAAGGGGGGAGAAAGCAACCGTGAGTACTCATCCAAAGTACTCGCAAGCAAGGAACTACACTACATATGCATGGGTATATGTGTAAGGAGGCCATATCGGTGGACTGAACTGCAGAATGCCAGAATAAGAGGGGGATAGCTAGTCCTATCGAAGACTACGCTTCTCGCAGCCTCCGTCTCGCCGCATGTAGAAGAGAGTAGATTGAAGTCCTCCAAGTAGCATCTCCAAGTAGCATCTCCAAGTAGCATCTCCAGTAGCATCGCATAGCATAATCCTACCCGGCGATCCTCCCCTCGTCGCCCTGTGGAAAAGCGATCACCGGGTTGTCTGTGGAACTTGGAAAGGTGTGTTTTATTAAGTATCCGGTTCTAGTTGTCATAAGGTCAAGGTACAACTCCAAGTCGTCCTGTTACCGAAGATCATGGCTATTCGAATAGATTAACTTCCCTGCAGGGGTGCACCACATAACCCAACACGCTTGATCCCATTTGACCGGACACACTTTCCTGGGTCATGCCCGGCCTCGGAAGATCAACACGTCGCAGCCCCACCTAGGCACAACAGAGAGGTCAGCACGCCGGTCTAAACCTATGCGCGCAGGGGTCTGGGCCCATCGCCCTGAGCACACCTGCACGTTGCGTGGGCAGCCGGAAGCAGACCTATCCTAGTGGCGTTCCAGTCCAATCCGGCGCGCGCCGCTCAGTCGCTGACGTCAAGAAGGCTTCGGCTGATACCACGACGTCGGGATACCCATAACTACTCCCACGTAGATGGTTAGTGCGTATAGACCAAATGGCCAGACTCAGATCAAATACCAAGATCTCGTTAAGCGTGTTAAGTATCCGCGAACGCCGAACAGGGCCAGGCCCACCTGTCTCCTAGGTGGTCTCAACCTGCCCTGTCGCTCCGCCACAAAGTAACAGTCGGGGGCCGTTGGGAACCCAGGCCCACCTCTAGCGGGATGGAGCCACCTGTCCTTCCAGCCCCCATCTCCGAACAGTATCACAGGTAATGTAATAGTGTAAAGTATATGTAGTATTTTCCCGTGATCACCTCCCAAAGTGATCACAGCCCAGTAGTATAGCATGGCAGACGGACAAGAGTGTAGGGCCACTGATGGAACACTAGCATCCTATACTAAGCAGTAGGATAGCAAGTAAAGGTAACAACAGTAGTAGCAAGGACAGGCTATGCAGCAGTATAGGATTAACTAAAAGCAGTAACATGCTACACTACTCTAATGCAAGCAGTATAGAGAAGAGTAGGCGATATCTGGTGATCAAAGGGGGGGCTTGCCTGGTTGCTCTGGCAAGAGAGAGGGGTCGTCGGTGACGTAGTCGACCACAGGGGCATCAGCAGCGGTCTCGGAGTCTACCCGAAAGGAGTAACGAAGGGGGAACACAATAAATAACAGAGCAATCAAATGTAACACAAAGCAAGACGCGGCAATACGTTGTGCTAGGAGTGACCTAACGTAGGGATAGGCGATACCGGTGAAGGGGGAAACATCCGGGAAAGTATCCCCGGTGTTCCGTGTTTTCGGGCAGAGGAGCCGGAGGGGGGAAGTTGCGAGTTTGACATGTTAGGAGTGTGTGGCGGACGAATGGGCTGCGCATCCGGGTTCATCTCGTCATTCTGAGCAACTTTCATGTTGAAAATAATTTAATCCGAGTTACGGATTAAAAGATATGATTTTCTAAAGATTTTATTAATTTCTAGAATTTAATTAATTATTTAATTTAATTCGAAAATGGAATTATGACATCAGCATGATGTCATGCTGACGTCAGCAGTCAACATGGGTTGACTGGGTCAATCTGATGGTGGGACCCGGTTGTCATTGTCTAAGACTAGCTAATCAGGTTTAGTTAGTCTAACTAAAATGATTAGGTTTATTAACTACAATTAATTAGGTTAACTAATCAGGATTAATTAAGTTAATTAATTCTTCAATTAATTAATTAATATTTTAATTGTTTATTTATTTACTTCTTTTTTTTAAAATCTTTTTTTATTATTATTATTTTTCGTTCTGGGGTGGGGCCAACTTGTCATAGGGCCAATGGCCTTAGCGGCCATGGGGGTGCGGGCGCCTGGCGCGGTTGCTGGGCACCCGCCCAGGTCGACGGGAGAGGAACGGTGCGGCCTCGGCGCGGCCGGCAAGCGGGCGGCGCCGGCGCCAGCAGAGGCGAGATGCAGCATCGGACGGCCGGGGGCGCGGCCTCGTAGGAGGCGAGCGATGTGAGGGCGCGACCGGCGCCGGCAGGCAGGGGGCGGCAGTGGGCGCGCACGGCTGCGAGGAGCCGCAGCCAGGGGGCTGTGCGGGGGGTGTTGTAGGGGAGCACCCAGGCAACGGCGGCCATGGGCGACCGAGCGCGGGGGACACAGAGAAGAGGGAGTGAAGGCCATGGCCTCACCGGGGGCGTAGGGTTAGGGCAGTGGGGCGCAGGGAGGAGACGGAGATGACGGCAACACGGTGATGGGGAGGCAGTCCGGCGGGGAGGAGTCGAGGGCGACGGGGCGGGGCGTCTCGCAGGGAGCGGCCGCGGCCGGTTTTGGTGCGCGCTGGCGGGACCCTGCCGGCATGGTCCGGCGATGAGTTGGGCTCGGCGAGGGGCGCCAGCCTGGTGGCGGGGACATGAGGCGCCCGCCGAGGTGGGCAGCGGGTCGCTCGGCGACGATGGAGAACGAGAGGAAGCGGGGGTCGTGCGAGGCGACAGGGATGGGCGTCGTGGGTTGGTTCCCTCGATCCAGATCTGGATCGGGGAGGGGGAGAGAGCGACGTGGGAGTGGGGGGTGGATGTGTGCGGTCGGGAGTTAGGGTTTCCGGGTGTGAGGGGATAAGGGAGTGGGGTGGGTCGGCCGGCTGGGCCAGTGGGCTGGCCTGGCTGTCAGCTAGGCCGGTTGGCCCATTGGGGGGGTCCCTTTTCTTTTGTTTTGTTTTTTATACCTTTTATTTATTTTACTCTTCTGTTTTAAATCATTTTAAATTACTTAGGCATTTTATAAAAATGGGTTTGTTGCACCATAATTACCTTTGTAATATTTAGTACAATCCAAACATTTTTTGTTTTAATTTTTGAAAACTTTTATTGTTATCATTAATTTGAATTTTGAATTTTGGACCGGTTTTGTCCTAACGATAGCTTAGCAGCAGTAATCGTGGTGACGTGGCACCATTAGCGTGGGATCACTGTAGCTTAATTATCCGGGCGTCACAAGAACTAAACCCTCTTAAGTTAGCTCATGAAACTACCTTGGAAGATCATCGAGAACTTTTAAAGACTCATGAGAAGTTACGCTTTGAAAAGCTCAACCTAGAGCAAGAGCATGAGTTTTTAAAGGCAATCAATGATGAACTTCGCAAGAAAAGTTCTTCTTACATTGCCAAGCATTTACTCTTGTATGCATACATGCCACAAGTAAAATCTAGCAACAAACGTAAGAAAGATTCTTCCTCTAGTAGTAACAATAATCATGTTAAATCCAATGTTGTTGCTTCTAGTAGTTCTCTTGATTCCACTAATGATTCTCTTAGCCAAGTTACACTTGAGCAAGAAAATAGCTTATTGAAGGGAATTATAGAGAAAGGTGTTTACAAGAGCCTTGCCGGAAGTAAGCAATTTGAGGAAATTGTACACAAGCAAGGAAGGCACCAGAAGAATCAAGGTGTTGGTTTTGAATGAAAGTTCAATGCCAATGGAGTTGAGTGAGAAGAAGATCAATACCCCAAGACGAAGTTTGTTCCTCAACAAGAGAAGTATGATCCTACTTCTTTCCAAGGGACAGAAGCTCAAGATGATCTTCCACCAAAAGACCACAGGCAAAAAGGCAAGGATAAGCTTCAAGAGGAGATTGATGAATTTGAAGAAGCTCCCAAGGCCTTGGTCAAGTGGGTTCCCAAGACTACATCAAGTTCTACTTCATAAAGTACGACTACAACCCCAAGTATTCCCATCAAGATGATGTGGATCTCGAAGAAGAAGAACTAGAGAATTCTTGAGGGTGACTCCACCAACACACTTCACTCATATTATTTTGTCAAGAACAAGTGCAAACAATTTCCACATCTTGCACTAGTTCAAGGAGTCACAAACCCTCTTGTTGGTAAGACAAGGGACAAGGTAACCTAATGCTTTCATGAACAACATCTTGCGTGTACATCACTCTATGTCTATGGATATCCTTGTTTGTTCCTTGTGGGACTAACCCGTGTAGGTATTGAAAGTGCAACTCACTCCAATGGATTGCTCTGAATGATCTACATCAACATTGAGCATCCACATCTTCAACACCTACATGAAGTCATCATTGACAAAATCCAAGGTTAGTTCATCCCTCTTAGAGGGGATATCACATCTAGGGGGAGCTTTACTCTAAGAATTGAGCTAAAACAACTCTAACAGTGTGAACACAACAATGCTTTATGTAAAAGTGGTAACCCCACTTGTGCTTAAACGATGAGTATGACCTATGATCAAATGTTCTCATTTGACTCCTAAGTCAATATACTCATATATGGATGGCCTAGTCATCGCAAATTGCTTGATAGATGCTAGAGTATTTGTGCATGCTTTGCCACATATTTTATTTGCCATTTTATTGTGTGAGCATGTTGGTTGCATATTTTACTCATTCGAGGACATCCACTTGTTGTTTTGTTTTGATTGTTTGGCTCTTTCTCTTTTGCCAAGTGGAAGGACAAGAATGCCTAAGAACTTTCTCTAGCTATCTGTGCTTTTCTCGTCTCAAACTCTATTCATGCTACATCATAAAGTTTGATCAAGTCAGATTCGAACCACTCTGTGTGAGGAGCACTCGGAGTCCCCGATTCATCATAGACTTAAACTTCCAAAACCTCTTTGTGCATTTCAGTTTGACCGAGTCATCCATTTCGGTCACACCGAGATCACTAAGTTGATCTAGGTTTTCATCTCGGTGCAACCGATTTGAACATTTTGGTCACACTGAGTTGCAGTAACCGCTTGCGATTCTGCATCTCGGTGCCACCGAGTTGTTCCACTCGGTCACACCGACAGGGTCGGGATATATATACCCACGGGTGAGATTTTGGAATTTTCTTCAAAACCCCTCAGCCCGCGCGTGTCCTGCTCCGCCTCCTCGGGTCTCCGGATCGCCTCCTTGCCGCCAGCGACCTCCCGCCGCTGGTTTCTGCCGCGGTCGACGGAATCTGCCGCCCTAGGGAACACCCGCCAAACTAGGGTATGTGTTCGACCCCTTGTGCTCTCTATTTACCTCTGATTGGAAGCACAAGGTCAATGACATGATTCTTGCCACGTATGAAATCAATCTATCCAGAGAAAACTTCCTTAGGCTTAGTTTGATTCGAAAATTTTAGGGTTAGCTCTCTGCTGAACTCATATCGGATTGACCGAATCGTAGAAATCGGTCTCACCGATTTGGCTTAGGCCATTGCACATGCGCTTTTCGGTCTGACCAAAAACTGCAAATCGGGGTGACCGAGTTCAACTCTCTGTCAAACCCTAGCAATCTCGTTGCCACCAAACTGTGAGTCGGTATGACCGAGTTCACTAGTTTAGGTTCCAAATGTTGCTTCGGTATCACCAAGTTTATCAATTCGGTAGCTCCGAGATCATTTCAGTAGAGAACTAAAACTAAGTTTTTGACTCATTTGTTTTGCAAAAAAATACTCTACACTTTGTGATGCTCATCTACACTACCTCATCTATATCTATTCACAGGGTTTGCTGTCAGTTTTCCTGCCAAGATGTCTGACCAGAGTGATAGCCAGAATAAGTCTGAAGAGCAAGTGCAAATGAGTGAGGGCACTAGTACCACAAGCAGCTATGATGAGGGCAGTAGGAGCACACCAAGTAACTTGCCCAAGGCACCCACTAGAGCAAGGAAGAAGAGAACCTCACACTCCGAGGGTGAGGATTATGTTGCTGTTGAGGATGAGGCCACCTCAAAGAAGAAAGTGATGAAGAAGGAGTATGGCACTGCTGCTTCAACAAAGCCTGGTATGAACAAGAAGGCACCAGCAAGGAGAATCCCAACATCCAAGCCAAGAAAAGTTGCCACAGGAGAAACCATGAAATTCACACTAGAATCAGATGATGGTGAAGTAGTTGGAGATGGCCAGAAGAAGAAGAAGAGGGCAAGAACCATAACTGCAAAAGTTCTTGGAAAGTCAACTATGGTGAGAGATTCTAAAGAGGAAGAGGAAGAGGATGTTGCACCAACACCCAAATCCCAAAAGCTTATGGGAGATGCGATCAAGTCAGGGGCTGCTACTAAGCCCAAACCTGCTGCTCAAACCACCAAGTCTGCACCCAAGAGAAGCACCAGAAACATCCTAGCTGAAGAGAAGAACAAGGCCCCAGTGCCTGAAGTTGAAGAAGAAGATGGTGTAGCCCAAGTGCTGAGAAAGCTCAAACCAAAGATTCCAGACCACAATGACACTCATCCAGTGGTAGAGGACATGAACATCAGGAAGGATGCAAGTCTGAGACTTTGGAGGAAGAGTGATCCTTATGCTGTGAGAAGGAGAACTTCTATGGATTATAGGTTCCACACCAAAGAACAACAAGACTTCTATGAGACCATTCTGCTTGACAAGAAGCCAATTGTCTGTGATATGAGATGGGTCGATTGGACATACATCAAAGAGAATGAAGATCACTTCCCAGGTGTATATGACAGCTTCAAAGCTTGTGGAGTTGACAAATTTGTTGGACAGAAGCTCACCAAGTGGAATGATGAGCTGATCATGCAATTCTACTCCACTACTCATTTCTATCCAGATGTAAGGATAGTGTGGATGTCTGAAGGTACAAGGTACCAATCAACTGTTAGTGAATGGGCCAAATTGATAAATGCTCCAGAAGACCATGAGGATGATTTGGATGTGTATGCCAAGAAGAAGAAATACCACAACTCCATGGCAAGTATGTACAAGGAAATTCTTGATGAAGCCCTGGAAACTCATAAGTTGGGCTCTGTGAAATATCTGTTGTCTGGTTTGCCTACAATCAACACCATCTTGAGGCATACTCTATTGCCCAAGTCTGGAGATCACAGGATGATAAGAGGACATTCAATCAACTTGCTGCACATTTTTGATGTCCCTCAGAAATTCAAGGTCATGAGTCTGATTGTAGAGACAATCAAGAGGATAGCTGGTGATCAGAAAAGGTCTTGTGGGTATGCTCCACAAATTCAGGTGCTCATCAACTCAAAGATGGGCACATGCACTTACTTGTTGGACAAGGAGCACTTACCTCTCAAGCCAGATTTTGAAGACAACATAGTTGTCATGGATGAGAATGATCCTTCATCAGTGCAAGCACATGAGAAGAGAGCAAAGGCAAGGGCAGCAAAAGCTGCAAAGATGCCAAGTGCTGAAGAGGCATCTGAAGTGTCCTTGAAGAGCAAACAAGATCAACTTGGATTTCTGATCCAATCTACCTTGAGGATTGAGAAGGGCTTGGCCACCCTGACTCAGAATCAGGAGAGCTTGGAGAGGATCATTGAACAAAAATTCTATGATCTTGATCTGAAAGTCACTGAGATTCAAATAGTAGTTGAGCAGCTCCAGGAGGAAGCAGAGGAGAAGAAAGGAAAGGCCACTACAGAAGTTTTTTAGTATGTGCCAAGAGGTCAGAGGTCAGCTGCAGTGCCAGTACCTTATACTAGAGCAACTACATCTACACACGCAGCCACAGCTTCAGTGCCACCTCCAGCAGCCACTCCAGCAGCTCCAGCTACATCTACTGAAGCCTTCGTCCTTGGAGTCATCTCTACACCACCTCACGGAGATCAAGCCTGAGAGATGCATAACACTATGCATATTTGAACTTTTTGGTAACTTGTTGCCAAAGGGGGAGAAATGTGTATATATCATAGGCTTCAAGAGAGAGTGTTGCTTTTTGTCTCTCTTGCACTTTATTTGGTTGAACTTTTTTGTATGCTTGCTTGATACATTATGTCCTTGTGTGAGATACTTGAATGATCATGTGTTTGATCATATGCTACTTTAATGTGTGTTTGGATGATATTATCTCTTATATCCATATATGACCATTCACTTTGCTTGGTGATGAGTGCATGCTTTTAATTGTTATCATTTTGAGCGCTCCACCAAGATGTATGTGACATGGAAGGGTAACCCATGATACTAATCGATTGTGCATTTGCATTCAAAAGCAAATCTTAAATAATGCACAAATTTAGGGGGAGCTCTTGCTTATCACATAGTTCTCAAGGCGATGATGTATTCCAATCTTATTACCATTTGTCGAAGCTTATGTTGTCATCAATTACCAAAAAGGGGGAGATTGAAAGTGCAACTATCCCTTGGTGGTTTTTGTAATGATTAACAACATATAGATCATTGAACTAATGCTATTTCAAGATGAATATTTTAGGAAAGTTCAATGATTGGCATGGCATGGATTAGGAATGTGGACCCCTCAAAATGCTAAGGACAAAGGATTAGCTCAAGCTCTAAAGCTCAAGACTCTACATTTTACTTTTAGTGATCCAAGATCACATTGTCCATAGGAAAAGCCAATACTATTAAAAGGGGATGAGGTGTTGCTTAATGGCTTGCTTCCTCAAAATGCTTAGTGATATGCTCCAAAAAAAACCCAACCACTTTCTCATATCCACATATGTCCCAAACCAAAAGTCAAACTTGGCCCCACCGATTTGATCTATCCGACGCCACCGAGTTCACTTGACATAGCCACTACCAGAAACCCTAGTCACTTCAGTCTCACTGATAGGGATCTCGGTCTCATCGAGATGGGATTGCAAACTCTTTGTTTCCCTTCTTAACGTTTCGGTCTAACCGAGATGAGCGATCGGTCTCGCGAGTTCGCAATGCAAACTCCTTGTTTCCCTTTCGTAACGTCTTGGTCCCACCAAGATGAGTGAATTGGTCCCACCAAGTTTGCCTGACCAACTCTCTAGTTAGCTTATTACCAAAGTTGGTCCCACCGAGTTTGTGGAATCGGTCTCACCAAGATTATGTTATGCCCTAACCCTAACAAAATCGGTCTCACCAAGTTGACATATCGGTCCCACCGAAATGCCTAACGGTCACATTATGAACTAAATCGGTCTGACCGTGTTTTATGATTCGGTCCCACCGAGTTTGGTAAATTGTGTGTAATGGTTAGATTTGTGTGGAGGCTATATATACCCCTCCACCCTCTCCTCATTCGTGAGGGAAGCCATGAGAACATGCCTACACTTCCAGCATTCATTTTCTAAGAGAGAACCACCTACTCATGTGTTGAGGCCAAGATATTCCAATCCAACCATATGAATCTTGATCTATAGCCTTCCCCAAGTTGCTTCCCACTCAAATCATCTTTGTCGTGGAATTGTCACGACAGATGTCCTAGTGAAAGGACTTAGTCATGGAGCCATCGCAACTACGAAACTTAAAGGGGTTAATCGGGACAAAGGACACGACGTTTATACTGGTCCGTCCCCTTACGGTGAAGGTAAAAGCCTACGATCCAAGTTTGAGTGGGATTTCTTATGTCCCGATAACCAGGGAGCGAATCGCCTGACCTAGCTCTCGAGTTGATGTTACTTGTCTTGAACCGCCGCCGGGTCGTCCCTTTATATACAAAGGTCGACACCCTGCGGATCACAGAGTCCCGGACGGCTCATAAACAGTGTCCAGCTCGGTCTCTTAAATATTCTTTCCTTACAATACAAGTCACGCATACATGGCGGTTTATCACTATGGGCCTTAAGTCGCCTCTAGGCCTTGGGCCCTTAACTAAACCGCCATCTTTATCCCGGGTGTTGGGCTTCAAGAATATTTGCAAGTATAACCCGGCCCCTCCTGGGCGGGTCATACCAATAGTTATATCCCCAACATTAGGCCCCAGATTGATTTGAACTGCTTCATGTCAATCTTCGATACTTAAGGAAAAATCTTCTGCCCTTATGAAATTTTTGTAACCCGCCATGACATCATCCTATGGATTTGTGGTAACCCACCATGATGTCACCTGTCATAAAAGCACGTTTTATCCAATGCATCCCAACGGATCTTTGTCTTGATGACCATCCCGAAAATCGAGGCGTCCTTGTAGTTGGATAATTCATATTTTCGGCCTCCTCATTTTTTGTGCTCTTTTAGTGGCCCTTCCTTATAAATAGACCCGACTAGGTCTTCCTCATCCTTCCATTTCTGCATCTTCTTCCTCTCGCCCCCGTTTGTCACTGGAGCTCCACCGCCTCCGCAGTAGGGAATCTCGTCTCCGTCAACCTAGGCTGCTGCATCGACCTGAACTTGACTAGAAAACAGCGGCGCCCCTCCGCAGCAGATCGATCGCAGTAAGTTTTCCCCTTTCCGCACCATAGATCCATGCTAGGGTTAGCGAGTTCATCTGTACAGTTCCCTGTTCATTCCTGTTCTTCGCATTTGCTTCTGCCGTGGTTTCTTTGATCCAATAGTAGCGTAGATCTTGTGTGGTAGCTACTCCGCATCCATTTTAGGCGCTAGCAGATCTTCTTTCTTTGTAAAGAATCCTCAGTAGAACGCATGAACTTCTCTGTACTATGTTTTTAGGTCTAGAAATTTTTCTTTTCTGAACGTCTGTTTGATCCAAAATAATAGATGTAGTTTGTGAAATCTGTTTATTCAACACTTAGGCCAAAATCTGCACTTGTTAGATTCATCTAGCCACGACGACTCTGATCACCGGTTTAAAAGAGGCAATGCTCAATTGATAACTTGAACCACCCTTGGCGGTTTAAATAGTCTTAACGGCTTATAGAGCCTTTGGCGGCTTAAATAACCTTGACATAATTATCCTTATACCATTAGGCCCCTTCGTAAGCCGCCATCTTGACTATGCGCTGTAATATTTTCCTGCCCGGCTTAAATTTGAACCGGTACTTTTTTCTCTATCTTAGGCTTTTCAATCATAATGGCACCAAAGGCACCCACCTCCCGCAACTGGGTTAAATCGATTGTCACAGACAGTACTCTTGACGATTTTGTGAAGACCGGCTATCTGCCAAAGAAAGAAGTCATGGCTTATCATGCTCCTAACCCGGAGGAGGAATTTGCTTAGCCCAAAGAAGGAGAAGTTGTTGTTTTCACGGATCACATGAACCGGGGTTTCACTCCACCTGGCTCAGAATTCTTCAGAGACGTGTTGCATTTCTTTGATCTTCACCCATAAGACATTAGACCCAATTCCGTGTCTAATATCTGCAACTTCCAAGTATTCAGTGAAGTATACCTCGGAGAAGAACCCAATTTGCTGCTCTTCAGAGAGCTATTTTACTTGAACCGCCAGAATGAGTGCGCTAGCGGTCAGAGCTTAGAGCTTGGCGGTGTCTCAATCTAGCGCCATAGGGACGTGATCTTTCCTTACGCCAACCCGCCGAGCCACCCCAAAGATTGGAATATGACGTGGTTTTACTACCAAGACACCTCTCCGACTGGTGAAAACCCTATGCCCGGCTTTCGTGCTCTTCGTCTTGGGCCCAACCATCATTTGCCTGACAAGATTACAGCCGCCGAACGCAAATCACTCGCCCCCACTTTGGCCAAGATCAAAGCTCTTCTGGGAAACGGGTTAGCAGGCATCGACCTGGTCCGGGTTTGGCTCGCCTGGCGGGTCATTTCATTGAGCCGCCTCCCCGGCTTGATGTGCGATTATACGGGCGCAAAGGATGACCCTCTGCGACAGAGCCCTGATGACTTGCCTGAAGATGTCATCGATGATATGACCAAGTCTCTTTTGAACGAGAGCCCGGCAGACTGTGGTAAGGTGCGCTTAGCCCCTTTTTGTAAAGCTAACCCGGCTCCAAAGGTAACCCGCCCATATGAAATTATTATCTTGATTTTTCGATGTTTCACCCATATTCATACATATGTTAATCTTTGTAGGCAGGTGATAAATTCTGGAAGGTCAAATATGACCATGAGGCTGCCAAGAAAGCCAGGAAGGAGAAGAAAGCCGCCAGAAAAGAGGCTGCCAAGAAGAAGGGCAAAAAGGCCACCACCTCTGACCTATTTCGGCTAGCAGACTCTTCTGAGTCGGAGGTAGCCCTTGATTCCCTTGGCTCATTTTTTAACCATCTTATTGACACTGATTATCAGCAGGAGGACATAGGAGCAAGCCGTAGCAAGGTTGATGAGGTACTATCCTTTCCTCCGACTCTGAGCCTTTGTCAAGACGGAAAATCCGCAGTGACCCGGAAAGTACGGTTTTCTCATCCTTTAGCTCATCACGATCCTCAATTTCCTTTGAAGCGGCAGATTCATGAGAGCCGGAGGCAGACCCAGACCAGCAAGGATGCGGAGCTCTCCTCCGGCTTACCAAACACCCCAAAGAAGTGCCGGAATGAGGTCACCTCTGGTTTAAATTCTCTTTATCCTTTGGCGGGTCTTACTCGCCAACCTCTCAATTCTTCTGACTCGGATTATCCGGAAACTTCCCCTTCCTCTGGCGACTCAATGTAGTCCAACCTGCCGGCTTTCAAAACTGCACCAGGGTGTAATAATCTGCTTATCTTGTATTAATTTTAATCCCTTGCATCTGTACTAACCTTTTATTTTGACACAGTGGACAAGCCAAGCCCAGCAAACGGGTTAGGAAGACCAAGCCAGCTGAAGAAACGGTCGTGACTGAGCCGGATTTTGAAACAACTGTATCGGACTCGTCAACTCATGAGCTGCCATCTGAGCCAGTTCAAGATATACCAACTTCCGCTACTGACCCGCCTGCTGAACGAGCCACTGATGAGTCAGAAAATCCAGAAACCCCTAGCCCGGTCAGGACAGATGACCCGCAAAACACTGACGTTGAGATCACCAGAACCGGCTTTGTTGATCCGGGAGGGCCAACTGTGCTGGCCAAGTGCCCCGCCAAAGAAGAACTTCTGGAACACCGCCGGGTCAAGCTGGATGTTGCAAACTATGCTCATATGAGTGTTGGAGACATTTTTTCTGGCTACATGAACCAAGTGCACAGCAAGAGCGTTGAGATTGACATGGTAAAGCAAATGCACCAAAAATTCGAGGTATAACCCTTTCTCTCTTTATTCATTAATCTGTACTATGCCAGCCCCCAAGTCTATTGCGTATGATGCTTATGTTGTAGAATTAGAAACAAATTTAGTGACATTAGTAACATAGATGAATAAGACATACAAGAAGTCCTGCTTACTCTGTAGTCCCCAAGGGGCGTCTTAACCAACATGGTTAAACCGGTCCTTAAAATGGTTATATAAAAAATGTACTTACAGAGCTTTGAACCGTAATATGCATTATCCCCCAAGTGCCAAGTATTATTGTTTGCAAAAGTGCTTGGGTCTTACTGTTATGAACCGCCGCTGTAAGTAAAATTCTTCGGCAAACATTAGCCCCCAAGTGCCAAGCATTGTTGCTGGCAAAAGGCTTGGGACTTTAATACTGCATAAAAATTGGCTTGATTTTGACCCTGTATTTGTATAGGCCGCCACGAGTCAACTCGAATCTGAGGTGACTGATCTGAAGAGCCGCCTTGAGGCCCAAGAAATGGAGACCCAAAGGGCCGATACCAAGTTCAAATTCAGTATTTCTGAACAAGAAAAACTAAAGAAAGAATTTGATAATGAAAAGAAGTCCTGGGCTGATGAAAGAACAACTTTAATTAACCGAGCTGAGAAGGCAGAGGCGGCTCTGGAAGAAGCAACCGGTGAATTAACCGGCTTAAAGCGCCAATTCTCTCAAATGGTCTTAGCAATCTTTGGTAAGTCGCCCTGCATGCGTTTAAGCATTTGAGCCTTTTAGTTGATCATATAATTGGAATTTACTCACCTAGTCATGTTTATGCAGGCCCCAGAAGCTCCAATTTGAACCAAGATATGCTGATCAAGCTGAAGGCAGTTTACACCTTGGTGGAGAAATTATATAGTGGGTCTCAACATGCATTAGCCACGGTGGCCTTGTCAAATGAAGTGCCTACCCTCCTGGTAGAGGTCTTGAAGAAGCTTTCCATGCTGCCCCAACGGTTCAATGAACTGAGGCGGTCAGGTGCAAGATTTGGAGCGGTAAATGATTTAAGCCAGGCCAAGGCTTGGCTACCGGAGTTAGACCCGGCCGACATTGCCACTGGCTATCCAAGCTTGAAGGAAGATGGCACTCCTTTTGAAGAAGTAGACTTTACCACTTGTGTAAAGGAGATACGCCCCGTGGCTACCCTGATAGCGAATGAAGTGGATCTTACCAAGTACCAGGTGGGTTATGATGAAGAGAACCGGAGAATTCCGACGCCTCATTATGAAGTGACCAGTCTGATTCCCCCACTCCATAAGCACACCTTCACCCCTGAAGTTGACTCGGCCGGTCTAGTTGATGATGAAGCCGAATTTGAAGCTTTGAACAACATTGACTGGTCATCGTCAACCTTCCAGGAAAGGGAACAGGGTGAAGACGCGGAGAGGGCTAACCCGGACGCTTCAGGCCAATCATGAAGGCTAACCTATCATGGGGGCTCACACATGCGACGTGCTGAAAAAACAATGTGAATCATCTGGACTCAAGGAGTCATGTAATAGAGTAGAAATAACTTTGCTTTGGCCGTGCCATCATGCACGTTTTATTGCTTAATTTCATTAAGATGCCGTGTTATATTCACCCGTATTTACTTTTCATCTGCTTTCCGTATGCTTGACCAAACCTTTTAAACTGGCCTGCACATGAAAACAGATCACAAGGTCCCTTGGCGGCTTACCGCCAGGCGGGTCATAATAACTTTAAAAGAGTCACAGATAAGGTTGTTGCCACATATAATGTTTAAAACACAATTATAAGCGTACACCTGCAACCTTTAACTTTGCACCGCCGGCTCATATGACCCGGTCAGTAAGGGCGATAACCCAGTCTTCGGACATCAATATTTACAAAGGTACAATGATGCTCATGTATTGGCGACTTATCAGCCAAAATTAAACCGGGTTAAAATTAACCATACTTATACTTGTAAATCTCAGAAAAGTCTCAAGTCAAATAAAAGGGTGCTTCCAAAAAACTTAAACCAAATATAACAAATTCAAGGTTGCTGATTAGAATACGATCAGTAAACCGTTCCAGAGGGGTTAAGCTAGGATTCGAATACGGTCATGTAGCCCCCAGTGGCGTTGACATTGCGCCAATCAAGAGGGTACCGACAACTGTGTTCTCTTTGGTTCGAATACGACCTATGTTTGAACAGGAAGCCCCATAATGACCTTGAGAGTTTTTTAACGACTCTGATTCGAATACGATCAAAGTCGGTTCCCAAAATGGGTTAAGCGATGATTCGAATATGATCAAAGAAGCCCCCTAGTGAGCTCGGCAGTGTGCCAATCAAAAGGGTACCGATAGCTATGTTCTCTTTGGTTCGAATATGACCTATGTTTAAATAGGAAGCCCCCTAGTGATCAAAAAAATTTAACGGCCAGATTCGAATACGATCATAAGCCGGATCAAGCGGGTTAAGCCGGATCGAATACGATCAGCCCCCAAGTGATCATGTGAGATAACAATGATAACAATAATGACATATTTACCTTTGAGGAAAGAAGGACAGAGGTCCTGCTTTATTATTTAACATAATATATACATTATCAAAATATGTACATCATGAGAGCCAGTGGCTCAAGTGTAGTAAGGCCGAAGATGAGCGATATTCCACGGCCGGCGGGTCTGACTTACGTGAGTCTTTGTGCTCTCGAACATCGATAAGGTAGTATGACACGTTGTTCAAGTTCTTGCTGACCACAAAGGGCCCTTCCCAATGTGGGGATAACTTGTGCGCATCAGTTTGATCCTAGATGAGCCGGAGCACCAAATCACCTTCCTGAAAGGCTCTGGACTTAACCCGGCGGTTGTGATAGCGGCGCAAGTCCTGTTGGTAGATCGCTGAATGAGCTGCTGCCAAGTCCTGCTGTTCATCTAACAGGTCAAGAGCATCTTGACGTGCCTGCCCATTGTCCGCCTCCACATAAGCCGCCACGCGAGGTGAGTCATGATGGATGTTAATAGGGAGAACCGCCTCAGCTCCATAGACCATGAAGAAAGGCGTATAACCTATAGATCTATTGGGAGTAGTGTTGATGCTCCATAACACAGAGGGTAACTCCTCAACCCAACAACCCGGCATCCGCTGCAGGGGGATCAAAAGCCGGGGCTTGATACCTTTCAAGATCTCCTGATTGGCTCTCTCGGCTTGACCATTGGATTGGGGGTGAGCCACTGATGAAACAACAAGCCGAATATGCTCAAGTTGACAAAATTCTTCCATGGCGCCTTTAGACAGATTAGTGCCATTATCAGTTATAATGTTGTGTGGAAAGCTGAAGCAAAAAATCACATTCTTCATGAACTGAACCGCTGTAGCTGCATCACACTTACTGACTGGCTCTGCCTCAACCCACTTTGTAAATTTATCAACTGCCACCAAGAGGTGGATCTTTTTATCTTTGGACCTTTTGAAAGGCCCAACCATGTCAAGCCCCCAGACTGCAAACGGCCAAGTAATTGGAATCATCCCCAGTTCTTGAGCCGGCACATGAGCCCGTCTTTAGAACTTCTGACAACCGTCACATTTACTGACCAGGTCCTCCGCATCAGCATGAGCTATCAGCCAATAGGATCCATGACGGAAAGCCTTGGCCACAAGTGATTTTGACCCGGCATGATGACCACAATCCCCTTCGTGAATCTCACGTAGAATTTTTGGCCTTCTTCAGGGGAGACGCAACGCTGAAACGCCCCTGTAACACTGCGATGATGCAACTCGCCACTGACAATCGTTATTGACTTAGACCGTCGGGTTATCTGCCTGGCCAAGGTTTCATCCTCAGGCAACTTGCCCCGGGTCATATAAGCCAAATATGGCACTGTCCAATCTGGAATGACATGAAGAGCCGCCACCAATTGTGCTTCCGGGTCAGGAACAGCCAAGTCCTCCTCTGTAGGTAACTTGACAGAAGGGTTATGAAAGTATTAGGCGGCACCGGCTTATGTTGAGAGCCCAGCCGACTTAAAGGATCATCCGCCTCGTTCTTTCTGCGGTCAATGTGCTCCATTTGGTAACCCATGAAGTGTCCAGCAATGGCGTCGACTTCACGGCGATAAGCCACCATGAGAGGATCCTTGGAATCCCACTTGCCTGATACCTATTGAGCCACCAAATCTGAGTCGCCGAAACACCTTACCTGGCTTAAGCTCATCTCCTTAGCCATCCGAAGACCATGGAGTAAGGCTTCGTACTCAGCTGCATTGTTAGTACAGGGAAACATCAACAGTAGCACATAACAAAATTTGTCACCTCGAGGGGAAGCTAAAACGACTCCAGCCACCAAGCCCTCCAATTGCTTGGACCCGTCAAAATGAATAGTCCAATATGTGTTGTCCGGCTTTTCTTCAGGCATCTACAACTCTGTCCAATCGTTGATGAAATCCACTAGTGCTTGAGATTTGATAGCAGTGCGTGGCACATACTTTAAACCATGAGGCCCAAGTTCAATGGCCCACTTGGCAACTCGTCATGTCGCTTCTTTATTCTGAATTATGTCTCCTAAAGAAGCAGAACTAACCACAGTGATGGGGTGGCCCAGGAAATATTGCTTAAGCTTCCGGCTTGCCATGAACACCCCATAAATGAGCTTCTGCCAATGGGGATACCATTGCTTGGACTCTATAAGTACCTCACTAATGTAGTAAACCGGCCGTTGAACCGGATGCTCCTTGCCAGCCTCCTTGCGCTCCACCATGATGGCCATGCTAACAGCGCATGTATTAGCAGCCACATATAACAATAAAGGCTCCTTATCAATGGGAGCAGCAAGAACCAGCGGCTCGGCCAACTATCTCTTCAAATCTTTGAAGGCAGCGTTGGCAGCATCACTCCAGACAAAATTATCTGTCTTCTTCATCATCTGACACAGTGGTATGGCCTTTTCACCTAACCGGCTTATGAACCGGCCTAAAGCAGCAATACGACCCGCCAAACGCTGAACATCATTGATACACGCCAGCTTAGCCAGAGAGGTGATGGCCTTGATCTTCTTCGGGTTAGCCTTGATGCCCCTGTTCGAAACCAGAAAACCCAAAAGCTTGCCTGCAGGCACGCCAAAAACACACTTGGCCGGGTTAAGCATCATCTTGTAGACCCGAAGATTGTCAAAGGTTTCCTTCAGATCATCTATCAAGGTCTCCTTCTCTCTGGATTTTACCACAATATCGTCTACATAAGCATGAACATTGCGCCCAATTTGACTGTGAAGACAATTCTGCACACACCGCTGGTAAGTCGCCTGGGCACTCTTAAGCCCGAAAGGCATACATACATAGCAGAAGGCTCCAAATGGAGTAATGAACGCTGTCTTCTCCTGGTCCTTAACTGCCATCTTGATCTGATGATAACCAGAGTAAGCATCCAAAAAGCTCAAACGCTCGCAACCCGCCGTAGCATCAATGATTTGATCAATACGAGGGAGAGCAAAGGGATCAGCCGGACAAGCCTTGTTTAAATTCATGTAATCCACACACATACGCCAAGTGCCGTTTTTCTTAAGCACAAGCACCGGGTTAGCCAACCACTCTAGATGAAAAACTTCAATGATGAACCCAACTGCTAAGAGCCGGGCTACCTCCTCACCAATGGCTTTATGCCTCTCCTCATTGAACCGCCGAAGAAATTGCTTGACCGTCTTAAACTTTGGATCAATATTAAGAGTGTGCTCAGCGAGTTCTCTCGATACACCTGGCATGTCAGAAGGTTTCTATGCAAAGATGTCCCGGTTCTCACGGATGAACTCGATGAGCGCGCTTTCCTATTTGGGATCCAAATTAGCACTGATACTGAACTGTTTGGATGAGTCGCCTGGAACAAAGTCAACAAGCTTAGTATCATCGGCTGACTTAAACTTCATAACCGGCTCATGCTCTATGGTTGGCTTTTTCAAAGACGTCATATCCGCCGGATCAACATTGTCCTTGTAGAACTTCAACTCTTCTGTTACACAGACCGACTCAGCATAAGCTGCATCGTCTTCGTCACATTCCAAGGCTACCTTTCGGCTTCCATGCACCGTGATGGTTCCCTTATGACCTGTCACCTTGAGCTGCAAATACACATAACACGCCCGTGCCATGAACTTGGCATAAGCCGACCGCCCAAACAAAGCATGATATGGGCTCTTGATTTTGACTACTTCAAATGTCAATTTCTCGGCCCTGGAGTCATATTCATCCCCAAGGGTACCTCCAATTCGATCTTACCAACTGGATACGCCGACTTACCGGGCACGACGCCATGGAAAACAGTGTTGGACTACTTAAGGCTTTTATCAGTTAACCCCATGCGACGGAAGGTCTCATAATAGAGGATGTTGATGCTGCTGCCTCCATCCATGAGTACCTTGGTGAATTTATATCCACCAACCTGAGTAGCCACCACCAAGGTTAAGTGACCCAGATTATCAACCCGGGGAGGGTGATCTTCCCTACTCCATAGAATAGGCTGCTCAGACCATCTCAAATAACGAGGAACCATCGGCTCAACAGCATTCACAGCCCTCTTATGAAGCTTTTGGTCTCGTTTGCACAAACAGGTGGTAAATACATGATATTGTCCACTATTCAACTGCTTTGGATGGCTCTGGTATCCTCCCTGCTGTTGTTGTTGCTGCTGAGCACCCTGGCCAGATTGCTGATTATAACCACCTGGATTGCCTTGAGAATTTTGAAAGTTGGGATTTGAACCGCCGCCCGGGCCATGAAAACCGCCGCCACCTGAGCCGCCGCCTTGCCCATTGTTACCATCGAACATGTTGGAATTTTTGAAAGCCTTCATGATCGTACACTCCTTCCGTAGATGAGTAGCCGGCTTCTGCTGAGTGTCGTGCCTTGGACAGGGCTCATTCAGTAACTGCTCAAGTGTGGGGCCTGACCCGCCAGACCGGGGAGGTGGTCTCCCCTTACATCGTTGGTTGTTATCGTGCGCATTAGTGTTAGCCACAAACTCCAAACTACCATCAGCCTTACGTTTATTACCTCCTTGATTTGCTGGGTTATGCTGAGGGCCCTTGCCGTTGCCGTTCTTCTTTCCCTTCCCTGTCTTTTTATCATCAGACTCAGGATCCGTGGTACTATCAGATTCGGCGTACTTGACCAGAGCCGCCATCAGTGTACCCATATCATTACAATCGCGCTTTAGCCGCCCCAGCTTTTGTTTCAGAGGCAAAAAAATAGCAATTTTTCTCCAACATTAAGACTGCAGAGCCGACATCCATCTTATCAGACGAATGTATTATGGCCTTAACCCGGCGCACCCAATGGGTTGTAGACTCGCCCTCCTCCTACTTGCAATTCGTCAAATCCACAATTGACATGGGCTGCTTGCACGTATCCTTGAAATTCTGGACGAACCGGGCTTTTAGCTCTGCCCATGAACTGATTGAATTAGGTGGTAGGCCTTTCAACCAAGTGCAGGCGGTCCCATCCAACATCATGGTAAAGTACTTGGCCATCGCAGCATCACTGACCTCCAATAACTCCATAGCCATCTAGCAACTTTCAATCCATGCCCCGGGCTGTAAGTCGGTTGTGTAGTTCGACATCTTCCTAGGTCCCTTAAAATCCTTGGGCGGACGGTCGTTACATAGAGCCAGCACTAGACAGGGGACACCTCTGGTCCTGGTGGCCACACCTGCCTCGATAGAATTCGTCGGATAAACTGGATGCGGCTGGTAAGCCGTCAGTTGAGCCGCCTGCTGAGCCGCTCGCTTAGCCTCTTGACATATTCTGTCTTGATCTACCAAGTTAAAGGCTCCATGGTGTGTCGGGTCATGCCCTCTTGGCTGGTTACGGCACCGAATGTTGCTTGAAACGGCCGCTGAATCCATGTGCCTGCTATAACTTGGGCTTCGGCTTGGACGAGGGGTTGAATGAATCCTGTCCCGGCTGTACGAGTACGCCTCCTGTTGTGCTAAAGCTGTCTGAAAAAGTTCCCTGACCCGACGGGTTTCAACCGCTACTGGAGAATCGCCATCAATTGGGAGAGCCGCCAGCCGTGCCGCCGCCGCGATCATGTTCTCCAACGGGTTAGAATAGTGACCCGGAGGTGTTGGTACATACTGAGGTGGAGCAGTATTCACACGGGGAGGCCCCATCACCTGTGGCTGAACCGGCGCCCCGACCCCGGGTGTTGCAACTCGGTCTACCTCAGCACGCGGGGAGAGCCACAACGGGTTACTAGGCCCTGCACCAGGTGTCCGAAAGAGGTTTCGAGGATCATAAACCGAAGGGAGTCGAGACTAAGTCTTCTGATATCTTCTCCTCATGACATCATTAGACGCGTTCTGATCTTGCGTGAGCCAGAAAGTCTGTGCCTGAATCCGCTGAGCCTGAGCATCCAGAGCCGCCTGCTCTGCGGTTATCCTGACATCTTCTGCTGCTAGGTCTTCCTTAGCCTGCACCATATCCAGTTTCAACTGCGCCATTTCCACATCATGTCGAGGTTGATCCACCGGGTTGACCACGGTGATTAATAGAGCGGTCATCTTATCTGTGAGATCCATCAACACCTGAGCCGGCGAACACTCAGGGCCTCCTACCCCGGCTGCTGCTGACCTGGAGGTTATGGCTACCGCAGTTGTGGAGTCTTGGATAGGTTGTGTGCCGGCCATGAAGATTCCCACCCTGCTCGGCGGCTTGAGGTAATCTAGAATACTGCTGCCATCGGAACAGCCCCCAAGCCCGCCGTCTCGCAGTTGATACAATGAATCTGTCTCACCTGTGGATGACCCACCATCAGAGTAGATGGCCGTCTCACCGTCAGATGCAGATCCTTCAGAGAGCCCTCCATGGATGCATCCCATGAAGGCACGCTTCACAGCAGGCAGAGCCCGGGCGGGTCTCGCATGCTAAGCCGTTTCGACGAGGTCGGTGCAGATGTCCGGCTTAGGGCCCGACTCGCCGATCTTACCGATGAAGACGTGAATTCCGCCAAAGGGGAACCGGTACCCGTACTCAATTGAGCCAGCGTCGGGGCCCTAGCTTGCATCGTCAATGTAGAGCTTGCCGCGATAACTCTTGGTCATCCGGCCCATAGCGTATCCCTTGAGCCCTTCGAAGCTGCCCTTCAAGAATTCAAATCCACCGTGCACTAGCCCCATGGTGGGCGCCAACTGTTGTGGAATTGTCATGACAGATGTCCTAGCGAAAGGACTTAGTCTTGGAGCCATCGCAACTAGGAAGCTTAAAGGGGTTAATCGGGACAAAGGACACGAGGTTTATACTGGTTCATCCCTTACGGTGAAGGTAAAAGCCTACGATCCAGTTTTGAGTGGGATTGCTTATGTCTCGATAACCAGGGAGCGAATCGCTTGACCTAGCTCTCGAGTTGATGTTACTTGTCCTGAACCGCCGCCGGGTCGTCCCTTTATATACAGAGGTCGATGCCTTGCGGCTGACAGAGTCCCGGCCGGCTTATAAACAGTTTCCGGCTCGGTCTCTTAACTATTCTTGCCTTACAATAAAAGTCATGCATACATGGCGGTTTATCACTACGGGCCTTAAGTCGCCTCTGGGCCTTGGGCCCTTAACTAAACCACCATCTTTATCCTGGGTCTTGGGCTTCAAGAATATTTGCAAGTATAACCCGGCCCCTCCTAGGCGGGTCATGCCAATAGTTATATCCCCAACAATCTTTCCACTAAATCCAATCCTTTGAGAGAGAATTGAGTGTTGGGGAGACTATCATTTGAAGCACAAGAGCAAGGAGTTCATCAACAAAACACCATCTATTACCTTTTGGAGAGTGGTGTCTCCTAGATTGGTTAGGTGTCACTTGGGAGCCTCCGTCAAGATTGTGAAGTTGAACCAAGGAGTTTGTACGGGCAAGGAAGTCGCCTACTTCGTGAAGATCTACCTTAGTGAGGCAAGTCCTTCCTGGGCGATGGCCATGGTGGGATAGACATGGTTGCTTCTTCGTGGACCCTTCGTGGCTAGAGCCCTCTGTGGACTCGCGCAGCCATTACCCTTCGTGGGTTGAAGTCTCCATCAATGTGGATGTACGATAGCACCACCTATCAGAACCACGCCAAAAATCTCCGTGTCAATATTGCGTTTGCTCCCTCCAAACTCCTCCCTTTACCTTCATATGCAATAATATACATTTCGCTGCTATACTCTTAGAATTGCATGTGTAGGTTGATTGCTTGACTTGTGCTAAGTTGCTAAAATCTGCCAAGAACTAAAATTGGGAAAAGACTAGATTTTTATTTGGTCAAGTAGTCTAATCACCCCCGCTCTAGGCATACTTTCGATCCTACGGAAGCCTATGGAGGACATTATATGGGAGATAGAACTGCACACAAGGTATTACAATCTGATTTTTATTGGCCTACTCTTTTCAAAGATGCTCGTAAGTTATTGGTGATCTGACTTCACATGAGGTTATCCGACTGAGCAAGAAGGACAACTGGGGTATGCCTGCTACTCCTGAGATGGAGGCTCCTGAGGTAGAGTCTAGGGTGGTGATGAGCCCGTCTGTGAGCCATCTAGAGAGGAGCCATCTTGGGCTAAGAAGCTCAAGAAGAAGATGAAGAAACTACCCTACCTCGAGGTGCATGGTCAGTACAAGGCTCACGTGGCATAGAAGAAGGACTGCAGACGCGACAAGGCCATCATGAGGCACCTTGGCCTGGAGACCGCCAGTGATTCAGAGGATAGGTTCACCTCAAAGAAGGAGTGGGTCTCGAAGAACTACAAGTGGACAGACTCTGATGATGATCAGTCAGCTACTGCAGAAGGATCCATAGGCTCGTGGTATGAGTTTGGACTTGCGTTCGTTGGGGAAGCGTTCTTTGCGTAGGTGTAGCCACACAAGATCTCTGGTGTAGAATACCATGGGGGTAATTGTTGATGTTGTTCTTGGTAGCGAGGTGGTGCATTTGATTCTCGATCGTGCGGCATGTACCTTCCTGCACCTTCTTGAGGCAACTTGCTCGTGCACTCATGTCCATGTTGGTGCGCTCTTGTAGTGGTAGTGGTAGAATGTCCAATGGGGAAAACACATTGAAGCCATAGACGACCTCGAAGGGGGACTTGCCGGTAGTAGAATGTCTTGCGCGATTGTAGGCGTACTCGGTGATGGGTAAACATTCCTCCTACTTGTTCTTCTTGATCAACACGTGGAGTAGAGTAGATAGTGTCCGGTTGCTGACCTCTGTTTGGCCATCACTTTGTGGGTGGTATGCCGATGTAAAGAGTAGCTCGATTCCGAGCTTGGCGCATAGTATCATCCAAAAGTAGCTTAGGAACTTGATGTCGCGGTCCGACACAATAGTCTTGGGCACTCCATGCAATCTCAATATTTCCCTACAAAAGAGATTTGCAACATGTGAAGCATCGTCTATCTTGTTGCAAGAATGAAAAATGTTCCATCTTAGAGAAACGGTCCACACCAACAAATACCGAATCTTTTCCATTTTGAGTCCTAGGCAAACCGAGTACAAAGTCGATACTAATATCTTCCTATGGGTTATACGGAATAGGAAGTGGCATATAGAGACCATGTGATTGAGCTTTAGACTTAGCTTTGCGACATGTAGAGCATCGGTTCGTGTAGCATGAGACGTCACAAAACATCTTGGGCCAAAGAGTAGTTCTTGGAGAGCGTATCAAATGTCTTGTCGCATCCAAAGTGACCCATAAGTCCTCCATCGTGAGCCTCTTGCAAAAGCAACAAATGAAGAGAAGACTCGGGGATACAAAGTTTGTTAGCTCGCATTAGATAATCAGACATAATATTTCTCCCAAGATGTACGCAAAACATTTGTCATAAGGAATAGCAAATTAAGTATCATGCGCATACAAGTATTTAATGTTCTCAAATCTTATGACATTCAATTCAGGTCGAGTTATTAGCATGCATTTGCAGAAAAGAGTGTATGGCACAACATTTTCCTTACCCTTGATGTACTTGATCACATAAGGAAATGACTCAATGAACTCACTCCATTTGGCATGTCTCTTATTCAATTTTGTTTGACCCTTAAGGTACTTAAGTGTTTCATGATCTATATGCAAATTCACGAGGTCAAAGATAATGCTTCCAAACACAAGACTCTCACCAAAGCATACAACTCTTTGTCATATATGGTATAGTTAAGTTGTGCGCCAGAAAGTTTTTCACTAAAGTAAGCAATGGGTCGCTTCTCTTGCATCAACACCCCATCTATGCCATTACCACTAGCGTCGCGATGCACTTCAAAAGTTTTATCAAAATTAGGCAAGGCAAGTAATGGAGCATGTGTAAGCAAGTTCTTAAGCTCCTCAAATGCGATAGCTTGAGAGGGTCCCTATATGAAGGGTGCATTTTTCTTACTCAAAGCAATTAATGGTGAAGCAATAGTGCTGAAATCCTTAACAAATCGATGATAGAAACCGGCTAGGACAAGGAAACTATGCACTTGTTGCAAATTAGTTGGTTGTGGCCAAGTTTTAATTATGTCAATTTTAGACTCATGAACATGAAAACCCTTAGAAGACACAACAAATCCCTAGAAAACAAGCGTATCAATACCAAAGGTGCATTTTTCTATGTTAGCATAGAGGCACTCATTTCTAAGAACTTGCCAGATGTCCCTAAGATGTATGAAATGATCTTCAAGAGATTGATTAAACACAAGTATATTATCGAAGTATACCACAACACATATACCAATGTATTTGCGAAGGACATATGGCATCACATGCATAAAAGTGCTAGGTGCTTCCGATAAGCCCATAGGCATGACTAACCATTCCTACAAGCCAAATTTAGGTTTGAAAGTTGTTTTCCATTCATCACCCTCTTGAATGTGAATTTGATAGTAGCCACATTTAAGGTCAATTTTGAGAAAATGGTGGCTCCACTAAGTTCATCTAGCATATCATCAAGGTGTGGAATGAGGTGTCTATAGCGAATGGTGATAGCATTTATGGGACGAAAATTGGAACACATGTGAAAACTACCATCTTCCTTAGGCACAAGAATAACCGGAACGACACATGGACTTAAACACTCACATACATACCCATTTTCCATGAGATGTTGGACTTGGCATCGTATTTCTTTGGTGTCGCCTAGGTTGAGGCGATATGGTGCCTTGTTCGGTAAAGGTGTGTCGGCGTTCTGGGAACGGGGATCCCCAGACTTACCTGCCTGCGGCCTGCGGCGTGGCTCAAGTGGGGGCCCAATGCAGCCCAACTTCATCAGCTCAAGCTCAAGACCCTCGCAAGGGGGTCAAGCCTCACGGGGCGGATGACAGGAAGCTTCCTCAGGAGCAGCCTCCTCAGGCAGGCTCGCGAGGAGGCGGAGAAATCAAGGCAGGGAACCTCCCGAGGGGCCCGTGATGCAATCCATGACGATCGGAGGCCAGGCGGGTGCCAGGCGGGCGCCGTCCTGCACAGTGTCCTTGTCTCCCTTTCGGTGCAAAGGAGGCAAGCACATGCCACGTCATGAGGCAAAGGTTACCGTTTCGGTGCAACAAGACCAAGACCAGCAGAACGGCAGGATCGAGGTCATCTTGGAGCCCAGGACGGCGTCACCGTCGGAGCCTTTGGCAGCCGAAGACAAACTTTAGTCAGGATAAGTGTACCAGATGTTCCCCTTCAAAATGGCCAATTGTTGGCGCCCTTCCCGCTCATTATTTGGGGAGAGGCCCAGGGCCTCCGCCTATAAATAGGGCTAGCCACCCACAGGGTAGAGGCAGCTGGAGGCATCTGGAGCCATCTGGAGAACAACCAGAAAGAGAGAGAGAGAGAGAAGCGACTGAACTCACTCGAGCAGTTCATCGCACCAGCTCAAGAACAGCCCCTCGCGAGGCTGTTCTCCCTTTGTAGTGTTCATCATTAGCCCTTGAGGCAATCCACCACACCACACACTGGAGTAGGGTATTACACCACAATGGTGGCCTGAACCAGTATAAATCTCGTGTCCCTTGTGTGTTCATCTTTCTTGCTTAGATCTTTGCGAGACTTCGAGACGTGAGCTGGTAGGGGAGAGATCTTCGTGCACACCCCAGTGTTCGAACCTCAAGGGTCTGCCGGAACCAGGTAGGGGTGCGCCGGAATCTTTCTTCCACTGGTCGTGTCTGATCTTCCGCCATGACCATGGCTGGCGCTCGCCGCGCCCGTGCTGTGCGTCGGGCTGCTCTCGCCGCCCGGGTCGCCCAGACGACGCCCGTAGGCGGACGCCCCCGTCGTTCTCCGTCGCCTACCGCCAACGCCGCCACCGGCCCGGCGGGGAACGAGCAGCAGGCCTCGTCCCTGCATCCTTCGGTGCGGCGCGATGGCCGCACCGCCACCCCATCGCTGACTCCAGCCGGTTTGTCGTCCCACGCCCGTTGCGCCCCCACGGACGCGCACGCCGCGCTGCTCCTGGCGCGTGAGCTCCTGCACTACCGCCCCGTCGACGACCTCTAAGAGGACTGGCTCGCCTGCATCACCGAGCTTGTCAGTGCCGCAGGGGGCTCTCTCATGCCGTCCCTCTCACTGCCTCGCCCTCCATCCTACGCAGGAGGCGAGGAGCAGGAGGTGGCTCCACCACCTCCTCCCCAAGAAGGTGCCTTGGCTCCAAGGCGCGTGGCCCCAGGTCGAGACCCGCCGCGTCCAGCGCCTGCGCGACAAGAAAGGAGCTGCCAAGAGATCCCTCGCCCCCAACAAGGTGCTCGCGTGCTCCCAGCACCGGTGCGCCATGACCGCATCCCTGCACCGCCACGTCAAGACCCAACGTTGCTCCAGGCAGCGGCGCGTGGGAATCCCCAGGAGCAAGCCCCACCTCAGCAGAGAACTCCGGTGGCACTGTAGGCTGCCGCGCTTTCACCTCCGAGCTGCGTAGCGTCGTGTGGCCCGACAAGTTCAAGCCAGACCTGCCTCCATGTTACGACGGCACTGCGGACCCCGCGGAGTTCCTCCAGCTCTACGAGTTGGGCATCGAGGCCGCCAACGGGGTCGAGAAGGTCATGGAGAATTGGTTTCCCATGGCACTCAAGGACGGTGCCCGCACCTGGCTCCTGAACCTGGCCCCAGGCACGATCTCCTCCTGGGACGAGATGCGCACCCACTTCATCGCCAACTTTCAAGGTACTCGCGACCGGCCCCCGGCCATGAGTGACCTGCACCGCATCAAGCAACAGTTGGGAGAGACCATGCAGAAGTACATCCAGCGCTTCAACAACGCCCACCTCAAGATTCCCAAGGTGACTGAGGAGGCCATCATTTCAGCCTTCTCCGACAGCGTGCGCGACATCAAGATAAAGGAGGAGCTAGCGATCCACGAAGACCTGTGCACATCGCTGGAGCTGTTCAACCTAGTTACCAAGTGCGCTAGGGCTGAGGAAGGGCACCTCTCCCTCCTTGAGCTCCCGGTTGCCGACCCAGAAGAGAAGAAGCCCAAGGTCAAGGACGTGAAGTGCAAGGGGGTTGTTGTGCTCACAGCAGAGCCGGACACCAAGCAAGGCAGGGATCAGCCTGAGTTATCTAAGGGCAGCCGGTACTGCGTGTACCACGACCTCCACACCCACAACACCAATGAATGTCAGGAGCTCAGGGCCGTGCGAGATGGGCGTATCGGCCGACGCCCCGACCGTAGCGACCGGGCTATGGCCGAGGAGGAGGAAGAGGTGGAGGACGATGGGAAGACCGTGGCCCTCGCCAAGGGTGGCGTGACCGGCCTCGCGAGGACCGCTGGCAGGACCAACCTCGCGAGGGAGGTTGGAGGGATCAGCCTCGCGAGGAGCACCCTCAAGGCAACGCAGGCGTCCCTCCTCTGCCACCGCCACCAAGGAGGAATGAAGACCATCACCAGGACGAGGGGGCTGGGGGCTTCCAGGAGCCGCGCGCAATCGCTTGCATCCTGGGCGGCGCTCTGGCCCCAGCCTCTCAGCGCATCTTCAAGCAGTTTGCTCGCGAGGTGAATGCAGTCCTCCCCAAGCTTGAGGCCACGCGCCCACTCACGTGGTCTGCGTGCGCTATCACGTTCAGCTCAGCGGATCAGCTCAAGTGTGCGGCAACGGCCAGGGTCCTCCCGATGCTTTGTTCCCCAGTCATCAGCAATGTGCAAGTCATCAGGACCCTCATCGACGGCGGAGCTGGGCTCAACGTCCTGTCCGTCGAAACGTTCAACAATCTCCAAGTGCCATACGATCAGCTTCAGCCAACCAAGCCTTTCTCAGGAGTCACTGATGGTTCCACTGTTCCAATAGGGCAAGTTCGTCTTCCCTTCACCTTTGGGCAGCGCAACAATTACCGCACCAAGCTCATTGACTTCGACGTCGCTCACATCCACCTGCCATACAATGCCATCCTCGGGTACCCAGCTCTGGCCAAGTTCATGGCAGTGACTCACCATGGCTACAATGTCCTCAAGATGCCAGGAAGCAGTGGAATCATCACAGTGCCCTGCGAGGAGAGGGATGCAGTGTGTTCTCTTGAGCGTGCCTTCCAGGCCGCGGCAATCGAAGACCCAGATCACAGGAGCGGGAGGCTCCCGGAGGTGGTCCCTAAGAAGAAGAAGGCATCACCTGGCCCAAAACCTCATGAGGCAGGCCCCTCCAGAGGCGTTGCGTCAGGATCCGCGCTCGTCCAAGGGGCGCCACCCTCTATCGCATAGAAAGGCGTGCCTGGCGCCCTCCTCGGGTAGGGCTCGGGGGCTCTGTCTTGCAGAGCCACCGACCTCGCCAAAGTCATGAGGGAGGCGCTCGGGCACCACTTGGAGGCGTGCTTCAAGGCACCTTTCCCTCAGGAAGGTATAAGGCAAGGAAGGCAAAAACCCTAGTAGTTCATTGTGAGGAACATTCAGGAGCTACAGGAGTCAAGAGTCATGCGTGGCAGTCGCCGCCTACCCGCTGTAGCCCCACATCCCGGCGAGGATGGTGGGCTGCGTGTCTGCATCGACATACCGGGGCTCAACCGAGCCGCGTCTCAGGAGCGCCTCTGGCCTTCACGCGTGGGGCGTTGTGAGGGTCCACCTCACAGCTACGTTCGCATGCCCTTCGGCCTGCCGAACGCGGCTGCTGCCCACCAGCGCCTGATAAGGAGCATCCTGGAAGCTCAGGTGGCCAGGCACCGCGCGTTCCTGGAGGAGATGGAGACGGGCCTTGAGGAGCCGCCCGGACCCTCAGAGCCTCCCGAGGCTCAGGGCTTCGAGGGCTCGTGAGGGTTGGCTTCTTCACCGCACGTCGACAGCTACTCCGACACTCGCTCTGCAATGGTATCAGGTGACATATTTTCAAGTTTTATCTTCAGCTGGGAGCGCCCACAGGGCCGCATCATTCCCAGGTCACGTGGGTCCATCCCTACGGCATGTATCCCTTTTGCTTATGCTTTTCATCTGGTTTGTTGGGGGCGCCCCTCGGGCTGCATTATCCCCAGGCTGCTCGGGCCAAACCCAGTGGCGTTTACTTCTCTGCATCTACCTATATGAATTCTCTCCTCCGAGCCTAACCTAGTCCTCATGATTATCATCTGCTGCTTATCGTGGACTTCTCCGCTCGCATGCAAAGTGCTTGCGCGTTAAAAGGGGGGCACCTGAGCATCGCGACTCAAGGGCTCTTACTGGCTCTCCAGCCCTCACCCCCTGGCCTTGACCCACGGTATCACGACCTGTCATACCAGTGGCGGCTGAGCTCACTCGAGGGCCGAGACCTGAGGACGTAGAGCATTTGCATTCTAACCACCATGCAGGAACACACCATTGATAAAGGCCCAGAGCCAGGCGCAACCCGCCTCGAGGTAGGGCCTCGTGAGTCCCGCACTGGCTCACGGGTGCCCAGATACACCTCTCCTAGCCCTACCGTGCCGGCCACGTGTCAGGGCGAGGCTGTACACGCCCCGGGGGTTCCTCCCGGAGGGGAGCCCCCTCCCACGTACCAGTGTAATCACCATGCTCCGCACTGGCTGACGACACTGCCGAGGAGCGGCTATGCCCGTACACATACGGAAGCGCTATGCTCCACCCTAGTGATAAACAACTGAGGGCGGCCCACGGCCGTATCAACCTCAGGGAGCCCAGAGCTCAGTGTCTAGTACCATCGCAACGCCTCCCCTCGGGAGTGCCGCGCGAGGGGGCTAGACACGGGGGCTGCGCCCAGGCTATGCCCAAACGCACGCCACCCAGCCAGGTCCCTCGGACCTAGTCGGCGCGCGGCTCCCCCCGAGCGGAGCTAAGGTACGAAGACTCGTTTGCACGTCAAGGGGGACTCCTGAGCATCGCAACTCAGGAGCCTAACTGGTCACGTAGCCCCTCACTCCTTAGTCCCATCCTGGTTTCCGGTCGGGGCTAACGGCAGCTGAGGTATGCGCGGGGCCGGGCCCTACCGATGTAGAACGACAAATCCACTCCTATGCCCCCTCCCTTCCCTACTTGCTGTTTGCGCGTCAAGGGGGACTCCTGAGCATCGTGACTCAGGAGCCTAACTTGCCACGTAGCCCCTCACCCCTTAGTCCCGTCCTGGTTTCCGGTCAGGGCTAACGGCGGCTGAGGTATGCGTGGGGTCGGGCCCTGCCGACGTAGAACACAAGCAAGTAGGAGGGAAACATGCAAATTCTAGGGAATTCAAAAGAAAATATTACAAGCCATAGAGTGTTTTCACAACACCAAACACAAGTTTAAACGCCTCCACGAGGCATGGTGCATGTTGCAGGAATTAAAACAAGACAAAAGACGCAAGGGGATCACTTTCCAATGGCGCTGCCACCTGCGGTGGAGTCGCGCTGGGCGGCCCCGCCTCCTGAAGCCGCGGAGCCAGCGGCATCGCGCTTAGGCAAGGTGCTGAAGGTGCGGAACCTCCCCAGCAAAGCCTCGGCTCGGCCCTTCATGGCCTCAGCAGCAGCGGCGGCAAGGTCGCCGCTCGCAGGTTCCATCAGGCTGTCGAGGTTGACGTTGGGGTAGCGAAGGTAGACGTGGCTGAAGACGCGCGTCAGCGCTGCAGACGACAGGGGACACGCCTCGGCCTCGGCCGTGGGACCAAGGCCGTCCGCGGCATCTTCAAGCGCATGGACCAGGAAGGGAAGCAGCTCGGCAGGGCCGTCCTCTTCGCCAGCCAACGGGTCCTCTAAGCCGCTCTCATAGAGCGTCTTCAGCGCGGCGCGAGCCTTCTGCTCCAGCTCAGCGAAGGCCACCCGATCCTCGGCCAGGACCTTCGCCTTGCGGTCTAGCGCAACCCTCTCCACCTTCAGCGCCTACTCCAGCGTCTCCAACCAGCCACGACGGTCAACAAGCTCGGCGTCCCGGTCTTTGACGGCAGCCTCCCGAGCCTTCATCCCCTCCTCCTTCTCCTGGCGGATGCGGACCTCCTTCGCGAGCTCCTCGCGCAGGTCTTGCAGCTCGACCTCCAGTGCCTTGCAGTGGCCCTGTGCATCCGCAGCTTTGCCTTGGGCAGCATCGGCGAGCAGCCTTAGCCTGGCGGGCAGCTTGCTTCTCCTTGTCGGAGGCGGACGCAGCCTACCTCAGCGCCGCTCGGACAGAGGCAGCAGAGCGGGCCCAGCCGGAGGCTAACTCCAGGCGCCCGACCACCAGGCGAGGGTCTGCGCTTTGGAGATCCTCCCGAAGCCGGCTCAGTTCATTGGCGGCCTGGTCCAAGACAGCGGAGGGATCAGAAGAGACGGGAGCTGGTGTTGCAGGCGGAGAGGACGGCAGCGTGATCATGACTTGAGAGGAAGGAGCCTCCCGGGCCTTGGGCATCTCAGCAGTAGCACCAAGCCTAGGCCCCTCCATGGTCAGCGGGGCCACGGGGGCTGACTCCTCGCCAGAGTGCCCCTGCTGGGCTCGCGAGGGCGACCGGGCAGGGGAAGCGCGGGCCTCGGTGCCTCCTTTCCCCGCAGAAGAAGGTGCTGCCTCAGCAGGCGAACTCGCCTCAAGCAGGGCCGCAGAAGCCCCCCTCAACCTCTTCACCTCAGGTGCCGGCCTGGTCAAGGAGTGCAGACGTCAAGTCTCGGTGGCAGAAACAAAGCGGAGCACGGATCGAGTACTTACAGGTCATCGCTCACGGGTTCAAGCAGCCTCCGGCCAAACTTGAAGCCCGAGAGCCTGCAACTGGGGTCAGCCTTGGGAGGCATGGAGGCAGAGGACGCGTCGGGAAGGCTGGAGCTGGCCCCAGACCGCCCCGGAGCCAGAGCGGATCTTGGGGGCACCAGCCCCGACCTATCTTTCCTCGGGACCGGGGGAGAATCCACTCCTCCTCGCCCGGCGCTGGCCTCGTCGTCATCCGACATGGAGCGGAGGGTGAGAGACCTACGCCGGGGGAAGGACTCCTCCGACTCCTCGCCAGTCACCTCGGAGTCGAACTCTTCCTCCTCCTCCTCCTATTCTTCCTCCTCACTCCTGCTGGAGTCGCTGGAGGACACGTTTACCGTTGGCAACGCCGTCAGATCCCCGGGAGCCACTGCGGGCACTAGCCACTCACTGTTGAAGGTGGGCATGGCGTCCACCGCCTGCTCCCAGTCGTCACAAAGAAACAGGGGGACGGGAGCACCGTCCGGCCTCGCCATGTCTCCCCCGACCAAGAAGTGGAGGGCCGCCACCAGATCTTCGTCGGCAAGGGCTGCGGAGCTCAAGCGAAGGGCAGCATCCGCTTCCCCGAGCCTCCATAACGGGAGCGAGTGCTCCTGGAGTAGAGCCACCCGGTGCTCCAGAAACTCCCTCAGGAGCGTGGCCCCGATTAGCTTCGCCGACCCCAGGTTGCCTGGCCTCAGGTCCGCGTCCATGCTCTCCAGCACCGCCCTCACGCGGGGGTCGGCGAGGTCCGCGCGAGACCACCCATCAATGGCCTTGGGATGCCCCGTGGGCAGCACAAGTCGGGGGTGGATGCGCCCGGCGTCCACCATGACCCACCTGCTCCGGAAGCCTTCAATCCTCTTCCCGGGCTTCGAGATGGCGTTGGAGCCGGATTATGCGACAAAACTCGCGCATGCAGAGATGGGGCCACGAGAAACCCGGAGATAAAAGTAATGGCGCAGCAAGGCCACCGAGGGCTTTATCCCAATGTGAGCCTTGCAATAGTAGGTGAAGATCGCCAGAAGAAGAACGGAGTTGGGGTGGAGGTGCAGAGCTTGCAAGTTGTACATGCAAAGAACATCAAGGAAGAACTCGGAAAAAGGGGGCACCCGACCGGCGAAGATGGCGCTCACGAAGAGCGGGTAGAAGGTGCTCCCCTTGCCTTCAGGCTGGCTGGATCTAGCCTTGAACACAGTTGCTCCCGCGTTGCCCTGCGCCACCGTCCTCAGGCGCAGGAGGGTAAGATTCCTCTCCGACACGTTCGGGGGATCCAGAGCTGGGGAGTACCAGGCCTCAGTCGGAGTCTTGTGGGGCGCCATAGCTCGCCGGGCGGGAAGGATTGAGGCAGATCTGGAGGATTTCTGAAGCTGGAAGGAGAAGGGCGAGAATGGGGATCTGGAGCAAGGAAGGCGAGAACCAAGCAGGTCAGTCTGGCCTGGGCACCCCTTTTTTTCAAGTCGTGCGGTTGCCGAGGCGTCGCGGGCAAGCGGAGACACCCACGTCCAATCAACCGCCACGCGGCGCCCAAGGCCGCAGGCTGTTGGGGCCCGCGGCGCTTCGCACTTGCCCCTTCGCTTCTCTGCTAAGCCAAGTCTGGGAGCGCCTTGGGCCCGGGGCTACTGTCGGTGTTCTGGGAATGGGGGTCCCCAGACTTGCCTGCCTGCGGCCTATGGCGTGGCTCAAGTGGGGGCCCAATGCAGCCCAGCTTCATCAACTCATGTTCAAGACCCTCGCGAGGGGGCCAAGCCTCGCGGGGCGGACGACAGGAAGCTTCCTCAGGAGTAGCCTCCTCAGGCAGGCTCGCGAGGAGGCGGAGAGATCAAGGCAGGGCACCTCCCGAGGGGCCCGTGATGCAAGCCATGATGATCGGAGGCTAGGCGGGTGCCAGGCGGGCGCCGGCCTGTGTAGTGTCCTTGTTTACCTTTCGGTGCAAAGGGGGCAAGCACAGGCCAAGGCATCAGGCAAAGCTTACCATTTCGGTGCAACAAGACCAGGACTAGTAGAACGGCAGGATGGAGGTCATCGTGGAGCCCAGGGCGGCGTTACCGTCAGAGCCTTTGGCAGCCGGAGACCAACTTTAGTCAGGATAAGTGTACCAGATGTTCCCCTTCAAAATGGCCAATTGTTGGCGCCCTTCCCGCTCATTATTTGGGGAGAGGCCCAGGGCCTTCGCCTATAAATAGGGCTAGCCACCCACAGGGTAGAGGCATCTGGAGGCATCTGGAGAACAACCAGAAAGAGAGAGAGAGAGAGAGAAGCGACTGAACTCACTCGAGCAGTTCATTGCACCAGCTCAAGAATAGCCCCTCGCGAGGCTGTTCTCCCTTTGTACTGTTCATTATCAGCCCCTGAGGCAATCCACCACACCACAGACCGGAGTAGGGTATTACACCACAATGGTGGCCTGAACCAGTATAAATCTCGTGCCCCTTGTGTGTTCATCTTTCTTGCTTAGATCTTTGTGAGACTTTGAGACGTGAGCTGGTAGGGGAGAGATCTTCGTGCGCACCCCAGTGTTCAAACCTCAAGGGTCTGCCAGAACCCGAAATCCGACAAGGTGCACCAGGAATGAGGTCGATGCGGTGTTCGATTCAGTGAAGTGGAGGAAGTCCGAGTGGTAGCTCATCGGGGAACACATTGATACGCCCACTTTGCATCTTGTTTGTATGTTGATATTTATTGCATTATGGGATGTTATTACACTATATGATGTAATTTTTATGCCTTTTTTCTCTTATTTTGCAAGATTCACATGAAGAGGGAGAATGCCGGCAGCTGGAATTCTAGACCGAAAAAGAGCAAATCTGAGATCCCTATCCTACACACCTCCAAATGTCCAGAAACTTTACGGAGAATTATTTTGGAATATATAGAAAATATTAGGTGAAGAAATATAACTAGGGGACCTACCAGGTGGCCACAAGCCTGGGGGGCACGCCCCCTGAGCTTGTGGGCACCCTGGCCATCCTCTGGTGCCCATCTTCTGCTATATGAAGGGTTTTGACCTACAAAAATAAGAGAAAGGCTTTCGGGACAAAGCGTCACCGTCTTGAGGCGGAACCTGGCTAGAAGCAATCTAGGGGTCTGGCGGGGCGATTCTGCTGGGGAAACTTTCCTCCGGGAGGGGGAAATCGAAGCCATCATCATCACAAACGATCCTCTCATCATGGGAAGACCAATCTTCATCAACATCTTCACCAGCACCATCTCCTCTCAAACCCTAGTTCATCTCTTGTATCCGATCTTTGTCTAAAAACCTCAGATCGGTACCTGTGGGTTGCTAGTAGTGTTGATTACTCCTTGTAGTTGATGCTAGTTGGTTTACTCGGTGGAAGATCATATGTTCAGATCCTTAATGATATTCAATACTCCTCTGATTATGAACATGAATATGCTTTGTGAGTAGTTACGTTTGTTCCTAAGGACATGGGAGAAGTCTTGTTATAAGTAATCATGTGAATTTGGTATTCGTTCGATATTTTGTTGAGATGTATGTTGTCTCTCCTCTATTGGTGTTATGTGAACATCGACTACATGACACTTCACCATGATTTGGTCCTAGGGGAAGGCATTGGGAAGTAATAAGTTGATGATGGGTTGCTAGAGTGACAGAAGCTTAAACCCTAGTTTATGTGTTGCTTTGTAAGGGGTTGTTTTGGATCCACATGTTTAACGCCATGGTTAGATTTATCTTAATTATTCTTTCGCAGTTGCGGATGCTTGCGAGAGGGGTTAATCATAAGTGAGAGTCTTGTCCAAGTAAGGACATCACCCGAGCACCGGTCCACCCACATATCAAATTACCAAAGTAGCGAACACGAATCATATGAGCATGATGAAAACTAACTTGATGATCATTCTCATGTGTCCTCGGGAGCGCTTTGCTTTATATAAGAGTTTGTCCAGGCTTGTCCTTTGCTATAAAAGGATTGTGCCACCTTGTTGCACCTTTGTTACACTTGTTACTTGTTACCCATTACGAATTACCTTGCTACCAGACTATTTGTTACCGATAATTACAGTGCTTGCAGAGAATACCTTGCTGAAAACCGCTTGTCCCTTCATTCTGCTCCTTGTTGGCTTCAACACTCTTACTTATCAAAAGGACTACGATTGATCCCCTATACTTGTGGACCAGCACACGTCCTTGAATTCCTGCAATAATCGAGACAACACTCAAGGTAGATCCGTGTAGTATTAGTCCCCACCGCTTCATCTTTGCACACAAGTACAAAGTGAAGAACACTTGATGGGCTCTCACACACATCCCCCATGTCTCTTTTGGTGGCTAAAAGCACTAAATTTTGCTTGTCGCTCATTGTGGAGGCATTCAATCTTGTCTTGTGGCACTCACTCTCTTTTGGGTGGTTACATGACACTCCAAGGTGTCTTCGTATGCGCCAATCTTGAAGGAGACTTGAACAGTGTGCTCCACTTGACCGGTGTCGGAGTCGCTAGGCCATTGGACCTTCTAAGGGCAAGGGTGCTTCATCTTGACAAATTGTAGATTGGAACATAGCTCTTCGCTTGCCAAATTGTGGCAACTTCCGCCATCGATGATGACCTTGACGAAACGTCCATTGATGCCTGCTTTGGTGTGGAAGATATGGCAACGTTGGTCTTCGTCTTGTTGGTGTTGAAGTGTCAAGACCTTGGAGACAACAAGAGTGGGGCTCAAATCATTGTCACAAAGGACTTGATCGTCTTCATTTTCATTCACTTGACGGTGCATGGCCACATGCTCAAGTGCTTCCATTTCTTCCTCACTCATGGAGTCATAGGTGCCGTCATTATTGGCGATCATGGTGCGCCAAGTGGGGAACTCGAATATCCTCTGGCCTCGGCCTTGACATGTGAAGCATTTGATGGAACTCGTCTTGACGGTATCATCTGTTGGAGTAGTTGATGATGAAGCTCTTTGGTTATAGTTGCTTGTTGTAGGAGGAGGACTCAAAGTTGTCGAAGGTTTCTTGTAGCTTGACTTGGCACCGTTGCTTGGTGAAGCTTTAGTGGAGGTGGACGGTAGCATAGTCGTTGAAGCTTGAGTGTATGAACCATATGTCTTATAAGAGTACTTGGCATACTTGTAGTCATCTTGCACTTGCCGCTCCGCCTTGGTAGCTTGGTGCACTAGCTCGAGGAGGTTGGAGTATGGTTGGAAATTGGCAATTTTCTTGATAGGATGGTTGAGCCCATTCGAGAACAGTGCCATGGTTTGCTCCTCATCTTGCATGATATTGGCTCGTATCATGTCAATCTCCATCTCTTTGTAGTACTCTTAAACGGACTTGGTGCCTTTCTTGAGGAGTTGCAATTTCTTGAAGAGATCTCGGCTATAGTATGTAGGCACAAAACTAGCTCGCATGGCCTCCTCCATTTGATTCCATGTTGTGATGGGTGGGTCAGCCTTAGCTTAGCTCCGCTCGATGACTTGCTCCCACCAAATGAGAATGTAGTCTTGGAACCAAGTGAGGCCATGGCGATCTTCTTTTCCTCTTCATAGTTGTTAAGACAAAAATATCTAGTCGACCTTCAATGCCCATGAGAGGTAGTCTACGGAATCGTTGCTTCCGGAGAACTTAGGCATGTTGAACTTGAGATTGTCGTAGCGTTTCTATTCATTGTGTTGGGGGCGATGGCAATGACGCTCTTGGCGTGGCGGAGGGTCTTCAACCGCCTGCTCCTTGTGCTCCTTTTGATTAGCTTGACGTTGAGGGAGTGGAATTCTTGCACGGTTCCTCATTCCTTGGCGCTCCTCAAGGCATGCAGCTTCTTCTTGTCGCTGCCATCGGAGGGCCTCTTCTTGTTCATGTGCATGGTAGTTGTGCTCATTGACGGCGTGGGTTGCTTCACGTAGAGCACATTGGTCTTCAAGGGCTTGTTCCTCACGGCATTGTTGTTCTTGGCGTCGTGGAGCTTTCTCTTGTTCCATGGGATCATGTGCTTGATGATGATGTCGTGCATGTTCCCTAAGGCGGCCTTATAAACCATTTCCACGAAATTGTCGTTCCAACTAGATCCATAGTCTAATCCACAAGATCTCAACATGTCCTCCAGAATCTGATTGACTCTCTCGGTCTGTCCATCTGTCTGTGGATGAAAGGCTGTACTGAACTCTAGCCTGGTACCCAAAGTTTCATGCAGCCGATTCCAAAACTTTGAAGTCAACTGGGTTCCTCTGTCTGATACAATGGTCCTCGGAACTCCATGCAGACATACGATCCTGGTCATATATATCTTTGCCAACTTAGCACTCGTATAGGTGGTCTTCACAGGGATGAAATGAGCTAGTTTCGTCAACCAATTGACTACAATCCAGATAGAGTCATAGCCTGAACGTGTCCTGGGCAATCCAGTGATAAAATCCATGCCAAGCTTATTCCACTTCCATTCGGGTATCGGCAATGGCTGTAGCAATCCAGTTGGCTTCTGATGCTCTGCCTTAACTCTCTGACATACATCACATACTGCTACATACTCGGCAATATCCTTCTTCATTCCTGTCCACCAAAAACTTTCCTTCAAATCCAGATACATCTTAGTGTTTCCTGGGTGAATTGAATATGGTGAATCATGGGCCTCCTGCAGAATCAACTTCCTGATCTTAGGGTCATTAGGCACATATACGCGATCCTCAAACCATAAAGTGTCGTGCTCATCCTCACGGAATACTTTAGACTTTCCTTTACTCATCCTTTCCTTACTCTCGGCAATCTCCTTGTCAGTCTTCTGGGCTTCTCTGATCTTACCCATCAAAGTGGACTAAATTTCCACTGCAACATAACCTCTCGGAACTATCTCCAAACATAGCTCTCGAAGATCATTTGCTAACTCCTTAGGTAATTCTCCGGTTATGAGCATGTTAACATAACTCTTGCGACTCAATGTATCTACTACGACATTGTCCTTTCCGGGATGATAGTGCAATTTCATATCATAATCCTTGCTGAGCTCCAACCATCTCCTTTGCCTGAGGTTCAACTCCTTCTACGTGAAGATATATTTCAAACTCTTATGATCCGTGTATACCTCACAATGGTTTCTGATGAGAAAGTGTCTCCATTTCTTTAGCGCATGCACTACGGCTGCTAACTCCAAATAATGCGTAGCATAATTCAGCTCATGAGGTTTAAGCTGTCGTGAGGCATATGAAACAACTCTTCCTTCCTGCATAAGTACTGCTCCAAGTCCTCGACGTGAAGCGCCACAATATACTTGATACTCCTTCCATTGGTCTGGGAGAATTAGCACTGGGGCTGTAACCAAACGTTTCTTCAACTCCTGAAAACTGGCTTCACACTCCTTAGTCCATTTAAAATTGGTGTCCTTCTTCAATAACTCTGTCATGGGCTTTGCAATCCTGGAGAAATTCTCAATGAACGTCCAATAATATCCTGCGAGTCCAATAAAACTTCTGATCTCTCCAACTGATGTGGGAGCCACCCATTTAGTCACAGAAGCAACCTTGGTAGGGTCTACTGCTATTCCTTCTCCGGATATAACATGTCCGAGAAATCCAACTTCCTTTACCCAAAACTCACATTTGCTGAACTTTGCATACAACTGATGTTCTCTGAGCTTCTCAAGAACCAAACGCAAATGCTCCTTATGTTCCTCTTCGTTCTTCGAGTAGACCAATATATCATCAATGGACACCACGACGAACTTATCTAGAAACTCCATAAACACCTTGTTCGTCATGTTCATGAAATACGCAGGCGTGTTAGTCAGACCAAATGACATAACGGTATACTCATATAGCCCGTACCTTGTGGTAAAAGCTGTCTTTGGTATATCATGCTCTTGGATCTTCAACTGGTGATAACCTGATCAAAGATCAATCTTAGAGAAAACTTTAGCTCCTTGCAACTGGTCAAACAAATCATTGATCATCGGCAGAGGGTATTTGTTCTTGATCGTCACTTCATTCAACGCCCGATAATCAACAACCATCCTTAAAGATCCATCCTTCTTCTCCACTAGAAGCACTAGGGCTCCCCAAGGCGATGAGCTTGGTCAAATGTAACTTTTATCCAGTAACTCCTTAATCTGCTTCTTAATTTCTTCTGAATCTTGTGCAGGCATCCAATATGGTCTCTTTGATATTGGCCCGGTGCCTGGCGATAGCTCAATCAAAAACTCAATGTCTCGATCCGGTGGAATGCCTGGTAACTCCTCCGGAATTACATCGGGGTAATCCTTCACCACTGGTACTTCCTCCTGTACAACTCCTGATAAGGAATTTACTTGAGTCCTCTTCGGCGCATGCTGGGATACATACTTGATCCTCCTTCCTTCGGGGGTGGTGAGAAGTATTGACTTACTAGCACAATCAATGTTTCCTCCATACTTTGATAAAAATCCATGCCTAATATTATATCCAATCCTTGTGACTCCAAAATTAATAGGTCAGAGGGAAACACATGGCTACCAATGGTTAAGGGTAACTGATCACACCATCGACTGGCCATATACTCTGCTCCTGGCGAGCTTAGTAACATGGGTGACCAAAGGGCTTGGGTTGGCAATTTAAATTTGTCCACAAATCCCGTTGATATGTATGAATGCGATGCAGCAGTATTGAAAAGAACAAGTGCGGTAAATGCATTAATCAAAAACTTACCGACAACTGCGTCGGGGTTGATCCTCAATCTCCTCCACACTGATGTGGTTCACCTGACCTTTGGTGAAGGGGTTGGTCTTCTTGGCAGAACCTTCATTGCCATTTCCATTCTTTGCTTCACGGCATTCATTGGAATAATGTCTAGTCTTCTGGCACTTGAAACACGTAATGTGGCTCAGATCCCTCTTGGCTGGTGTTGAAGGGTTGGAATGATTCTGGCTGCTGCTTCCTCCATTCCCATTGCCATTCTTGGGGCAACTATGGTTGTGCAAACTTGCTCCGTCGTGTGTGTGTCCTCCATGGTTATGGCCTCCATGGTTGTGGGTATGTCCTCCCAAGTAGGGGGAATGGCGAGGCTTCTGCTGAGCTCCTGAAGTGTACCTCCCATGTCCATACTTCCTCTTGCAATTATCAATCTGTTGCTGCTTGCCTTCAATCATAAGAGCCCTATCTACCAACTCCTGGTAGTTGTTGAATGTTGCCACCATCAACTGCATGCTCAGCTCATCATTCAATCCCTCCAGATACTTCTCCTGCTTAGCAGCATATGTAGCTACGTCATCAGGGGCATAGCGTGCTAACTTACTAAACTCATCCACATACTAGCCCACTGTACGTCCTCCTTGGTGCAATTTGCGAAACTCGCACTTCTTCATGCTCATAGCTTCTGCTGAAACATGGGCATTGCGGAAAGCCTGCTGAAACTGATCCCATGTAACAGTCTCAATGGGGTAAGTGGCTGTGAAATTCTCCCACCATGATGCTGCGGGTCCATCAAGCTGATGTGCGGCAAAGCGCACTATTTCCACATCCGTGCATCCTGCAGTGGTCTACTCTCTTCCAATCTTGTGGATCCAATCATTTGCAACAATCGGCTCGGTGCTACTAGAGAACACCGGCGGATTCAACCCTAGGAAACGGGCTAGGTGATCAACGGGGGGGGGGGGGGGGTGGTGGGTTGTTGTTGGTGTTGTTGCCTTGGTTTTGATTCTGAACTAATAACTGCATCAAGGTATTCTGCTGCTGGATCAACTGAGTGAGCTCTGGTGGGAAGGCAAATCCATTTTCACGTCTCGGCGGCATCTGATGGGTTTAGAAGGGGTGAGAAAACAAAATAGAATTGGGGTCGAAGAGAGATTCACTACCCATAATGCTCACGAGACAAACACAAACAGTTTCACTTCAATCAATAGCACACAAGATCACACAAAGCGGTCTAACCTATGATTACAAACTCGATCGTTGCTAACTACTTGGAGGGAAAATACTACTAGTTACACTGGTGGTCGTCTAGAAATTTTCATCAGAGGAAGACTCCATGATATCTGCTCCAGCTTCATCAACGTAGTCATCATCACTATCAGGGTCGGAGTTGGTGTCGTCGATGACGATGTAGTCTCCTGGGTAGTTGTTCTCCTTCTTTGGAGTAGGGTCTCCCATGAATACTCCTAGCTTCTTCTTCAGGTCATCATTCTTCTCCAGTAGTACAGCAATCTCTTCCTCGTATCCATCGCATGTAGACTTGATCTCCTCCTCCAGCTCGTTGTTTCTCCTCACCAATTTCTTGATTTTCTTCATGTGGATAATTTTTTGATTCTCCCGTCGACGAATATGATCTCCCATCTCTGAATGTAAGTTGCAATGGATTCATCCCTCCTGGTGCGAATCACCTCCCATTTGTCATCTCGGCGGCCACATATCTGGTAAAAGGTATTCTCCAGCTCCTTGTGATACACCTCACATATGCGTCCAAAGGTGATATGTCCGGCCATGCTCTTTCCAATACTCCAGCTTGGTGCATCCACGTAGAAATCAATAGGCTCCGTTGTTGGCGCAAATTTCCTCCCAGGTATCCAGACCTTGATCTTCCAGCGCTCCTCTTCTGGTATAGATGTAGAGAAAGTCCCCATGAAGCTTGGTATCTGATGTTCAAATACTTAGTGACCTCCTTCAAGTGGCGTCCGGAAGGGATGTCGTCATCCGGTTGAGTGAACTTGTTCCTGGGATCCGCCATCTATAGAGTGGAAAGAGAGGAGAATTAGAAATGAGTAGAGAAGAGAAATCTTGTGGCTCATTCTAGTGGTCGCGTCCTACAATCAGCGTGTGCTCTAATACCATCTTGTAGCGACCAGATCTCAAACGGTCAAGTCTCTGTGCATCAGTGTCATCCCTGGATCGGTAATGCTGACACACATAGTACTCGAGGAATTATAACAGAGTTTCAATCACACACTTATTACATCGAGTCCTCATAAAGAGTATGATTACAAAAATATAATGGCTGAAGGCCATCTAAACTAAATAACTCTGGAAGATTCGAAGGTAAATGAGTCCACCAACTCCAACGGCATAGCTGAGTGCAAAACAACGACCTATCACACCTTAATCGTCACCTGGATAGTCTGCAACATAAGACGTTGCAGCCCGAAACAGATCAGCACAAGGAATATGCTGGCATAGTTACACTGTAAAGCAATGGAATGCAAGAACTATATCTACATGCAATATTTTGCTGGTGGAGGCTGTAAGTTTCATGGTTTTGCATAAAGCTAGTTTTTTCCTACAACAAAGGAATACATTTTTAACTACTCCCATGTTGCCCATTATTTGAGAAGGTAACCCAAACTCAAATCCCAATTAAAAGTATCATCATTAACCCAACATCATAATTAATTAAAGTAACATGATGAGATCACATCAATAGATTCAATTACTAGATACTCAAGATGTCCATAACCGGGGACACGGCTAACCATGATTAGTTTATACACTCTGCAGAGGTTTGCACACCTTTCCCCACAAGACTCGACCACATCCATGATCGGATGATCGAGACATAACCTTTCTGAAGCATTAACTCTCTACTCCGGATAGACAGTACCACCTACATCCCTCTACATCTACTTGTCTACCTCTTCAAGAGCTCAGGCAACTTACTCAACTATGCCAGAGCCCATAATGGCTTGTGGCAGCACACGGAAGTTTCTAACATGAATAATCTTATGATCCCTTTGAGCCTGTGTGGCATTCCATAGGATAATCACACGGATACCCCGGTTTTCCAAAAACTTGCAACACTGGGTTCCCCAGGTGCCTCAACAATCCACCCAGATGTATATTAAAGTTGCCACCTTAATGTTATTCATGATTAAAATAACTCTCAAACTTCCATGTGTGAATCACGATCCAATCCCCGTCTACGAGCATGGCTAAGCAATAATAAGCATAACATATATTCCCGGGGTGAGCAAAAGGTATTAGGTTCCTACCTCAAGCACTACAACAAAAACCACATGTTCCCAATCCTACTAATTCAAGTATTTGAGGGGCAAAACTAATGCATAGTAAAAACTGGGTATAAAAGAGTATGAACAAAGTGTAACTTGCCTTGCTGATGACCTGCAAACTCTAGAGATTCGTAGTAACAAGCTTTGCACTCCTGGTAATCTAGCGTAGATAAACAATAGCATCCATAAGCAATCACTCAAAAGAAACATGAGATACACCGAGAAAAGATCCGAAACGAACACGAAACAAGCAAACGGCTTAAACTAACAAGAGGCAAAACCTAACATCAATATTAACATGTTAATTAGATCTTAACAGTAGGTACATGTGACTAGCTATGATTTGCAAAAAGATTCAACTCAAACAGAACAACGAAACTCAAAATACGAACGAAACAAGATCGTTTACTAATCTAGACTATAGTCAAATTTTACAGTTGCAAAATCATGTTCAAGTTGGTTAACTGGAAGGTACAGAACGATACGAAGATTTTGGCGCTAGTTTCATCTAATTTGGTTAAACGAGTAAAAAGTTAAGCTAGTTTAAAGATCGGGAGGTAAATCACGAGAAAACTAATCGCGGATAAGTCCATGATCGAAAAATAAACTAAAAAGAAAAAGACTAACGAACGAATGTTTGCTGTCTGAACTAGTCTGACGAATCACGTTCCTTAAAACGAACGAACGGATGAACATCAGCTAAATAATAAAACCTAAAAAACTGATCTGAAAAACAAAAAAAACGAAGTGAACCGGCGAACCGGAGCGGTTTTCTTTGCCGGCCAACGGGCGGTGTCAACGACGGCGGGCGGCGGCTCCGGTGGATCCGGCGCGGCGGCGGCTACTAGCAGCGGCGCGCAGCACGGGCGGCGGCGGCGCGATGGCGTGCAGGAGGTGGCGCGACGGTTTGGGGAGGAGAGGGTGGCGGGGCGGCGGTACATAAAGGGGCCGGGGGGCTTGCCTTCGACGAGGGGGTGGCGGCGGCGGAGTCCTAGCCGGATTCAGCGTTGGCCGGCGGCGGGACTCCTCCCGCTCGGGAGCAAGGCGGTGCGCGGCTAGGGCTTCGGCCTGCTCGGCTGGGCCGTTGGCCCAATTGGGCGAAGGAACCTTTTTGTAATACATTTTGCCCGAAGAGAAAATTCCTAAAAAATATAAAAAAAATTCTAAAAATGCCAAAAACAATTTTCACCGTCTAAAAAAAATATTTTGAACAAAACGAATATTTTTCTGGCCTAAAAATGCAATTTTCAAATATGCATATTTTTCTAATTCAAATAAAATAGCAAATAAAATGCAAATAAAATCATAATTTGATTTTAAAATTCTTTCTCTAATATTTCTCTTAGTTTGTAGAAGTCATATTATCTTCTCTCTTTTAGTTTTAATATTGGAAGTAATTGGAGAGAAAACTAATAAAATCAAATTGATCCTTTCTTCAAATTTGAATTAAATTCAAATGCGATTTTTGTGAAAGCTCGAACTCTCTCTTTGGGTCCTTGAGTTGCTCAAGATTTCCAGGATCTCAACCAAATGCAAGAATAAATATGACATGCATATGATGATCTATGTATAACATCCAAATTAAAAATTGGGATGTTACAGCTATGGTAGATCACTTCAGCCCAGTTCTTTTGCAGGATTCTCCCAGAATATGCCCCTCTCTAGCTTCTCCTAGAATCTTTGACCCCCATTTCTTTTACAATCCTAACTAATTAGATCCTAACTATATAGGATTGTAAAACAAATGGGACTCAAAGATTCTAGGAGAATCTGGGTAGGGTGAGATTCGAGAAGAATCTGGTAAAAGAACTGGGCCTCCATTGCAATTATCGTGACATGTTATTTGTATGTCAGTTCTATTGGCCAAGTTTCTTAGGGACAGTTATTTCGAGTTATCCTAAGAAAATAAGCACCTTTGAATATAAGCTCCGGATAATAAGCCAACCAGTTGTTTTCATTGCTTGCCTTTTCAGCTCATCTGTGGTATGATCCATGAAAAGTCTAGATTGCATTATATTTTGTCATTTTGTTGGCCATATGAAAATTAATTTGACTTGAAAACATCGCAAATTGAAGCCAGTGCAATAATTAACATGATAGGAAAACAGACCATCAATATTTATTCAAAATGCAAATACAAAGATATCATCTACTTGGCACAATCTACTTTGGTCAATGTCTTCCATTGAGATCCCATTGCGTAATTTAAATGAAGAACGCATCACCTAAATTTAAATGAAGAACCATTATTTATCAAAATTCGATGGTCCAAGTGGCTAGTTGTTATCATATAGCAGGACGACTTGAAAGCATCATATAGCAGCAGCAGCAGCTCATAGCAACTCATCATACAATAACAGTAGCAGCAGCTAGCAATTCATCATATACCAACAACAACTCATAGAAATTCATCATATAACAGCAGCAGGAGCAGCTCATAGCAATTCATCATATAGCAGTAGCAGGAGTAGATTATAGCAACTCATGATATAGCAGCAGCTAATAGAAATTCATCATATAGCAGTAGCAGCTCATAGCAATTCATCATATAGTAACAGCAATAGCAGCTCATAGCAATGCATCATATAGCAGCAGCAACAGCTCATAGCAATTCATCGTATAGCGGATCAGAGTGAAAATTTGGCAAAAAATCAGAGGAGATCCTCACCTTGTTGGATGAGCTCATCCTTCAATAGCACCTCAAGGCCACGACCTAGGAGGAGGGGAGGGGGAACGAGGTGCCTTCTGTCGGAGTGGGGTATCAGCCGTAGTTGTGCGGGGACCGCCGAAGTAGCGAAGCACCTGCTGGGAACCATAAGAATGAGGGGCGACACCAGAGGGAGAGCAGCTGGGGAGATTTGGCCCTACCCGCCGGCCATGTAGCCTAGCTGGACAAAGCAACATCGAGGACCAGGCCAGATGGGACCAGTAGCGATGGCTCGCTGGAGGAACCCTAGGGCTACAGGCAGGGGATCAAGGTAGAGGGAAAGGGGAGAGGAGATGCAAGCGGGCAGGGCAATGAACGCTTGCGTGTTTGTTTTTACTTGAGGGTTAGGTGTGACGCGGGCATGAGCAGTGGCATTTTGAGTGTAATATAGGCAGACAACAGAGTCATTTCACTATTCCCCTTCCCTTAAATTTTTAGTGAGCTTCTACCCGAAGCACCCCCCTCCAAAGCGAAATAAGTCAAGCCCAATCCCATAACTCAAATATGACTTCTTTACATCTTTTATGGCTTATTTTGACAATAATCTCTGAAAAGGCGGAGTAGAACTAGCCCTTAACCTGCAATCCAATTGTGCGTGCAATGATGAATCACTCCTGCCTGCTATAGTGTACATTTAGGCATCATACATGGCATAACCTAATACATGTGCATTTCATTATAGAATTTGAAATATGCAATGTTTATGTTAATTCATACGTTGGACATGATGTTTAAATGCCCCTTAAATCTGGTCAGTCAAGTGATGGTCTTTAAGCCTCCTTCTATGCTTCTTTTCTTCATATGTAAGATTTGCTCACGCATCTGTTCAATTGCTTGTTTGTATCAACCAGCCATACTAGGATTGTTTGCTTTGATTACTTGTTGTTCTTGACCTAACAGAGCTTCTCAACGATTTAAACACTAAGGGTTGCTGTAGTGGGGGCTTGTATAACTCATAGGTGACATAAATGTTTGTTTATACACTAAAGTAGGCTCTCCAAGAATACCTGGAGATCCAGTTCGAAGGTATGTCTAGTTTTTACACAGTGCACACATAGTAAATGCTCATTTCATTGTGTTCAAGAGATGTGGCATGTTTCATTATGTGGTGTTGTTTTGTGTTGTTCACACACTAGAAAGTATGCATATTTTTATTTTCCAAGGAGACCAGTAACTAGTTGTGTCACCTTGCAGAGGGGGTGCAATGATGATAAGATTGAGGATTTCCATGTACAAGATGTTAGGAAGGAGCCTTGCAAGAGAAGGAGGAGCAGCGTTGAGCCTGTTCAACCAGTTATGGTAAGTCACTGTATTACAATTACCAAGACATCCCATTTGTCTGACATTGTGCTTGCGTAGGGTTCTTCACTTGTAACCCATTCATTGGGCCATTTATTAAAACCCCCTCCACTCACTACTATAGGATGTTCTAACTTTTTTGTAAATCAGATATATGTAAACACATTTTAATGTGTCTGTTCACTCATTCTAGATGTAGTCTACTTTTAAATATCTAAAACATCTTATAGTAGTGAACAGTGTAAAACTGCTTCCTGCCATGGTAGAGTTGTCGATGTCATAAATGTCATAACCAAACGCATATTCACATCATTAGACTCCCTGTCATTACTAGGATATTGATTTACATACTAGTCAAGATACTTCATAGGGGGCAAACAATATTACAATACTTGTCCCATTATATAGTAAATGTAGCTAGGCCATGGATGTTATTGAGGCATGCATGTGTGCATTTGATATGTCTCCAATGTATCTATAATTTTTGATTGTTCCATGCTATTATATTATCTATCTTGGATGTTTTATATGCATTTATATGTTGTTTTATATGATTTTTTGGGACTAACCTATTAACCTAGAGCCCAGTTCCAGTTTTCGTTTTTGCCTTGTTTTTGAGTTTTGTAGAAAAGGAATACCAAACGGAGTCCAAATGAGCTGAAAATTATGGTGATTTTTATGGACCAGAAGAAGCCCCCGAAGCAAAAAGTTGGGCCAGAATAGCCACGAGGCCTCCACAAGGGTGGATGGCGCCCCCCTAGGGCATGCCCTCCGGTCTTGTGGGCTCCTCATGGAGCCCCTGACTTGTTCTCGACGCAAAAAGTTCCTACAAATATAGAAACCCCCAGAAATGAACCTAGATCGGGAGTTCCGCCACCGCAAGCCTCTATAGCCACCAAAAACCAATCAGGATCCTATTCTGGCACCCTACCGGAGGGGGAACCATCACCGGTGGCCATCTTCATCATCCCGGCGCTCTCCATGATGAGAAGGGAGTAGTTCACCCTCGGGGCTGAGGGTATGTACCAGTAGCTATGTGTTTGATCTCTCTCTCTCTCTCGTGTTCTTGATTTGGCACGATCTTGATGTACCGCGAGCTTTGCTATTATAGTTGGATCTTATGATGTTTCTCCCCCACTACCTTCTTGTAATGGATTGAGTTTTCCCTTTGAAGTTATCTTATCGGATTGAGTCTTTAAGGATTTGAGAACACTTGATGTATGTCTTGCATGTGCTTATCCATGGTGACAATGGGACATTCATGTGATCCACTTGATGTAGTTTTGGTGATCAACTTGCGGATTCTGTGACCTTGTGAACTTATGTATAGGGGTTGGCACACGTTTTTGTCTTAACTCTCCCGTAGAAACTTTGGGGCACTCTTTGAAGTTCTTTTGTGTTGGTTTGAATAGATGAATCTGAGAATGTGTGATGCATATTGTATAATCAAACCCGCGGATACATGTGGTGACATTGGAATATCTAGGCAACATTAGGGTTTTGGTTGATGTGTGTCTTAAGGTGTTATTTTAGTACGAACTCTAGGGCTGTTTGTGACACTTATAAGAATAGCCCGATAGATCGATCAGAAAGAATAACTTTGAGGTGGTTTCAGACCCTACAATAATATCTTCATTTGTTCTCCTTATTAGTGACTTTGGAGTGACTCTTTCTTGCACGTTGAGGGATTGTTATATGATCCAATCATGTTGTCATTGTTGAGAAAACTTGCACTAGTGAAAGTATGAACCCTAGGCCTTGTTTCTAAGCATTTCAATACCATTTTCGCTCACTTTTGTTACTTGCTACCTTGTTGTTTTTATATTTTTAGATTACAAAAAACCTATATCTACCATCCATATTGCACCGGTATCACCATCTCTTCACCGAACTAGTGCACCTATACAATTTACCATTGTATTAGGTGTGTTGGGGACACAAGAGAATCTTTGTTATTTTGTTGTAGGGTTGTTTGAGAGAGAGCATCGTCATCCTATGCCTCCCACGGATTGATAAAACATAGGTCATCCACTTGAGGGAAATTTCTTACTGTCCTACAGAACTCTACGCATGGAGGCCCAACACGAGTCTACAAGAAGAGGGTTGCGTAGTAGACATCAAGCTCTTTTCTAGCGCTGTTGCCGGGTAGGTGAGTGCTTGAAGGTATATCTTTAGATCTTGCAATTGAATCTTTTAGTTTCTTGTTTTATCACTAGTTTTGTTTATAAACAAAAACTACCAACACAAAAATGGAATTGAGGTTGCCTCATATGTTTCATCTTCTTAATGTCTTTCGTGAAAATGATGGAAAGAAAAATTGTGCTCAAGTTCTAGAAGAAGAAGTCAATAAATTGTTTGGCACTAAATATTTGAATGATGAGGATGATTGAAATGTTTTTAGTATGAACTCTTTGAATATCCATAGTACTAATGATAATTGCACTAGTCATTATAAAAATGTTTCTTATAAGCATGTCAACTTTTGTGGAGTGCATAGAGTTTGCAGTTACATACCAAAAAGGGAAGATAGATTTTGCAAGAGGCATAAGTATTTAGAAACTAAATGATTGCAAGAGAGGTTAGATGTTTGTGCTGAAAAATTTAATTTTTCTCGCCATCCTTGTGAACTTTGCAAGGAACGTGGTCATTTAAATATCCAATGCAAATTGTTTCATGATCGAATCGTGTCCAAAAATGGTGATGACTTGATTTCCCTTGTGCATCATAATGAACTTAGTTTTCTTCTAGGATATGAAGAAATAAAACGTATAACTAAGCCTATTCTAGAATATAGCCTTAAGAGATTTCTTGATTTTGATCTAGAGGAAATTTATATATACTGTGCGCTAAATTGCATTGAGAATCCTTATATTGCCAATTACTTTAAGACAAGAAAACAAATAGAAGATGAAGAGAATACTAATGAAAGGGAAGATGTTTCCCAATATCCTCCTATTTTTTCTTATGATGAACCAGGTAATGAGGAGGAGCTTTTTATTCAACCAAACTCATCAATAAGGACCTCCAAAAAGGTGATTAAACCCACACATGATGTGAAGAAGAAAAAGAAAAGATAGAGATGCAAAGGTAAAAAGGTATCCCTCCCAAATTATGTAGCTCCTATAATTGTTATGCCTATTACTCATTGTGAAGATTATGATAATCTTGAGAATCTTTTTGGCACCGACTTAGAAAATTATGATGATAATAATTGCTATACTATTGGTGATATCCATACTATTAATGATGAGAGTGATTATGATTATGATATGCAAAGGCCCAAGCTTGGGGATGCTATGTTTGATGAGAATGACATGTTTGAGAATTTGTTTGCTGCAATTAATGTGTGTCCCAATCTTGGGGATGCTATGTTTAATGAAGATGATATTTTTAGTCCCCCAAGTTTTGATGTGCAAATTTATTATGACGATAGCATGCATCCTATTTATGATGATTGCAATATTTATGAAAGTGGGTTTGGAAGAGTGTCAACTTTAGGTAATAATTTTCCCATTATCTTGGAAGAGGTTTCAATTGATTATGACGAGAACAAAGTTGCTACTTATGATGATTATTGTGATAACACTTATGTTATAAAAAGTAGTGATTATTATATTTATAAAACATGTCATGATTATGATTATCGTTTTTATGAACATTACTCTCTTAATGTGGAAACAATTTATAGTATTCGAGTTTCTTATGATACTCCCACTATTCCGACTGAGAAGAATTTTGCTAATGTGAGAAAAGGCATTAAAGAAAAGCGCTTGTTGGGAGACAACCCAATATTTACCCCTACTGTTTTGTGTGTCCACATGATTAAGCTACTGTATTAATCATGTTTTATAGCTTTTGTTTCAATAAAGTGCCACGTAAAGCCTTTGGGATAGTGTGGATGATAGTTGACTTGATTCCATGCAAAAACAGAAAGTTTTGCTCCCAGTCCAGGAATTTTGAAAATTCACTGAAACATGATTTGGATCTGAATTTTTTTACAAAATATTTATATACAAATTTTCTATGATGTCCTAATTTTTCATAATTGTTTGAGTTACAGAAGTATGGAAAGTTTCCAGATTACTACAGACTGTTCTGTTTTTGACAGATTCTGTTTTCTATGTGTTGTTTGCTTATTTTGATGAATTTATGAGTAGTATCGGAGGGTATGAACCATGGAGAAGTTGGAATACAGTAGATACAACACCAATATAAATTTAGAATGAGTTCGCAACAGTACCTCAGTGGGGATTTGCTTTATTATACTAACGGACCTTACGAGTTTTCTATTGAATTTTGTGTTGTGAAGTTTTCAAGTTTTGGGTAAAGATTCGATGGACTATGGAATAAGGAGTGGCAAGAGCCTAAGCTTGGTGATGCCCAAGGCACCCCAAGGTAATATTCAAGGACAACCGAGAGGCTAAGCTTGGGTATGCCCCGGATGGCATCCCCTCTTTCGTCTTCGTTCATCAGTAACCTTACTTGGAGCTATATTTTTATTCACCACATGATATGTGTTTTTCTTGGAGCATCATTTTATTTTATTAGGATTTGCTTGATGTTTGAATAAAGTACTTAAGATCCAAATTTTCTTTATGAGAGAGAGTCTTCACATAGTAGCATAAATACTCGACTACTCATTGATCTTCATTTATATTTTTTGGAGCAGTTTGTCATTTATTCACGTGCTTCACTTATATCCTATGAGTAAATGGTTGAATGAATTTAATATCATAAATTTGAAATTATATATGTTTCATATGCTTATCCCATGGGGAGTAATGACTTCACATTAAGAAGTAGAGGTGGTAAATTTATTGAAAGTTAGCAAACATTGTATTGGTCACTTGAACAATTCATGAAAGAATATTGAGGAAGAGAGATTTCACATATAAATATACTATCTTGGACATCTTCTATGATTGTGACCCCCATTAATTATTTTCGAACCTGAACAAATTAGTTGAAGTTGAACAAGCAAGAAAACATAATGAGTTGTGCTTGGGTATATTTGTATAGAAGTTATATTGTTATGGATCCTCCCACAAGTGGTGCTTGCTATTTAGAATCTTTTGCTAGCCAAAATTTCTGTACTAAGCGGGAATACTGCTTGTGCATTCAAAATCCTTGAACCAAGTTTCTTTCATGAGTGTCCACCATATCTACCTATATGCGGTATTTACCTGTCGTTCCAAGTAAATTTGCATGTGCCAAACTCTAAACCTTCAAATAATAATTTGTTTTGTATGCCCGAATCGCTCATGTAGTGACTAGGGGCTGTTAGTATCTTCCATGCTAGGTGGGTTATTCTAATGATGAGTGTTTATTCACTTAGCATTCACGAGAGAGTTGCTGGTAATTGGGATGCCCAGTCTTATGATCAAAAGATCAAAAACGAAATCGCAAATAATTAAACAAAACTTCCCCAGGATTGTTGATAGTTGGACGGTACCCGTTGTTTTGGACCAGCTATGGAATGTGTTTGTCGGTGGTGGGGGAGTAAAAACTTTACCTTTCTGTTCGGGAACCACCTATAATGTATCTAGTAAGGAAGATATTGGGAACTCTTGATTGTTATGTTAACAATGAAAGCATACCTCTCAAAATTATTTTCATCTTTGTTTCAAAATCTTCGAGCTCTGGCACCTCTACAAATCCCTGCTTCTCTCTGCGAAGGGCCTATCTTTTACTTTTATGCAAGAGTCAGTTGTATTCCTTCTCATTCCAACCTACTATTTAGCTGGCAAGCATCAAGTGATGGGGAAAGATCTAAGCATATATGGCCATTCAAATATATTTGATCATGAATTATTATCATTGATAATTATCTCCATGATAAATAAGCTGGGAGGCAAAAAATTAAGCCCCTATCTTCCTCTGTGTTCAATGGATGCTATTTCTTCTAAAAATATGCTTTGAGTGGAAGTAATCATGGAAGAGTATATGATAGTTGAATATGTGGGATTTGCTAAATCAAAGCTCTTACATAGACCCTTCCTGAAACCAAGATGAATTGCGATTGTTTAATGACTGAGAACCTAGTTTGTTAGTTTTCAAGAAAGTTTATGATATATGCTTTAATATGTGAATAGTTTGCTACTTGATCATGATAAGCTTTATGATATGAGCTACTGCTATGAATATAATGATGCTAGAAAAGGTGATTGAAATTATCATTGATCGAACTTGTACACTTGCTAGCATTGAACATCAACAAATTCTCTTTTTATCATTTACCTACTCGAGGACGAGCATGAATTAAGCTTGGGGATGCTTGATACGTCTCCAACGTATCTATAATTTTTGATTGTTCCATGCTATTATATTATCTATCTTGGATGTTTTATATGCATTTATATGCTTATTTATATTATTTTGAGGACTAACCTATTAACCTAGAGCCCAGTGCCAGTTTCTATTTTTCCTTGTTTTTGAGCTTCACAGAAAAGGAATACCAAATGGAGTCCAAATGAGCTAAAAAATTACGGTGATTTTATATGGACCAGAAAAAGCCCTCGAAGCAAAGTGTTGGGTCAGAAGATCCACGAGGCCTCCACAAGGGTGGAGGGTGCACCCCGCCCCAGGGCGCGCCCTCCAGTCTTGTGGGCTCCTCATGGACCCCCTGACTTGTTCTCGACGCCAAAACTTCCTATAAATATAGAAACCCCAGAAATAAACCTAGATTGGGAGTTCCGCCGCCGCAAGCCTCTGTAGCCACCAAAAAACAATCGGGACCCTGCTCCGGCAACCTACCGGAGGGGGGAATCATCACTGGTGGCCATCTTCATCATCCCGGCACTTTCCATGGCTAGGAGGGAGTAGTTCACCCTCCGGGCTGAGGGTTTGTACTAGTAGCTATGTGTTTGATCTCTCTCTCGTGTTCTTGATTTGGCACGACCTTGATGTACCGCGAGCTTTGCTATTATAGTTGGATCTTATGATGTTTCTCCCCCTCTACCTTCTTGTAATGGATTGAGTTTTCCCTTTGAAGTTATCTTATCGGATTGAGTCTTTAAGGATTTGAGAACACTTGATGTATGTCTTGCATGTGCTTATCTATGGTGACAATGGGATATTCATGTGATCCACTTGATGTATGTTTTGGTGTTCAACTTGCGGGTTCTGTGACCTTGTGAGCTTATGCATAGGGCTTGGCACATGTTTTTTTTCTTGACTCTCCGGTAGAAACTTTGGGGCACTCTTTGAAGTTCTTTGTGTTGGTTTGAATAGATGAATCTGAGATTGTGTGATGCATATTATATAAGCAAACCCGTGGATACTTGTGGAGACATTGGAGTATCTAGGTGACATTACGGTTTTGGTTGATGTGTGTCTTTAGGTGTTATTTTAGTACGAACTCTAGGTGAAAGTGCTAGTATTCAGCTAGAGGGGGGGCGGAAGGTAGATTTTTATGGAAGTCCTCAAAACATGAGTGTTTAAAAGACAAACGTTAGAAATGACCCTATTGATATGCAGCGGAAGGTAGACTACACTAGACAAGCCATAGTCAAGTAAGCAATGAAGTGAAAGCACAAAGACTATAAGCAGCTAGGTAGATTGGATCAGGATGGAAGATAGTATGAAGCCCAACAGACAACAGTCTTCACACAGTGAAGTCAAACAGATAAGGCAAGTAGGCAAAGACTTCACGAAGACAAACTATAAGTAAGGCGAGAGAGGTAGGATAGAACCAGTTGCTTGGAGAGGACAAGGGGTTTGTTGGACTAGTTCCAGTTGCTGTGACAACTGTACGTCTGGTTAGGGAGGCTGAGATTTAACTCAGAAGACCGTGTCTTCACCTTATTCCCCTTGAGCTAAGAACACTTAGTCCTCGACCAATCACTCTGGTAAGTCTTCAAGGGAGACTTCCAAACCTTCACAAATTTCGTTCACCGGCAATACACAATGACTCTTGGATGCTCAGAACGCGACGCCTAACCGGCTGGAGGATTCACAGCCCTCAAGTGTAATAAGTCTTCAGATCACGCGGACAGAAAGACTTCAGTGATGCCTAACACTCTTTGGCTCTGGGTGTTTTGGGCTTTGTCCTTGCAAGGATTCTCTCTCAAATGGTTCGGAGGTGGGTTGCTCTCAAACGACAAAAGTCGTGCACTAACTCTAAGCAGCCACCAATTTATGGTGTAGGGGGTGGGCTATTTATAGCCAGGAGGCAACCCGACCTGATTTGTCCAAAATGACCCTGGCTCACTAAGGAACTGACACGTGTCCAACGGGCAGATTTTGAACACACGCGACAGCTTGACTTGGGCTACAAGTAAAGCTGACTCATCCAGCTCTAGATAATATTTGCTCTCATTGTATTCGCTCGAAGACATAGGATTTGGTTGAGCATCACATCAGTCACTCTGACTTTGTTCACTTGGACCCCACTTAACAGTACGGTGGTTCCTATGACTCAACAAATAAGAAAAGGAAACTACAAAACAACTATGTCTTCGCACTCCATAGTCTTCACACGATGTTTTCTCCTATCATAGTCTTCAATGTGAATGTCTTCACAGACCACCATTGTCTTCAATGTCTTGACACATTTTTAGGGGTCATCTCTGGTAGGTAAACCAAATCAATATGGGACTACTACATGTGTTATCCTGCAATTCTCAAAACAAATTCGTCCCTCAACCAAGTTTGTCATCAACACTCCAAAACCAACTAGGTGTGGCACTAGATGCACTTACAATCTCCCCCTTTTTGGTGATTGATGACAAACTAGCTGAAGTTTTCAATGGGGATAAAAGTATGTGAAAGTTTAGTGTTGTGAGTATTGTCTTCATACATAAGACGAGGCTCTGCCTGAAGATGTGCATATAAATGATTTGCGTTTGAATGCAAATGCACATGGCAGGTTTTGCTTTGTGGAGGCCATCATCAAAGTGTGGATACAATGCATTATGCATATAAGAAGTAACGAAGATAATGATATGCATAATGACAAATGGACGTCTGCAGAATGACTTCATAACAGATTTATCATCGCATCACAAAGTAGCAAATAAAGTAGCAGACGACCATCAAGTTTAAGTGTTACAACTCAGAGAACCAAATGTATCAAAAGACGAGAGTTGTAAGACTTGGCAAAAGTAATGCAGCCACCCATAAGGCCCCGCTTGAAGACTATATCAACTCATATGCTTCTCCCCCTTTTGTCAGTAATGACCAAAAAGGTTTGAAGACATAGAGCATCTACTCATTCCCAGAAGGAGCAGATGGAGGAGCAGGTTCGATGTTGGAGTTTGGTGGTGCAGAGGGGCCTGGTGCAGTGTCGATACGCGTTGAAGTGGTAGTTGGTGAAGTAGCATCATCTTCATCGTCGATGACTTTGGCGTTTACAGTTGCTGCTGAGGAGGAGTACTCAGAGTCTTCGAGTGAAGGAATCCAACACAAGACAACATTCCTGGGAGGAGTGGAATCAAATTTGAATCTCTCTGTGAAGCCATCTAGCTGAAGATCATCTTTAGAACTGAGTAGTGTCAGACTCTTCCACGACAGCCGACAGGTTTCATGAGTGACAAATGCATTCTTGGTGGCTAGATTGCGAATGCGATTAACATCCATCAAGATACTCTGCATTTGACGCTTGAGCCAGTAATGATGCTTATCCTGTTTCTGATGCAAAGCCACGAGAAGCTCTCGGCCATTGAGCACACGAGATCTCTTCCGAGGCGTTTGAGCGATAGTGCTTTTAGTGGCTTTAGTATGGGCACGATGAGGTGCACGTATATTTCCAGCCAAAGGATAAACACGAGTGGCAGCATGAACTCCTTCAACATGTTGAGAGAAACTTTGACGATCGATATTGTGAAGATAAATTGGCTCCTTGGCAGGCTCTGGGTATATGGCTTCGACAGACATATCAACCTCTGGCAGGAATATGAGATGGTTGCGCGCAGAGGGCTGATAGTTGATAGCAGAGTGAAGCTTGATCAGGCGCATTACCCATGGAGCATAAAACTTCAGACCAAATATATCAGAGCCAGATGCAGCAAGTTGTTGGATGAAGAAATCTTGAGCATTGAAGCTGATGCCATTGAGAATATAGAAGACCAATGTCTTCATTGAGCCTTCAAGTTTTGCTGCAGAAGAATGTCCTTTGATGGGCCATAGAGTTTGCTTGATACTGTGATAGATGGTGCAGGGCAGATACTCTAGGTCTTCAACAAAGAATTCCTTAGGATATTCAGCATCTTGTGGCAGAGGCTTCATCATACTCAGCATTTGGCTCATGTTGGGCTCAGGCTTCTGGAATATGCTCTCTAAAACATTGCGGTGAAGCTGACAAATAGGTTCATAAAGTTCACCTAGAGTGGGCAGGCCAGCAAGCTCAATGATATCAAGAGCTTTGCCTTCATGATGGACATTGCCTGTCATCCACTCAAGGACCCAAGTCTTGGTATCCCTGTTGTACCCGCGAATGTGAAGGGTAGCATAGAATTGTAACAGAAGATCTTCATTCCAATTTTCCTTGTCAGTCACAAACTGCAGAAGGCCAGCATCTTTGAAGCAGTCTAGGGCTTCTTCCGAGCAGGGCAGTCTAGCAATGGCTTCGCAGTCTAGACGCATATGAGGAAAAATGTGCCCTTGATTGTATAAGACACAGGAATAATAACTGCACTGCTGATAGCTCCAGAACCGATCAGATGAAATTATTGGCCTTGAATATGGGTTCTTGGCACTATCAAAGAAGGTGTTGTGTTCAATGAAACCATTCACATTGAACGATCCTGGCGCAGATGTAGTACCTGGAAACCTTGGCAGCCTCGGTTTTGGGTTCTGAACCTGAGGCCTGTGCTCCACATGATAATCAAATTGAGGTCCAGGAGCAGGCAGAGGAACCAGAATAGGCCATCTAACAGTGACAATCTTGCCTTGATAAAATGCTTGCTCAATGGTGTGAGGCCTTGGAGGCAGTACAGCAGCAGTGGCATTAGCGTGAGACACCATATTCACTACAGGCGCCTGTCGGTGTCAAAACCGGCGGATCTCGCATATGGGGTCCCGAGCTGTGCTTCTAGGCGGATGGTAACATGAGACAAGGGACATGATGTTTTTACCCAGGTTCGGGCCCTCTCAATGGAGGTAAAACCCTACTCCTACTTGATTAATATTGATGATATGGGTAGTACAAGAGTAGATCTACCACGAGATCAGAGAGGCTAAACCCTAGAAGCTAGCCTATGGTATGATTGTTGTTCGTCCTACGGACTAAAACCCTCCGGTTTATATAGGTACCGAAGAGGGTTAGGGTTACACAGAGTCGGTTACAATGGTAGGAGATCTACATATCCGTATCGCCAAGCTTGCCTTCCACGCCAAGGAAAGTCCCATCTGGATACGAGACAAAGTCTTCAATCGTGTATCTTCATAGTCCAGGAGTCCGGCCAAAGGTGATAGTTCGGCTATCCGGACACCCCCTAACCCGGGACTCCCTCAGTAGCCCCCGAACCAGGCTTCAATGGCGATGAGTCCGGCGCATAGATTGTCTTCGGCATTGCAAGGCGGGTTCTTCTCCAAATCCTGTGCACCTGTAGATTGTCCTCGGGAAGTTCCTGCCTGGTTAGGTAGGCTAGGAATGGTTCCGTCCACGGGGCGATGACTGCCATTATTAAGTGGGTTGAGGGTGTTACTTCGTTGGCAGAACCACCAGTTGTGTTAGAATGTTCGGTATCGGGAAGTGCGGTTGGGTCCGGGTTGTTAGATCCGGACTCCCCCTCCCATAGTATGGATGGCTTAAACAGCCTCTCTAGGAAGATGTTGGGAGGGACGGCATCGCGCTTTGCGCCAATGCATGCCAATACGTCTGCTGCCTGGTTGTTATCCCGGGCTATATGGTGAAATTCGAGCCCCTCGAACCGAGCTGACATTTTTAGGACGGCGTTGCAATAGGCTGCCATTTTTGGATCCTTGGCATCGAAGTCTCCATTTATTTGGGATATCGCGAGGTTCGAATCCCCGCGCACCTCTAGGCGTTGAATGCCCATGGAGACTGCCATCCGAAGACCATGTAGAAGGGCCTCGTATTTGGCTGCGTTGTTGGAGTCCGTATACATTATCTAGAGTACGTATTGAACTGTATCTCCAGTTGGGGACGTCAGAATGATGCCAGCCCCCAGACCAGCCAACATTTTGGAGCCGTCGAAGTGCATGATCCAGTTGGAATATGCGCCGTACTCTTTAGGGAGTTCGACTTCAGTCCATTCGGCGACGAAGTCGGCCAAAATTTGCAACTTAATAGCTCGCCGTGGCTTATAGGTTATGTCAAACGGGAGGAGCTCAATGGCCCATTTGGCAATCCGGCCCGTCGCGTCGCGGTTGTTTATAATGTCGTTAAGAGGTACTTCAGAGGCTACTGTTATCGAACACTCTTGAAAGTAGTGTCGCAGCTTCCGGGATGCCATAAACACCACGTATGCTATCTTTTGATAATGCAGGTACCGTGACTTGCATGGAGTTAGGACAGTGGACACGTAGTAAACTGGTTTTTGAAGGGGGAACTTGTGTCCGTCCGTTTCTCGTTCGACAACGAGTACCACGCTTACAACTTGATGAGTTGTCGCGATATAAAATAGCATTGGTCCGCCCATATTGGGCGCGGCCAGGACCGGGTTTGTTGACAATATGGCTTTTATTTCTTTGAGTCCGGCCGTGGCGGCATCCGTCCACTCGAAGTGTTCGGTGCGTCGGAGGAGGCGATAAAGGGGTAATGCCTTTTCTCCCAAATGGGAGATAAAGCGGCTTAGAGCTGCCACGCATCCAGTCAATTTTTGTATTTGTTTGAGGTCCGTTGGGATATCCAATTGTGACAGAGCTCAGATCTTGGTTGGGTTTGCTTCAATTCCTCTGCCGGGTACAATGAAGCCCAAGAGCTTTTCGGCTGGTACGCCGAAAACGTATTTTTCCGGGTTGAGCTTGATGTCATATGTTCGGAGATTATCGGATGTGAGCCTCAAGTCGTCTAATAGAGTTTCGACGTGCTTGGTTTTAATGACCACATCGTCTATGTATGCCTCCACTGTTTTGCCGATCTGGTTTGCCAGACATGTCTGAATCATGCGATGATATGTTGTGCTGGCATTTTTGAGCCCGAAGGGCATTGTGTTGAAGCAGAATGGGCCGTATGGGGTGATGAATGTCGTTGCGGCTTGGTCGGGCTCTGCCATCTTAATTTGGTGGTAGCCGGAGTATGCGTCGAGGAAGCACAATGAATTGTGTCTTGCGGTAGCGTCGATAATTTGATCGATGCGGGGGAGGGGGAAGGGATCCTTTGGACAAGCCTTGTTAAGGTCCTTGAAATCGACGCATAGGCGCCAGGATTTGTCCTTCTTTGGTACCATCACCAGGTTTGCTAGCCAGTCCGGATGTTTTATATCTCTGATGAATCCGGCCTCCAATAGTTTGGCTAGCTCCTCTCCCATGGCATGTCTCTTGGGTTCGGAGAAACGCCGAAGAGCTTGTTTGACTGGCTTGAATCCTTTTAGGATGTTTAGGCTGTGCTCGGCTTGCTGGCGTGGGATTCCTGGCATGTCTGAAGGGTGCCAGGCAAAAATGTCCCAATTTTCGCGCAGGAATTCTCGTAGTGCGGCGTCTACATCAGGGTTTAATTGTGCCCCGATAGAGGCCGTTTTTGTAGGGTCCGTTGGATGGACTTCGAATTTGACCATTTCGTCCGCCGGTTTAAAGGAGGTGGACTTGGATCTCTTATCGAGTATCACATCGTCCTTGTTCACCATGGAGCGCAGCGCACTGAGTTCTTCGACCACTAGGGCTTCGGATAGTGCCTCAAGGGCCAGTGCGGCTGTCTTGTTTTCGGCGCAGAGTGCTATGTCCGGGTCACTAGCAAGAGAGATGATTCCATTGGGCCCGGGCATTTTGAGCTTCATGTACCCGTAATGGGGTATAGCTTGAAAAATTGTGAATGCCTCTCGCCCTAATAGAACGTGATATCCGCTGCTGAACGGGGCCACTTGGAACGTGACCTCCTCGGACCTGTAATTATCTGGCGTGCCGAACACCACATCCAGTGTGATTTTTCCTGTACAACATGCTTCCCGACTGGGGATTATTCCTCTAAAGGTTGTGCTGCTTCACTCAATGCGGCTCCAGTCTATTTCCATTTTTCGGAGGGTTTCCTCGTAAATGAGGTTCAATCCGCTGCCACCGTCCATGAGTACCTTGGTAAGGCGAAAGCCATCCACTATTGGACTAAGGACCAATGCGGCTGGTGCTCGGGCTGTTCGGAATTTAGGTTCGTCACTGGTATTAAAGGTAATAGCCGTGTCACTCCATGGGTTTATTGTTGCTACTTGGTAGACTTCGGCAAGGCTGCGGAGTGTTCGTTTCCGCATATTATTTGATGCGAAAGTCTCGAAGACTGTTAATACTGTACTGGTATCCCTGGGCTGGTGCTCTGGAGTTAAAAGCTCTTCGCCACTTTTGGCCACCTGTCGTAGTATCCAACATGCTCTAAGGCTATGAGTTGGAGTGGCGCCCTCTGTACTATGAATTTTGCGGGGTCCATTGAGCCATCCCTCCAGTATGGTTCCATGCCCTATAGAGGGTTTTTGCTCTTTGGTATTTAACCCAGGTGCCTGGCGATGATGCACCCTTTTATTTTGGACTGGGGTTGTATTCAGGGCCGGATTGTCCCAAAAATTAATTTCGGTTTTCCAGGCGCTTTCCATCGCACAGTACTTTCGTACTATGGACGCCAAGTCAGCGAAGCGTGTAATTTCATGACGACTTACGGCGTTAAGGATTCCCTTGTCCATGCAATTATTGTAGAAGAATGAAATTGCGTCCTCCTCGCGGCAATCCTTTATCCTGTTGATGACCAGGAGGAATCTGACCCAGTAATGGTGTACTGTTTCTGCGGGCTCTTGTCGGATTTGGGATAGATCGCTTATGTTTGGGTGGGCGGGTGGAATTAAATTCGGAACCCCGTCCAATCTAAGACTCAGGGGCCAAGAAGTTTCCGAACTTGGAAGCTTGGGTTCTTGGATATTGTCCAATGAATCTAGCCCGCTGCCTGACTTTAGGTTCAGGGCTTGAGTGACGTCCTCCCCTCCGCGGGAATCCGGCATGGAGGGATCGGGAATCCGGACATAGCTAGTCCTTAAAATAGAGGAAGGTTCGCTGTATTGTTCCTCAACCACATCAATGTGGTGGGTAACCTGGGAAGAGTTGATCTCTCTCAGATTGGGTTTAGGCCCAATCTGATCGTAGTCTGTAGAGACTCCGAGGGCGGCGATGCGATCCAAGAGCTCGTTTAAGGAAGAGAGCTCCATCGGATCTAACTGCTCGGCGAGTTTCGAGTTAACGTGAAGATTGCTTTCGATGACCCGAGAAGTCATCGTCAGCGTGGTGGCCGAACAGGTGGTCATAAGAAAATCGCCTAGCCGGAGAGTTTGGCCAATGGCCAAAGCTCCTTTAGCAACGGTGCCGTCTTTAAAGACAGGATGAGGCATCCTTCCTGATGGCGACAGCACAGAGGAACTCTCAATGAAAGCACCAATGTCGGTGTCAAAACCGGCGGATCTCGGGTAGGGGGTCCCGAACTGTGCGTCTAGGCAGATGGTAACAGGAGACAAGGGACACGATGTTTTTACCCAGGTTCGGGCCCTCTCGATGGAGGTAAAACCCTACTCCTGCTTTATTAATAGTGATGATATGGGTAGTACAAGAGTAGATCTACCACGAGATTAGAGAGGCTAAACCCTAGAAGCTAGTCTATGGTATGATTGTTGTTCGTCCTACGGACTAAAACCCTCCGGTTTATATAGGTACCAAAGAGGGTTAGGGTTACACAGAGTCGGTTACAATGGTAGGAGATCTACATATCCGTATCGCCAAGCTTGCCTTCCACGCCAAGGAAAATCCCATCCGGATACGGGACGAAGTCTTCAATCTTGATCTTCATAGTCCAGGAGTCCGGCCAAAGGTGATAGTTCGGCTATCCGGACACGCCCTAATCCAGGACTCCCTCAGCGCCACATTAGCTTCAGCCATGACAATGCCATTGGCTTCAGTAGTGTTGTTGGTGGCCACCTCAGTATTTTCAACCTCCACTTGGGTAGCTGGAGGGTCGGGCACAGACACGTTCTCCTCGAGAACATTTTCTTTATTGGTGGGGGGGTGTGACAACACGCCCTTCTTCTTCACGGGGTTCTTGATTTTCTTCGGCTGATGCAGCTGGTATGTCTTCAGCAGCCTTGGCTTCAGACTCAGAGACATTCACAGGAGTGGCTTCAAGAAACACTTGACGTGCTACTGAGTTGGGTTGCACTTCTCCTGCTGGAATGCTCGGTATAGCGACTTGCGGCCTTGGTCCTTTGCGAAGCCTACGGAATGCAGGCGTCACTTTTGGAGTGGGAGTTGGATGGACCACATAGTCATCATCATCAAGCATCGAAGTGGTGACTTGAGGTGGGGGAGTACTTGGTGAACTTTGACTTAGAGTTTCTGGTTGGGGGCGATCAGCCCATGATGCATCCTGAGCGATTGGCGTCAAGGGACGACCAATGCTGATGATTTCACTGTTCATGAGAACAGGCGATGATACCATATTGTGCTCGATCTGAGGAAGAACTACATCATCTTCTGCATTGTCTTGGGGACCAATGTCTTCAGCTGTGGTGGGGTCAACAGCTGGAACTTCTTCAGCTTCAGGAGCCTCTGTGAAAGCAGGCTCGTGAAGTACTAGCTGATGCTCTTGGTGGGGGGAAGCTGGATGAGCAACTGAGAGGGGCTCGACAAGAAGGGGCTCTGAAGGAGCAGCCCGATTCTTCTTCGAAGACTTTGTCTTCCGCTTCTTGGATAGTGAAGCATCATCAGAGGCATTTTTGTTCTTGCATTTCCTGGCTTCGGACTCGGCTGCCCTTGTCTTCTTCAGTTCAGAAGCCACTGTGGGGACCTTAGGCTTCGAGCCTGTCATGCTAGTAGGGAAGACAATGGGAGGTGCTTCCTGTCCTAACGCTTCAGCATGGGTCACAGTTGGCTTCTTCTTTTTGGTAGCCATCTTGGGGTCGATGCTTGGACGCCCAAGATCCTTGCGCTTTTCAGCTTCATTGTGAGCCTGAACATATTTTGTAGCGAGGTGTTTCATCCGCTCTCTTGAACCTTTTGCTTCTTCTCGTTTCTTGTGAAACACTTCCTTGAGATCATGCAGTAGCTTCTTGAAGTTCTGAACATCAATGACATTGAGCTTGGCCATGTGCTTCTTGAATTGAGCCTTTTCATAGTCAATCTTGTTCTTTATCTCATCTATCTTCTAAGCTAGAGCTAGCACATTTGCAATGGCACTGTGGAAAGCGACACTGATGCCAATGGGAAGTTGAAGACCATCAATGCTGAGATCCGAATTGGCAAACCACTCATAAATGAAGTTATTGAGAATGTCCACATCAAAGAGGGGATAATCATTGAAGATTTCCGCCTCTTGTCTGCTCTTAATCAGTAGCTTAAGAGCATCCTCACCAAGATCATCGTCACTAGACAGATCAATGGCTTCATTCTTGTTCGTCAGAATGGCAGCTCGGGTTAGTGCTTGACCAGAACTCAGAATGGGAATCTTCTTCTGAATAGACTTCTCGGTCTTCTTGGAGATGCGAGATAGATCCTCAGATTGCATACTGGAAGAAGGAGGAGCAGTTGCCAATGGCTTCACATGTGAAGCTTTTGGTGCAGCAGAGGGTTTTGAAGCCTTAGTTTTCTTCTGCTTCTGTGGCTTAGGAGGAGCTGGCACTTCATCAGAATCTGCGTCATCAGCTGAGTGGTCCACAACGGCCCCTTGAACTGCAATGTGAGTGATGAGGCCTTCGAGGTTGTAGAAAGGGCCGATTTCATTGGGATTGGCATCACGGGTGCCATCAGCCTGAGGAGCAGATGGACCGGGGTTGAAGTCGATTCCAAATGCTTTCTTGTTCTTCACAGCAGAATCCTTGGCAAACTTGAAGTTGCGCTTGAACAGATTGTCTTCACGACACCATAGCAGAGAAGATTGGTCAGCATTCTCTGGCTGTGGTCCGTGAACCATGCACGGGTAGAAGCCTTGATCAATAGCTTCATACAGGGGCTGGGGTTGAAGATTATTTTATAATATATCTCCCCAAGGTTGCTTGATGGCATTCTTCTCAGCATACTCTGCAGTGACAAATCTGTACTTAAACCATTCCACAGCCCAATATCTTCGAATCCATTGGATTCGAATTTTGCGTTCACCATAGGTTTCTTCAAGGTCTGTCTTGTACATTTCATGCAGATCTGGTGGCAAATCTTTGGATGTATTCCTGCGGCGCTGTGTGCCGCCCTTTCTGGCTGACTTTTCTGTAGCCATGAAGCTTAAACTGAATGGCATCAGAACTTGCAAAGGCTTCCGACGGCTGGTCAGACAGGAACTGGCTTCAGGAGAATTGATATGACTCTGTAAGAATTGTGCAAATGAATGCAGACTATGAGAACCAATGGATTCTCCCATGGACATGTACCTGTGACAACATTAGAGGTGCGAGGGAAGGGGAAGAGGTCATATGCATTCTCAGAAGATTTTGAAGATAAATCAGTTTGAAGATATTAACCTCATAACGCAAAGACATTCACTTATTTGTTGAGAGTTGGTTCCAGATTTGTACGAATCCAAGAATAGGTACAAGTGAGGAATCTAACTTGTAGTGAAGCATAAGTGAATATACTAGGCATAATATGATATGCAGAACAGGATAAATTCAACTTTGTAAGCATAGAAACCACTTTTGGTAGAAAAGGATGAATCTATCAGATCAAAAAGGCAGTAAAAAGTAATCTTTAATTACCACACAAAGAACTGCTAGACGGAACGCAGTAGGAGGCCGAGAAGTTCAATCTCTTGTGCCCTAACTTGGCAACGGAAGACACCTACGGCAGCGGCGGAGAAGACGAGATCCGCGGCCGGCGTGAGGACATCATCGGTGAGGTCGCGGTAGCTAAGCGCTTCGTCGCCGGCGTCGTCAAGAGCTAGCGGTGGCGCTAGGGTTTTGAGCAAGGTGTGGAGGTGGAAGAAGGATTTTTGACTGCGATGTGATGTGTATATATAAGGAAAGGGACAACACAGCACAATTACTCATGTGCCCCTAGTGGTTCACATCTGAGGGACACGTGGCAAACATGCAACACATTGGAAGTTGTTCCATGTTCCCACACACACCTGGATTGTCGGGTGGTCATTCCGACTTCTCTGGTTTTCAGGCAATAAGGATGCAGCATTAAAAACAGAATAAATGTTTGTCAAATTGTCATCTGTTGACAAGGACTCGGAGAAGACAATCGACAGGTTTCAATAGAATGCATATGATTTGGGCAGATAGAGTTGAGGTAGAAGCATAGAACAGGTTAGGGTCCGATCACATTCACTTAGATCAAAAGATTCAAGAGGAAGACATAGCTATAAGTGAATGTTGTAGAGGACAGAACACACAAATATATATATATGTATATGAACTAAATCAACATTGTGAAGATAAATCATGAAGATAAATTAATGTTGAAGACAATCCAATTGGGAAGACTTTTCAAGTGTAATGCCAAGAGAAACACTTCAATAAGAATTTGGTGGTGGCATTACCCATCGTATAGGTAGTATTAGACCCAGACACGGCGCACAATCATCGTGGCGTTCCGAAGACAAATTCCACATTAATGTATCCACACTCAGAAGGTAAGTCTTCATTGATTGAAGATATACGTTACTTCGTGTGTTGCACATCTAAGTCGTCAATATGCATAAGAGTTAGGATGTGTGTCCATTCACAGGACATTCAAGGATTCTAAGATATTTAGCTCACACGGCAACTTGCAAAACATTTTCTCATCCAAGGGCTTAGTGAAGATATCAGCCAATTGCTCTTCAGTGTTGACGTGAATGATATCAATGTCTTCCTTGTTGACATGATCTCTGAGAAAGTGATGATGGATCTGAATGTGCTTTGTCTTCGAGTGCTGAACTGGATTCTTGGAAAGCTTGATGGCTCTTTCATTGTCACAAAAGAGTGGCACATTCTTCGTGTTGATGCCATAGTCCTTGAGAGTTTGCTTCATCCATAGAAGCTGAGCACAACATGATCCAGCAGTTGTATTCAGATTTAGCAGTAGAGAGTGACACACAGTTCTGCTTCTTTGAAGACCAACAGACAAGTGATCGGCCGATAAAATGACATGTTCCTGAGGTGGACTTCTGATCAACCTTGTCACCAGCATAATCAGCATAAGAATATCCCATCAGATCAAATGTCGAGCCCTTTGGATACCATAATCCTATCGTTGGGGTGTAAGCCAAATATCAAAGAATTCGCTTCACTGCAAGGTGATGCGACTCCTTTGGTGCCGCTTGGAATCGAGCACACATGCAAACGCTAAGCATTATTTCTAGCCTAGATGCACATCAGTAAAGTAAGGAACCAATCATGGAGCGGTATACCTTTTGATCGAACTCTTTACCATTGTCGTCAGAACCCAGATGACTTTTGGTTGGCATTGGCGTCGTGTATCCTTTGCAGTCTTGCATTCCAAACTTCTTCAGGCATTCTTTGAGGTATTTCTCTTGACGGATGCTTTGAGGCATTCTTTGATGTCGTTTCTTTGTTGACGGATTTGAAGACCAAGTAAGAACTTTAGCTCACCCATCATGGACATCTGATATTGCTCTTGCATCATGTGTCCAAACCCATCGTTGTATCTCTTGTCAGTGCAGCCGAAGATAATGTCATCCACAAAGATTTGGCACACAAACAGTTCACCATCGTATGACTTCGTGAAGAGTGTTGGATCTAGTGAACCAGGTTTGAAGCCTTTGCTCTTCAAGAAGTCTTTGAGCGTGTCATACCAAGCACGAGGAGCTTGTTTGAGGCCATACAGTGCCTTGTTGAGCTTGTACACCATATCAGGATGTTTTGGATCTTCAAAGCTAGGTGGTTGTGCAACATACACTTCTTCTTCAATCTTGCCATTGAGAAAGGCAGTCTTCACATCCATTTGGTACAGAAGGATATTGTGATGGTTGGCATATGCAATCAGTATGCGAATGGTTTCAAGTCTTGCCATAGGAGCAAATGTTTCATCGAAGTCAATCCCTTCAACTTGAGTGTAGCCTTGAGCAACCAGACGAGCCTTGTTTCTGAGAACTTGACCATGTTCATCGTGTTTGTTGCGATAGATCCATTTGGTACCAATGATATTATGCCTGCGAGGATCAGGACGTTTGACTAGTTCCTAGACATTGTTCAGCTCGAACTGATGAAGCTCTTCTTGCATGGCTTGAATCCTTTCAGGTTCCATGAAGGCTTCATCAACTTTCTTGGGTTCAGATATTGAGACAAATGCAAAGTGCCCACAGAAATTTGCCAGTTGTGTTTCTCTTGAACGAGTGAGTGGACCAGGTGCATTGATGCTGTCAATGATCTTATCAATCTGTACTTCATTTGCAACACGGGGATGTACTGGACAAAGATTTTGCCATTGCAAATCATTGTCTTCAGCTTCAGCATTGACTTCAGGCTGAGCATTGTCGTCAGGTTGACTTGGTGCAATGATGAGTTCATCTTCAGCCTGAGGTTCGTACGGTATGATCTCTCCAGTACCCATGAGCTTGATAGATTCACTAGGAGGAACTTCATCTAGCACATTTGGCAGGTGCTCTCCTTGTGAGCCGTTAGTCTCATCGAACCGCACCCAGGTATATCTTGAGTAATCATCAACAATAACGAAACCATAGAGACAAGAAGTGGTAGTAAGAGTCGAGTAATGAGTAGGGCTGAATAAGTCCATGTGAAGCAGCTGGAAGGGTTGAGATGTTGTCATGATTGTCTTTGAGGGATGCTTGGCCCTAGTCATCTTCCCAGCTTCACAGGCACCACACAGATGGTCTTTCTTGAACTTGACGCCTTCGATGCCCACGACATGCTTTTTCTTCGCGAGAGCGTACAAGTTCCTCATGCCCGCATGTCCTAGCCTTTGATGCCAAAACCAGCACTATGAAGCTTTTGCTAGAAGACATGTGGAAAGTTGTGGTCCTGCTGAGAAATTTACCATATACAGATCATCTTTACGATACCCTTCAAAGACTAGAGATTTGTCAAATTCCATAAGGACAAGGCAACGATATTTTCCAAATATCACAATCATATTCAAATCACATAGCATTGATACAGACATTAAGTTGAAACCAAGGGATTCAACAAGCATCACTTTATCCATGTGTTGATCCTTTGAGATTGCAACTCTACCAAGACCCAATACCTTACTTTTACCAGTGTTAGCAAATGTGATATGACTCTTATCAGACGGCTGAAGAGTTGAATCCATCAGAAGACTTCGATCACCAGTCATGTGGTTGGTGCAGCCACTATCCACAATCCATTCTGAAGCATGAAGTGTCATAGCCCACAGTACAGTTTGGGGGATAGGCTTCACCAAGAGAGTTGTGAAGCATTTTGACGAACAAGTGGAACATAGAAGTTCAGATCTTGTTTAGGATAGATAGGATGAGTGTCAAGGAATCCCGAGACAAAATACATAGTAAGACCATTTGGGCATTTTATCTTGCGCCCCACAAGTTATTTAAGGTCCCCAGCATAAGCATCAGACGCCTTTGATTTCCGGCTGGAGACCTTTCCCTGCAAAAGAGAGTTAAGTTTTCTTAACCACCCACATTTTCAGGGGTGGCTTAGAAGCAATGAGTCTAAGTGCAACATCTGAGAACTTTGGCTTTGAGGCCCTAGCAAATAGCCTTGCGGGAGGAGAATAATACTCATATGAATAAGCAGAAAAGTTCTTAGACTTATGAACATAGCGGTTTGATGAAACACACTCATATTCAAAGGTCTGGGTATGATTTCCCTGCAAAACATTGGCGTTAGGGTGACTCAGGTGAGTCCTCTGTTTGTATGAAGTCTTTGGACCATATGAAGCCTTTGGTCTGTGGTTTGTCTTCTTCCCAGGTGGCGTCGTAACGACATTCACGGGAAGGCTCTTGAGACAGCTTTTGGGTACCCAGATCTTCTTAAGAGGTGGTCCATTCCTGCAGTTAGTACCAATATACCTGGCAAACACTCCATTCTGATTCCTGAACAATTTATAGTTTGCATCAAAGGATTCATCAATGATAATTGGGTTAGCACTAGTGAAGCCAGATAAGGTAGATGGATCTACTGAAGGTCCCTTAGCAGCAACCCATGTGGTTTTGGGGTACTGCTCAGGCATCCAGTAAGAACCATCAATATTCATTTTCCTCTCGAACCCAACAGCCTCTTTCCTAGGGTTTCGGTTCAGAATCTACTTTTTAAGGACATCACATAGTGCCTGATACCCTTTGAGACTTTTGTACATTCCTGTCTCAAGTGATGACTTCAACTTGGCATTCTCATCAGCAATAGTAGTGGTATCCTCAGATGAGGGGTTAGTTACCACATCAACAGTTGAAGATATTGCAACAGTAGTAGCAGTTGAACATTCAGCAACAGAGATAGCATTATCACGCTCTACACATTTTAGACATGGTGGTTCAAATCCTTCCTGAGCGGAACTGATCTGTTGAGCGTGGAGTGACTCATTTTCCTTTTGAAGATCTTCATGAGCCGATCTCAATTTCTCAAGTTCCTGCTTCCTTTGAAGATAATCATAGGAAAGCTTTTCATGAGAGGTTGAGAGCGATTCATGAAGACTTTCAAGTTCCTCATACTTAACATGAAGATTTTTTATGTCTTCAATTAAGGACTGAGATCGGGTCATTTCCGCGTCCAACAGGTCATTGCTTTTGTCTAACAGTTTTTGAATATGTTCCATGGCATTCTGTTGTTCAGTAGCAATTTTAGCAAGTGTTTTGTAGCTAGGTTTAGATTCACATTCAGAGTCATCTTCACTTTATGTTTGAAAGTAAGCATCGCGTGAGTTTACCTTGGCACCATGTGCCATGAAGCAGTAGGTGGGGGAAGATTCATCCTCGTCCTTGGCATCAATGTTGGTGACAAGGCCATTGTCTTTAGTGTCGAAGATGGACTTGGTGATGTATGCGGAAGCTAGAGCCAGGCTTGCCACTCCAGAATCAGATTCCTCCTCGGACTCCACCTCTGCCTCCTCAGATGCAGACTCCTCCTCTGAATCTATCTCCTTGCCAACAAAAGCACGAGCCTTGCCAGATGAGCTCTTCTTGTGTGAAGAAGACTTTGATGAAGACTTGGAAGAAGACTTTGGCGATTTCTTCTTCTTCTTGTCATCAGAATCATATTCCTTGTTCTTCTTCTTCTTCTTCTTCTTCTTTGTCTTGTTGTCCCACTGTGGACACTCAGAGATGTAGTGACCAGGTTTCTTGCACTTGTGACAGGTTCTCTTCTTGTGATCACGAGAGGAAGCTTCATCATTCCTTGAGCTGAATCTTGAAGACTTTCTAAAGTCTTTCTTCTTGGTGAACTTCTGGAACTTCTTCACGAGCATAGAAAGCTCCTTTCCAATGTCTTCAGGATCACCAGAACTGCAGTCAGATTCTTCTTTAGATGAGGAGACGTCCTTTGCCTTCAAAGCACGAGTACGGCCATAGTTGGGACCATAGATATCTCTTTTCTCAGATAGCTGGAACTCATGTGTGTTGAGCCTCTCAAGTATGTCAAACGGATCGAGAGTCTTGAAGTCAGGGCGCTCTTGAATCATCAGGGCCAGGGTGTCAAATGAGCTGTCGAGAGATCTTAGTAGTGTCTTGACGATTTCATGCTTGGTGACCGCAGTGGCGCCGAGTGCATGAAGCTCATTGGTGATGTCAGTGAGGTGATCCAATGTGAGCTGGACATTCTCATTGTCATTTCTCTTGAAGCGGTTGAAGAGATTGCGAAGAACACTGATCCTTGAATCTCTCTGTGTTGAGACGCCTTCATTGACCTTGGAGAGCCAGTCCCAGACCAGCTTTGACATTTCCATAGCACTCACATGACCATACTACCCCTTGGTCAGATGACCACAGATGATGTTCTTGGCAGTTGAGTCCAGTTGCACGAACTTCTTGACATCAACAAGAGTGACACCTTCACCAGTCTTGAGAACGCCATTCTTGACGACATACCAGAGATCGACATCAATGGCTTCAAGATGCATGTGCATCTTATTCTTCTAGTAGGGGTAATCAGTGCCATCAAAGACAGGGCATGCAATGGAGACTTTGATTATCCCTACAGTCGACATAGCTAACCTCTAGGTGGTTAAACTGAATCACACAGAACAAGGGAGCACCTTGCTCTGATACCAATTGAAAGTGCTAGTATTCGACTAGAGGGGGGTGAATAGGCGATTTTTATGAAAGTCTTCAAAACATGAGTGTTTTGAAGACAAACGTTAGAAATGACCCTATTGATATGCAGCGGAAGGTAGACTACACTAGACAAGCCATAGTCAAGTAAGCAATGAAGTGAATGCACGAGGACTATAAGCAGCTAGGTAGATTGGATCAGGATGGAATATAGTATGAAGCCAAACAGACAACAGTCTTCACACAGTGAAGTCAAACAGATAAGGCAAGTAGGCAAAGACTTCACGAAGACAAACTGTAAGTAAGGCCAGAGAGGTATGATAGAACCAGTTGCTCGAAGAGGACAAGGGGTTTGTTTGACCAGTTCCAGTTGCTGTGACAACTGTACGTCTGTTTAGGGAGGCTGACATTTAACTCAGAAGACCACGTCTTCACCTTATTCCCCTTGATCTAAGAACACTTAGTCCTCGCCCAATCACTCTGGTAAGTCTTCAAGGGAGACTTCCAAACCTTCACAGACTTCGTTCACCGGCAATCCACAATGACTCTTGGATGCTCAGAACGCGACACCTAGCTGGCTGGAGGATTCACAGTCCTCAAGTGTAATAAGTCTTTAGATCACGCGGACAGAAAGACTTCAGTGATGCCTAACACTCTTTGGCTCTGGGTGTTTTAGGCTTTGTCCTCGCAAGGATTCTCTCTCAAAGGGTTCGGAGGTGGGTTGCTCTCAAATGACAAAAGCCGTGCACTAACTCTTAGCAGCCACCAATTTATGGTGTAGGGGGTGGGATATTTATAGCCAGGAGGCAACCCGACATGATTTGTCCAAAGTGACCCTGGGTCACTAAGGATTTGACACGTGTTCAATGGTCAGATTTTGAACACACGCGGCAGCTTGACTTGAGCTACAAGTAAAGCTGACTCATCCATCTCTGGATAAGATTTGCTCTCATTGTCTTCACTCGAAGACATAGGATTTGGTTGACCATCACATCAGTCACTCTGACTTTGTTCACTTGGACCCCACTTAACAGTATGGTGGTTCCTATGACTCAACAAAGAAGAAAAGGAAACTACGAAACAACGATGTCTTCGCACTCCATAGTCTTCACGCGATGTCTTCTCCTATGATAGTCTGGAATGTGAATGTCTTCACAGACCACCATTGTCTTCAATGTCTTCACACATTTATAGGGGTCATCTCTGGTAGATAAACCGAATCAATATGGGACTACTACATGTGTTATCCTGCAATTCTCACAAACACATTAGTCCCTTAACCAAGTTTGTCATCAATACTCCAAAACCAACTAGGGGTGGCACTAGATGCACTTACACTAGGGTTATTTGTGACACTTATAGGAATAGCCCAATAGATTGTTCAAAACGAATAACTTTGAGGTGGTTTCGTACCCTACAATAATTTCTTCATTTGTTCTCTGCTATTAGTGACTTTGGAGTGATTCTTATATGATCCAGTTGTGTTATCATTGTTGAGAGAACTTAACCTAGTGAAAGTATGAACCCTAGGCCTTGTTTCTAAGCATTGCAATACCGTTTTCGCTCACTTTTGTTACTTGCTACCTTGCTGTTTTTTATATTTTTAGATTACAAAAACCTATATCTGCTATCCATATTGCACTTGTATCACCATCTCTTCGCTGAACTAGTGCACCTATACAATTTACTATTGTATTGGGTGTGTTGGAGACACAAGAGACTCTTTATTATTTGGTTGTAGGGTTGTTTGAGAGAGACCATCTTCATCCTACGCCTCCCACGGACTGATAAACCTTAGGTCATCCACTTGAGGGAAATTTGCTACTGTCCTACAAAACTCTGCTCTTGGAGGCCCAACACGAGTCTACAAGAAGAAGATTGCGTAGTAGACATCAGCATGCTACCAACTAAACAGTTCAATTGCTTGTTTGTTTCAGGCATAGTTAAATTGCTCTTTTCAATTGCTTTATATGTCCTCAGTTAATGAGATGCCCAAACAATGATGCCTGATGTTGGGTATTTGTATAACTATTAGTTGACATAATTAAAGGCCTTACCATTTAATTACTCTCGCGAAGTGTGCCTAAAGCTTTGAAGTCTATTAACCAATTATTACTGCATGAGGCTCACAATCTAGTTTATACTAGGCTAATGATTGCATAGTTTTGCTTGATGTAGTAGGTCTGTATTAATCCCTCTGTTGTTCATTATGCTCCCTAAGACTTTAATTGAGCTACAGAATAGCCAACTACTTGCTTACATATACGCAAGATATATATATATATATATAATGTTTAGTAGCCGCGTGTGGTCTAAATTTGTAACTTGTCTGTGTATTGGATTTGGCCCCAACATCATGCTCCTCTGGTGAGCTAAGAGAGATTTCTGTATGCGGGCTGCACAGACTACCATTTTTATAATTTTTAAAATATCACCTGCTTATGCTTCATGACGTCTAACATTATTGTTAGTCCTGTTTTTCCATATAAAAAATAGTCTGTCTTGCTCGCTTCACTATTGTAACTATATTTTTGCCCTAGTCATATGTACTTACACAAACATTTCAGGATGAAGTGACATCAACACAAAGATCTACGACTAGTGCGGCATGGCCGTTACCAATTATTATGGATTGCAATTGGAATGTGCTGATGTTCTCGAGCATCAACTAGAGGTGGCAAGACAACGTGTACATGATTCTCAACATGCAATCAACAAGTTGAGACTGGAGTTGCAATTACTAGAAGAAGGAGTCAAAAAAAATGAAATGAGACACTGAGGTAATGATACGTCTCCAACGTATCTATTATTTGTTATTATTCTTGGATGTTTTACAATCATTTTATAGTCATTTTATATCTTTTTGGTACTAACCTATTGACATAGTGCCTAGTGCCATTTGCTGTTTTCTGCATGTTTTTTACATCGCAGGAAATCAATACCAAATGCAACAAAAATTTTTATGGAATTTTTTGGACCAGAAAACATCCAGTGGGCCAAGAAAGCACCTGACGGGAGTGCCGAGGGGAGCACAACCCACCAGGGCGCGCCTGGGGGCCCAAGCGCGCCCAGGTGGGTTGTGACCCCCTCGTTGGCCTCTCGCACCGCCTCTTTGCTCTATAAATACCCCAATATTCCAGAAACCCTACGGGAGTCGCCGGAAATCAATTCCAGCCGCCGCAATTTCCAGAAACACCAGATCCAATCTAGACACCATCTCGGAGGGGTTCATCATGTCCATTGGTGCCTCTCTGATGATGCGTGAGTAGTTCTTTGTAGACCTACGGGTCAGTAGTTAGTAGCTAGATGGCTTCCTCTCTCTCTCTCTTGATCATCAGTACAATGGTCTCTTGGAGATCCATATGATGTAAGTCTTTTGTGGTGTATTTGTTGGGATCCGATGAACTTTGAGTTTATGATCAGATCTATGTTTTTATCCATGAAAGTTATTTGAGTCTTGTTTGATCTCTTATATGCATGATTCATTATAGCCTCGTATTTATTCTCCGATATTTGGGTTTTATTTGGCCAACTTGATCTATTTAACTTGCAAATGGAAGAGATGCATTGTGATGGGTTCGATCTTACGGTGCTTGATCCCAGTGACAGAAGGGGAAACGGCACGTATGTATCGTTGCTATTAAGGATGACAAGATGGGGTCTATTTCTACATAAATAGATCTTGTCTACATCATGTCATTGTTCTTATTGCATTACTCTGTTTTTCCATGAATTTGATACACTAGATGCATGCTGGATAGCGGTTGATGTGTGGAGTAATAGTAGTAGATGCAAGCAGGAGTCGGTCTACTAATGTTGGACATGATGCCTATGTAATGATCATTGCCTGTATATCGTCATGATTATTGGAAGTTCTATTAATTGCCCAACAATAATTGTTTTCCCACCTTTTGCTATTTTTCTCGAGAGAAGCCACTAGTGAAACCTACGACCGCCGGGTCTCTTCTCATCATATTGTCTTTTGCGATCTATTTTCCTTTGCCTTTATTTTCAGATCTATTAAACCAAAATACAAAAATATCTTGCTATAATTTATTTGTTTCGTGATCTATTTATTCTATCTATCACAACTTTATCACGTCTTCTCGCCAACTTGAGGCATCGTTACCTGAAAGGGATTGACAACCCCTTTAACACGTCGGGTTGCGAGTATTTGTTATTTGTGTGCAGGGTCTGTTTACATGGTGTTAGGAGGTACTCCTTCTGGTTCGATAACCTTGATCTCATCACCGAGGGAAATAACTACCGTCGCTATACCGCATCATCCTTTCCTCTTTGGGGAAATACCGACGTAGTTCTGGCAAACATCAAAAGGAATTTCTGGCACCGTTGCCGGGGAGGATCTTCAACATTAACCAGGTTCCTAATCACAAATCTCATCTCCTTGCAATTTACATTATCTGCCATTTTCCTCTCGTTTTCCTCTCCCCCACTTCACAAAAATTTGCCGTTTTATTCGCCCTCTTTTTCATTCGCAGTTTTCTCGTCAGATCTGTTTTTGAGTGCAATCTTGTTACGTAGTCATCATGACTAAAGATAACACCAAGTTGTGTGATTTGTCAATACCAACAACCATGATTTTATTAGCACTCAGATTGCTTCTCCCGCCACTAGTGCGGAGTCTTGTGATATTAATACTACTTTGCTGAATCTTGTTATGAAAGATCAATTTTCCGGTACTCCTAATGAGGATGTTGCATCCCACCTTAACAAATTCATGGAATTATGCGAGATCGTGCAAAAATTTGGTTTTCTTCTTTACCTCATAATAGTATCAATTCTTGGAACAAGTGCAAGGATGCTTTTATCACTAAGTATTTTCTGCCCGCAAAAATTATTTCCCTTAGATCCCAGATCATGAATTTCAAGCAACTTGAACATGAGTATGTTTCACAATCTTGAGAAAGGATGAAATTGATGCTAAGGAATTGCCCAACTCATTGGTTAAATCTTTGCATGATCATACAAATTTTTATGCGGGGTTGAATTTTGTTTCTGGTAATCTTTTAGATTCCGCTGCGGGGGGGAGGGTACTTTTATGGAAATTACTTTGGATGAAGCTAATAAATTGCTAGACAACATTATGGCAAATTACTCACAATGGCATACCGAAAGTGCTACTACTAGTAAAAAACTCAATTCGGTAGAAGAAATAAATTCTTTGAGTAAAAAAGTTGATGCTCTTATGAAGTTGATTGCTAATAAAAGTGCTCCTATTGATTTTAATGATGTGCCTTTGTCTAATTTGATTGAGCAAAATAGTGATGCCATAGATGTGAATTTTATCTTGCGAAACAATTTTAATAACAATGCTTATAGAGGAAATATTAATCCTAGGCATTTTCCTAGTAATTCCTCTAATAATTATGGTAATTCCTAAGGTAATCCTACTTATAATAATAATAATAGAAACACCTATGATCTTGAGAACAATATTAAAGAATTTATCAATACTCAAAAAGTTTTCAATGCTTCGACAGAACAAAAGTTTAATAAAGTTGATGATTTGTCTAGAAGTGTTGATAGAAGTTATCATGATGTAGAAACTCTCAAGATGATATTTTTGTGCCTAAAGTTAAAGAATCAATTAAAGCTCTTTATGTTTCTATGGATGAAAGTAAGAAAAAACCCGCTATGCTTAGAGATAAAACAGAATTTTTAGAAAGAGCATTAGATTACTTTCATAAAAGTGATGAAGATCTTAAATGATTGGTGTTTCTTCTATTGATTATTTATTTAGTAAAATTAAGATTGATGAAAAAGGGACTGGAGAAGAGTTAACTTTAGCTAGAGGGCGTCCTTATGATTCGGAGGGTGAAAATCTCGTTGAAAAAATTGATAAAAGTGGGTTTGAAGAGGTCAAGACTTTAACTAGTGGTGTGCCCAATGAAAGCACAAGTGCTCCCTAGGTGGTTTTGGTAATTAATGTCAACATATCTCTTGTTGTACTAACACTTTCATCTAGTATGTTTCAGACAAGTTCAACAATGGAGTGGCATGGACTAAAGGATGTGGGAACTCCTTCAAGATGCTAAGGACAAAGGATTGGCTCAAGCTTCAATCTCAAGACTCTTCATTTTACATTTATTGATCCAAGATCACATTGAGTCTATAGGAAAAGCCAATACTATCAAGAAGGGATGAGGTGTTGCTTAATGGGTTTCTTGCTCCACAGTGCTTAGTGATATGCTCCAAAACCCTCAAGTACTTTCCCATTTCCACACATAAGTCCTAAACCTAAAGTCAAACTCGGCCCCACCAATTCTTTCTATCCGGCGCCACCGAGTTTAGATGTCTTAGCCACTGCCACAAACCCTAGGCAAATCAGTCTCACCGATAGGGATCTCGGTCTCACCGAGATGGGATTGTAATCTCTCTGTGTATGTCCATTATCAAAATCGGTCTCACCGAGTTTGAGCAATCGGTACTACCGAGATTACAATGCAAACTCTCTAGTTAACTTATTACCAAAATCGGTCCCACCGAGTTTGAGTAATCGGTCTCACCGAGTTTGCCTGACCAACTCTCTGGTTAGCTAATTACCAAAATCGGTCTCACCGAGTTTGTGTAATCGGTCTCACCGAGATTACATTATGCCCTAACCCTAACCATATCGGTCCTACCGAGTTGCATATCGGTCCCACCAAAAATCCTAACGGTCACTAGGTTTACTGAATCGGTCTGACCGAGTTTGTTGATTCGGTCCCACCGAGTTTGGTAAATTGTGTGTAACGGTTAGATTTTGTGTGGAGGCTATATATACCCCTCCACCTCCTCTTCATTCGTGGAGAGAGCCATCAGAACAAACCTACACTTCCAGCATCCTATTTCTGATAGAGAACTACCTACTCATGTGTTGAGGCCAAGATATCCCATTCCTACCATATGAATCTTGATCTCTAGCCTTCCCCAAGTTGCTTTCCACTAAAATCTTCTTTCCACCAGATCCAAATCCCATGAGAGAGAGTTGAGTGTTGGGGAGACTATCATTTGAAGCACAAGAGCAAGGAGTTCATCATCAACGCACCATTTGTTACTTCTTGGAGAGTGGTGTCTCCTAGATTGGCTAGGTGTCACTTGGGAGCCTCCGACAAGATTGTGGAGTTGAACCAAGGAGTTTGTAAGGGCAAGGAGATCGCCTACTTCGTGAAGATCTACCGCTAGTGAGGCAAGTCCTTCGTGGGCGACGGCCATGGTGGGATAGACAAGGTTGCTTCTTCGTGGACCCTTCGTGGGTGGAGCCCTCCATGGACTCGCGCAACTATTACCCTTAGTGGGTTGAAGTCTCCACCAACGTGTATGTACGATAGCACCACCTATCGGAACCACGCCAAAAACATCCGTGTCTCCAATTGCGTTTGAATCCTCCAAAACCCTTCCCTTTACATTCTTGCAAGTTGCATGCTTTACTTTTCGCTGCTCATATACTCTTTGCATGCTTGCTTGTTATGTATTGTGAATGTTAAACTTGTGCCTAAACTCCACTTAAACTTAAAAAGGTTAAAAACTGCAAATTTGGTACTTAGTGTCTAATCACCCCCCCTCTAGACACCTCTTCTCAAGGTCCTACAAGTGGTATCAGAGCATTGGTCTCCATTTCCTTGGTTTAATCACCATTGGAGGAAGATGGATGAGTCTACTTTGGGGAGTCTTAGACTTAGAGTGCCTATTCTTGATGGAGAGTATTTTCATGAGTTGAAAAATGAGATGCTTGTAGTTTTCAATCAATATCATTTGAACAAGTATATTGCTAGTCCTTGTGCACCTCATGTTGATCCTATGCATCCTACTCTTGATGAGTCAATTGACATGATTAGGAATCTTAGAACTATCAATCTTATCACTAGAGGCTTGCCTAGAAACTTGACTATAAACTAGCCTACTCTTGAGTGTGCCTACACTATATGGAAATTTCTTGAGGAACGCTTTCCAAATTATTCCTTGAAAAATTTAGATGAAATTCTCCATAAGTCTATTGCTTTGAGTAAGATGAATACTAGTGATCCTATGTTTGGTGATCGTCTATTTGAACTTACAAACCTTATGCGTGACAAAGGAGAGGTTGGAATTATTGGTGATATTATTTCCGAAGCTATAAGAATTCATAAGCAAGATCATTGTCAAACTCACTCTAACGAATCATCCTCTCTAGGATTTGACCCACCACATGACGATGTTGAACATGGATACTATGATGAGGATGATGATAGTGACTTCGATCTTGATGATGCAATGAGACACTTTGGTCTTATGGCAAATCTTCGGGGATATATGTCAGGAGGAAAGGAATGGGTTCTTGATAGTGGATGTACCGATCACATGACCGGAGATAAAGACATGTTTCGTGAGCTTGCTGAAAACGATGGTCCTCGAAAGTATGTCACTTTCGGTGACAACTTAAAGGGTAAGGTGGTTGGCCTCGGTAAGGTGGCCATATCACATGATAGCTCCATACAAAATGTTATGCTCGTTTAATCTCTTGGTTACAACTTACTTTTAGTATCTAGACTTGCTGATTACGGTTTCAATGTCCTATTTACTGAAGTAGATTGCCAAGTGTTTCATCGAGACAATCATAAAATGGTCTTTACCGGTATACGTAGAGGTGATCTATACATTGTTGATTTCACTAAAAAAGGCTCAACCTAAAACTTGCCTCATTGCCAAATCCTCAAAAGGTTGGTTATGGCATAGACGACTAGGTCATGTTGGTATGCGAAACCTTGACAAGCTTATTAAAGGAAATCATATCCTTGGTGTTAACGATGTCATATTTGATAAGGATAGACTTTGCAGTGCTTGTCAAGCAGGTAAACAGGTTGGAGGAAGGCATCCCGTGAAGAACATCATGACCACAAGGAGGCCACTCGAGCTACTTCACATGGATCTTTTTGGTCCCAACTCTTACAAGAGTCTCGGTGGAAATTCTTTTGGTCTAGTTATAGTTGATGATTTTTTAAGATTTACGTGGGTGTTCTTTCTCGATGATAAATCATAGGTCCAAAAGATCTTCAAAAACTTTGCTAGGAAGGCCCAAAATCAATTTGAAGTGGAGATCAAGAAAGTTCGCAGCGATAACGGAACGGAGTTCAAGAATGCAAATGTGGACACCTTTCTTGATGAAGAAGGGATTTCACACGAGTTCTCGGCTACGTACACACCTCAACAAAATGGAGTTGTTGAGAGGAAGAACCGGACGGTCATCAAAATGGCAAGAACAATGCTTGATGAGTATAAGACACCAAAGCACTTTTGGGCAGAAGCGGTTGAGACAGCTTGTCATGCAACAAATCGCTTGTATCTTCACAAGCTACTCGGCAAGACAACATACGAGCTCCTCACTGGTAACAAACCCCAAGTTGGATACTTTCGAGTATTCGACTCAAAATGCTACATTCTTGATAAGCATCGTCGTTCTAAATTTGCTCCTAAGTCTCATGAAGGTTTCCTACTAGGTTATGGCTCAAACTCTAACACTTACCATGTCTACAACAATTTCACTCGAAAGGTTGAAGAGACGGTAGATGTGAAGTTTGATGAATCTAACGGCTCGCAAGTAGAGAAATTGCCAATTGATGTAGGAGACAAAGATCCTTCGGAAGCAATCCAAGACTTGTCCATTGGCAAGGTTTGTCCAACGGAGGTGAAGGAGAGTACCTCGTCCGTCCAAGTGGAAACTTCTACTTCATGACAAGGTGAACCAAGAGTTTATACGGAAGCATCCACAAGTAGGATACACCAAGATGAAGAAAACGAGGAAGTGCATCAAGATGAACGTCAACGACCTCCTTCTCCACCACGATAAGAGAAGGACAACGCCAACAATGAAGAAGGCCAAGAAGAAGAACAAGATGAAGAAGAAGTTCAACCAAGAACCAAGCAAAAGCTTTCACGAGTTCGAGCAAGAATTGCTAAAGACCATCCCGTCGAGCAAATCTACAATGATATTCAAACCGGGAGAATCACTCGCTCTAAAACTCGTTTATCTAACTTTTGTGAAAACTATTCTTTCATCTCTAGCATTGAACCTATGAAGGTCGAAGAAGCATTGGAAGATCCGGATTGGATAAATGCTATGCATGAAGAGCTACACAACTTTGAGAGGAACCAAGTTTGGACATTGGTTGAGAAGCCCGACAACAACCACAACATCATCGGTACCAAATGGGTGTTTCGCAACAAGCAAGATGAAGATGTACAAGTAGTTCACAACAAAGCACGTCTCGTCGCCCAAGGCTACACACAAGTTGAAGGTATGGACTATGGTGAGACTTATGCTCCCGTTGCTAGACTTGAGTCCATTCGCATCTTACTTGCCTATGCTAATCACCATGATATCACCTTGTACCAAATGGACATTAAAAGTGCTTTTCTAAATGGTGAAATAGAGGAGGAAGTTTATGTTAAGCAACCTCCCGGCTTTGTCAATCCTAAGAAACCAAGTCATGTTTACAAACTTCACAAAGCCCTTTATGGTCTTAAACAAGCTCCTAGAGCGTGGTATAAATGCTTGACCAAGTTCCTTATTGAAAAAGGCTTTGAAATTGGGAAAATTGATTCTACTCTTTTTACTAAAAGGGTTAATGGAGAACTATTTGTGTGCCAAATCTATGTTGATGATATTATATTTGGTTCAACTAACCCTCATTTTAGTGAAAAGTTTGGGAAGCTAATGTCGGAGAAGTTTGAGATGTCTATGATGAGTGAACTCAAATTCTTTCTTGGGTTGCAAATCAAGCAAACTAAGGAAGGTACTTTTGTTTCTCAAACGAAGTACACCAAGGACTTATTCAAGAAGTTCAATATGCAAGAATGCAAAGGTATGACTACACCCATGCCTACTAGTGGACATCTTGACCTAACCAAAGATGGTGAACCGGTTGATCAAAAGGTTTATCGCTCTATGATTGGTTCATTGTTATATCTATGTGCTTCACGTCCTGATATCATGCTAAGTGTGTGCATGTGTGCACGATATCAAGCTGCTCCTAAAGAATGTCATCTTAAGGCCGTGAAAAGGATAGTGAGATACTTAATCCATACACCAAATTTTGGCATTTGGTATCCTAAGAGGGCCTCTTTTGATCTTGTTGGCTACTCCGACTTGGACTATGTCGGAGACAAGGTTGATAGAAAGTCCACTTCAGGTACTTGTCAATTTCTTGGTAGATCTCTTGTGTCTTGGTCCTCCAAGAAACAAAATTCGGTATCCTTATCCACCGCCAAAGCGGAATACATTGCCGCTGGTTCATGTTGTGCTCAATTACTTTGGATGACCCAAACTCTTAAAGATTATGGGATATATGTGAAACATGTTCCATTGCTTTGTGACAATGAAAGTGCTATCAAAATTGGTCATAATCCCGTGCAACATTCTCGAACTAAGCACATTGAAGTTCGTCATCATTTCATTTGAGATCATGTTGCTAAGGGTGACATTGATCTTAAGCATGTTCGCACCAAAAAGCAATTAATGGATATATTCACTAAACCTCTTGATGATAAAGTGTTTTGCAGGTTAAGAGGAGAATTGAACATCATTGATGCTTCAAACTTAGAGTAGAAACTCCATTGGATACATGCAAGACATGAGCTTATGACTAATCCTTGATATCTCTCTTATGATGAAAATCTTGTGTCTTGGATATATCTGTATCTTGCATGTTATCTAACCCATGTAGGTACTTGGATGAATCTAATTCCATGAGATTGTAACCTACTCATATCTTGAGCAATCTCTACATTACCAAGTTTATACACTATGGTGGTTGAAGACAAGGAAGCACGGAACCATTCAAACATATCCTTTGACAAATTCTATGTTGAGCTTCATGATAGTCATTTTTGGATACACATGTGCTCTTCCTTGCAAGAACTAACCCATGTAGGTAGATGGACTCAAATTCCAAGTGGTGCTCCAAATTCTTGATGAGCTACATCAACCTTTAGCAACCCACACAAGTTCAACTACATGGACAACACCACCAACCAAGGTATGTTATTCCATCTTAGAGAAGCTTTACTCCAAGTCATGAGCTAAAGTAACTCGGCAAGATGTGAATACATCAAGATGCTTAAACGAAAAATGGCAACCCCATTTTGAGCTTAAACGATGAGTATGACATATGATCAAGTGATCTCACTTGACTCCTAAGTCAATATACTCTAACATAGGTGACTTTGTCGCCGACCATCTCTAGATGAAGTTCTCTTGTGTTCTTTTCTATATTTTTGCATTTGTCTCATGCATATTTGTTTCCCCTTTCAAAAAAAACTTCATCTAGATTTCTTTCTATTTACTCTGCATTTTCTGCATCCAATTCATTGCATATCATTCAGTAAATTCCTTGCAAATCTTTGTGAGATCTTATTAGTCTAGTGAGCTGAGGTGACAACTGTTTTTCCTGTGATGAACTCGGTTACACCGATTTGTTATTTTCGTTCCAACCGAATCCTTTCGGTACAACCGAAGTATACCACTCGGTGCCACCGACTTCACAACAGGAAAATCAATTTGCCACTTATTTTGTGTTACCTCTGATCCAGCTCCACTCAATGAATCTTGTCCTCTACAAGCATCACATTTTTATAAATGCTTTGTGTTGTGACTCAAGGATCAAACCCTTCTTGGAAATTGATGTCAAAGGGGGAGAGAGAGATCACATCAAAGCTTATCATTTAGAGAGATCACATCAGAGAAAGAGTATATCACCTCCTCAGGGGGAGAAAGACATCTCCAGGGGGAGAGAATACTCAAGTAGAAAGTATTTCTCAAGGATCCCAGATGCTTGGTGTTCAAGAGGAGAGATGCCACATGTTTTCTTGAGGGGGAAATACATGTTCATATGTGCTTATTTGCATTAGCTTGCATTAGCTCTATTCATTTATATCTTTCAGCTCTGTTTTTCTGTTCCCTATCTTCTCCCAATATCCCATGCTAGATTCAGGGGGAGCAACGCATCTATGGGAAAGAAATCATTTAAATTCATTGCATATCTTTACTCTTGGGGACATGTCTAATCCAATGTGGTACTTAATACTCACTCTCTACATGTCATCCAGTCTTGGTATTCTTGTGGTTTCTTCTGTTTGCTCTGGCTAGTAGATGTATCTGTGTTATCTAACCTTGTTTACGCAGGTTCATTCCACCCTAAGCCAACTCAAGACTACAAGGTAAGTATATGCATCACAATCATGTGTATGAGGAATTCTTGCTGATGTACATACTGTTTGCAAGAAGGACTCATGAGCATGAAGGTATTTTCCTTAATATTCTTTGCTCTGATGCATATGGCCAAGATACATGTAACACATTACTTGCTCTGTCATGGTTATGCTCTCACATGCATCTATTTTCAATATTCACATGATTGCATACATGTAGGGGTCGCCTATGCTTGTTACATGTCTTTCCAAAGCTTTACTTGCTATTCTTTATATCTTTATCTAAAGCTTTCATGTATGTTGTCATCAATTACCAAAAAGGGGGAGATTGAAAGCACAAGTGCTCCCTAGGTGGTTTTGGTAATTAATGTCAACATATCTCTTATTGGACTAACACTTTTATCTAGTATGTTTCAGACAAGTTCAACAATGGAGTGGCATGGACTAAAGGATGTGGGAACTCCTTCAAGATGCTAAGGACAAAGGATTGGCTCAAGCTTCAAGCTCAAGACTCTTCATTTAACATTTTAGTGATCCAAGATCACATTGTGTCTATAGGAAAAGCCAATACTATCAAGAAGGGATGAGGTGTTGCTTAATGAGTTTCTTGCTCCATAGTGCTTAGTGATATGCTCCAAAACCCTTAACTACTTTCCTATTTCCACACATAAGTCCTAAACCTAAAGTCAAACTCGGCCCCACCGATTCTTTCTATCCGGCGCCACTGAGTTCAGATGTCTTAGCCACTGCCACAAACCCTAGGCAAATCAGTCTCACCGATAGGGATCTCGGTCTCACCAAGATGGGATTGTAATCTCTCTATGTATGTCCATTATCAAAATCGGTCTCACCGAGTTTGAGCAATCGGTACTACCGAGATTACAATGCAAACTCTCTAGTTAACTTATTACCAAAATCGGTCCCACCGAGTTTGAGTAATCAGTCTCACCGAGTTTGCCTGACCAACTCTCTGGTTAGCTAATTACCAAAATCGGTCTCACCGAGTTTGTGTAATCTGTCTCACCGAGATTACGTTATGCCCTAACCCTAACCATATTGGTCCTACTGAGTTGCATATCGGTCCCACCGAAAATCCTAATGGTCACTAGGTTTACTGAATCGGTCTGGCCGAGTTTGTTGATTCGGTCCCACCGAGTTTGGTAAATTGTGTGTAATGGTTAGATTTTGTGTGGAGGCTATATATACCCCTCCACCTCCTCTTCATTCGTGGAGAGAGCCATCAGAACAAACCTACACTTCCAGCATCCTATTTCTGAGAGAGAACTACCTACTCATGTGTTGAGGCCAAGATATTCCATTCCTACCATATGAATCTTGATCTCTAGCCTTCCCCAAGTTGCTTTCCACTCAAATCTTCTTTCCACCAGATCCAAATCCCATGAGAGAGAGTTGAGTGTTGGGGAGACTATCATTTGAAGCACAAGAGCAAGGAGTTCATCATCAACGCACCATTTGTTACTTCTTGGAGAGTGGTGTCTCCTAGATTGGCTAGGTGTCACTTGGGAGCCTCCGACAAGATTGTGGAGTTGAACCAAGGAGTTTGTAAGGGCAAGGTGATCGCCTACTTCGTGAAGATGTACCGCTAGTGAGGCAAGTCCTTCGTGGGCGACGGCCATGGTGGGATAGACAAGGTTGCTTCTTCGTGGACCCTTCGTGGGTGGAGCCCTCCGTGGACTCGCGCAACCGTTACCCTTAGTGGGTTGAAGTCTCCACCAACGTGGATGTACGATAGCACCACCTATCGGAACCACGCCAAAAACATCCGTGTCTCCAATTGCGTTTGAATCCTCCAAAACCCTTCCCTTTACATTCTTGCAAGTTGCATGCTTTACTTTTCGCTGCTCATATACTCTTTGCATGCTTTCTTGTTATGTATTGTGAATGTTAAACTTGTGCCTAAACTCCACTTAAACTTAAAAAGGTTAAAAACTGCAGCTTTGGTACTTAGTGTCTAATCACCCCCCCCCCTCTAGACACCTCTTCTCAAGGCCCTACACCCACTATTTTGGATTACAAAGACTTCAATTATGATAGTTTCTCTTGGTTGATTGTATTTCTTTGTTGCCATCCATGATAAATTCACCCAATGCTTATGAACAAAATAAAGCTTTTACTAAACATATTGTTGATGCTATGATGAAAGCTTTTGAAGAAAAATTGGAATTAGAAGTTTCAATTCCTAGAAAATTACATGATGAATGGGAACCTACCATCAAAGTCAAGATTAAAAATTATGAGTGTTTTGCTTTATGTGACTCGGGTGCTAGTGTTTCTACAATTCCGAAATCTTTATGTGATGAGCTTGGTCTTACCGATATTGAAGAATGCTCTTTAAATTTGCACTTGGCGGATTCTACTATTAAAAAGCCTATGGGAAGAATTAATGATGTTCTTATACTTGTGAATAGGAATTATGTGCCCATTGATTTTATTGTTCTTGATTGCAATATGTCTTGTCCAATTATACTTGGTAGACCGTTTTTACGTACTATTGGTGCCGTGATTGATATGAAAGAAGGCAATATTAAATTTCAATTTCCATAAAGGAAGGGTATGGAACACTTCCCTAGAATAAGAATTAGGCCACCATATGAATCAATCATGAGGGCATCATATGGATCTAGAAGCAAAGATGACAAAACTTAGATCCTACGCGTTATGCCTAGCAAGGGGCGTAAAACGATAGCGCTCGTTGGGAGGCACCCAACTTGTATCTTTTTACTTTTTGGTTTTCTTGATGTTTTCAATAAAATACACAATTATGCCTCTGGTTAGATGTGTTTTTGTGGTTTAAATTAGTGTTTGTGCCAAGTAAGGCCTTTCGGATGATTTGGGTGAGAGTTGATTTGATCTTGCTCAAAAACAGAAACTTTTGCACTCACGAAATTATTTTTCATTTTTATCAAAAGAGTTATTTTGAGTTTATTATTTTTGCATAAGATTAATAAACAAATTATTCACATCGTCCAATTTTTTCAGAATTTTTCGAGGAACAGAAGTATTCGAAGTAGTCAGATTGCTACATACTGTTCAATTTTTGACAGATTCTGTTTTCTTTGCGTTGTGTGCTTGTTTTGATGATTCTATGGTTTTCTTTGAAGATTTTTTGTCATAGAAAAGTTGGAATACAGTAGATATAATGCAAAAATAAAATATGAATGGGTTTGCAACAATACTTATAGTAGTGGTTTGCTTTCTTATACTAACGGATCTCATGAAGGTTTTGTTGAGTTTTGTGTGATTGAAGTTTTCAAGTTTCGGGTGATCTTGTGATGGATGAAGGAATAAGGATTAGCAAAAGGCTAAGCTTGGGGATGCCCGAAGCACCCCAAGATAATATTAAAGAAGTAGCAAGCAACTAACCGCTTTCTTCTAACAACCATCGGTATTTTACTTGGAACTATATTTTTATTCGTCACATATTATGAGTTTTACATGGAGCGTCTTGTATGTATGAGTCTTTGCTTGATTTGCTTTGTTTTTTAATTCTTGCATCCTTGCTGAACACACCTTTTTGATAAAGCCAAAAAATTATGCTATGCTTGCTCCTATGCTTCACTTAAATTTTTAGAGCCATGGAATTGCTCTAATGCTTCACTTATATCTTTTTGAGCATGGTGTGCTTTGTTATTTTTGAAGAAATGCTCTCATGCTTCATTTAGATTTATTTGGGAGTTAGTAAATTTTTTATGAAATTCTCTCTTGCTTCACTTAGATTATTTTGAGAGAAAGAAATATTATGCTCATGTTCTTCACTTAAATTTATTTGAGCTTATCAAAAGCAACATATAAGATTAGTCCCGAAGTGATAGATATCCAAGGAGGATATAATAAAAACTTTCATGGATATCATTGGACAAAATAAAATTGATTCTTAGTAATGGTTTTGAGATATGACGATATGATATGTGAGTCATGTTGCTGAGTAATTATGCTTTAGTAAGAAAATTGATGTTAAGGTTTGTGATTCCCTATGCAAGCACGAAAGTCAATAGTTATGCAATGAAATTTATATCCTACTTGTGGTGCATTATTCGGTGTTACTTATGCTTAATGCTTGGGTATGAGATTTTTCGTTTCTTGGTTGGTCGCTTCTCAATCTTCTTGCTAGGCTTCATTTTGCACTAAGTATGATCACTACTTGTGCATCCAAAACCCTTTTTAAACCAGTTTTGCCATATGAGTCCACTATACCTACCTATATGCGGTATTTCCGTGCCGTTCTAAGCAAATTTGAAGGTGCCAGCTCTAATTTTCAAAATAAATTTCTCTTTTGTGTGCTCGTACCGCTCGCGAGGCGGTGAGAGGTGGCCAATATTTTCCATGCTAGATGTATTCTCACGATGAGTATTTATTCACTTGTCATTGCATGAGAGTACGACAAAGGTATTAGGGATGCCCAGTCCCGAAATGAAAAATGAATTTACTTTATATTGTCAAATAATAAATTCCTTGGGAAGTGTTGGTATGGAGGGCACCCATGGATACGGTTAGCCATGGAAAGTGAAAGTAATGGTGGAAAAAGGAATAAACTTTATTTTCTGCTTGGGAACCGCCTATGATGTATCTAGCATGGAAAGTGTTGGGAGCTCTAAGTCGTTTTGTTTGGTGGGAAAAGTATGCCTCCCAAAATGTTTTTATCTCTAAATTTTCGCTTTGAGCTCTTGCACCTCTACAAATCCCTACTTCCCTCTTCGAAGGGCCTTTCTTTTACTTTATGCAATTTTTATTTTGAATTTGAGTCTCCGTCTTCTCTCATAAAGCACCAACTAAGGGGCACTATGATCATATCTGAGCATTGGGTGTAGCTAATATTCGAGTGTGTTTCATGAATGGATCAATGATTGAGCATAATGGACTAGGGATAACTTGCTTCAGTGTTGATATTTTGAAAGACATGGTTGCTAGTTAGTATGCTTGAGTATTAAAGTCTTCATGTCAAAACTAGACTATCACTTTGAACCATATAAAAGTCCAAATGTCCATGCTATAAAGAAAAGAAAATGTGATGAACATGTTAGGAAGTATTCCACATCAAAAATTCTATTTTTATCATTTACCTACTAGAGGACGAGCAGGAATTAAGCTTGGGGATGCTGATGCGTCTCCAACGTATCTATAATTTTTGATTGTTCCATGCAGTTATATTATCATTCTTGGATGTTTTACAATCATTTTATAGTCATTTTATGTCATTTTTTGGTACCAACCTATTGACATAGTGCCCAGTGCCAGTTGATGTTTTCTGCATGTTTTTACATTGCAGGAAATCAATACCAAACGGAGTCCAAATGCAGCGAAACTTTTTGTGGATTTTTTTGGACCAGAAGACATCCAATGGGCCAAGAAAGCACCTAAGGGGAGCTCCGCCAGGCGCGCCCCGATGGGTTGTGCCCTCCTCGTTGGTTCCCCACACCGCCTATTTGCTCTATGAATACCCCAATATTCCAGAAACCCTAGGGGAGTCAAGAAAAATTAGTTCCAGCCGCCGCAAGTTCCAGAAACACCAGATCCAATATAGACACCATCTCGAAGGGGTTCATCATGTCCATTGGTGCTTCTCCGATGATGCGTGAGTAGTTCTTTGTAGACCTACGGGTCCGTAGTTAGTAGCTAGATGGCTTCCTCTCTCTCTCTCTCTTGATTATCAATACAATGGTCTCTTGGAGATCCATATGATGTAAGTCTTTTTGCGGTGTGTTTGTTGGGATCCGATGAACTTTGAGTTTATGATCAGATCTATGTTTTTATCCATGAAAGTTATTTGAGTCTTGTTTGATCTCTTATATGCATGATTCATTATAACCTCGTATTTATTCTCCCATATTTGGGTTTTGTTTGGTCAACTTGATCTATTTATCTTGCAATGGGAAGAGGTGCTTTGTGATGGGTTCGATCTTATGGTGCTTGATCCCAGTGAAAGAAGGGGAAACGACACGTATGTATCGTTGCTATTGAGGATAACAAGATGGGGTCTATTTTTACATAAATAGATCTTGTCTACATCATGTCATCGTTCTTATTGCATTACTCTGTTTTTCCATGAACTTAATACACTAGATGCATGCTAGATAGCGGTCGACGTGTGGAGTAATAGTAGTAGATGCAGGCAGGAGTTGGTCTACTAATCTTTGACATGATGCCTATGTAAGATGATTGCCTGCATATTGTCATGATTATTTTAAGTTCTATCAATTGCCCAGCAGTAATTGTTTTCCCACCGTTTGCTATTTTTCTCGAGAGAAGCCACTAGTGAAACCTACGGCCCCCATGTCTCTTCTCATAATATTTGCTCTTGTGATATATTTTCCTTTGCTTTTATTTTCAGATCTGTTAAACCAAAAATACAAAAACACCTTGCTGCAATTTATTTATTTCGCGATCTATTTATCCTATCTATCACAACTTTATCACGTCTTCTCACCAACTTGAGGCATCGTTACCCGAAAGGCATTGACAACCCCTTTAACACGCCGGGTTGCGAGTATTTGTTATTTGTGTGCAGGGGCTATTTACATGGTGTTAGGAGGTACTCCTACTGGTTCGATAACCTTGGTCTCATCACTGAGGGAAATACCTATCGTCTCTATACTGCATCATCCCTTCCTCTTTGGGGAAATACTGACGTAGTTCTAGTAGACATCAGGCAACCCAAAGGAATTGGAGATTTTGTAGACTGAAATTTCAGCTATCTGTATCCAGCCAATCCTATTTTTTGAAGAGATTATATTTCAAATGGTAAGTTCTCTTGATGCGTGTCCATGATGTATGAGCTTTATTTGCCTAGTGTATGTCAGTTGTTGTTTGTGTACGCTTTATTATCACTAGTGTCGAACTATAATGCCTAGTGGGTATAATCTGCTGTAATTTCTTTATTGTATAGTGTAGGATTATTCTACGTTTCTATGCCATAGTCTCTTTATTGTATAGTGTACGTTTCTAGAGGTGATAGTATAGAGTAGGATAATTCTTGGTATATGCTATATCGTTGAAACAGGGGCCAACACGCCCAAACATTACATGGACGCCATCCGAACGAACAAACATGTGTGCTCAAAGCGGGCCTTAATTGGGATGGTCAAATTAATATTTAGTGGATCCCAAATGATGTGGCCCACCGTAACAATGGCTCTTAGCAGGCCATTAACAGGCTGAAAGCTCGATAGGGCCATATAAATGGAAATGGCCCGCGGGCCTCTAGCGAGCCGAAGTAAATGTCAATTTTGTCTCGGCCCTTTTACTTTATGGGCCAGTAAGAGGCCAAAAGTGTTTTCGGCCAGAAGAGGCCCAATTTGTAAACTAGGCTTTTAACAGGACAAAAGTTGCGTCGGGCTGAAATTGTGCCCTGCGGAATGTGGGCTGCTAATGGACCCAAAATTAGGTTGCACAGTTAAAGGCCCAACTATTGTGCGGGCCGTTAACAGGCTGAAAGATAAAATGGGCTAGGAATTGGCTGATTTACCGAATGGGCCGAGGAAAGGCCTAAAGTCACAATGGGCTAGAAGTTGACCCAACTGCAGAATGGGCCAAGGAAAGGCCAATAGACATACTTGGCCCTTAACGGGCTGGAACTGATGTTGGGCTGCTAACAGACCGAAAGAAGGTCGGTCCGTAATTGGGCCCAAAGACGTAGTGCGTCGTTAACGGGCTGGAACTGACGATGAGCTGGAAATTGTCAAATCTAGAATGGGCCTTTGATGGGCCGATTCTGTGTAACTTGTATGGGTCGTGCTTGTGAATAGGCCTAACTCAAGGAGGCCGCTAATGGGTTGGCCCGCTTATTTTGACAGGCCCGACCTTTTAGCCTAAACGGACCACTGTTGGGCCAAGCCACGTGTCGACATACCATAGGCTCGTCCCATCCACTCGCTTGATGACACATGTCCCAACATGGAGCTGACACGTGGATACTAAGGCGAATCAGAATTTTACACGTGAAAAATCCGCATTGGTCCGGGCGGTTAATAGGTTATCGGATCCAAACCGGAACCCGAGAGCTTAACAACGACCCGTTATAGTGGATGCCATGTGTTAGTTACCCTTCACGAAAGCACTTCCATGACGCTCCATTTATCGTCATGGAAGTGGACACTTCCGTGATGCTAATTTTGGTGTTGTCATGAAACACTTCTACGACAACACATGTATGACTATCTTGATTCTGTCATAAAATCATCATGGATGTACTTGCATGACAGAAAATGTGACCTACTGTGACAAACACGTATCATCACGGAAGTGTATTTTATTGTAGTGGAGGCTCCAGCATGGGCCCAACAGATAGTTCAGTTTCTCCAAATAGGAGAACTTCCCGAGGAACAAGAGCAAGCGGAGAAAGTAGGCCGTCAGCCAAGTATGTATCAATTGTGGACAACATCTTGTGCAGAAAAAGACCAAACAGAGTGAATTTGAGGTGCATTTGCCGGGAAGATGGACTGAAGTTGTTGGCAGAGATACACGGAGGTGTGTGTGGTTCCCATATAGGAGCAAGAGACCTTGTCGGGAAGGCTTTCCAGCAAGGTTTTTATTGGCCCACCGCCCTCCAAGATGTGACTGAGCTAGTAACAAGATGTGAAGCATGCCAGTTTCATTCAAAGAATAACATCAACCTGCTCAAGCCCTCCAAACAATCCCTCTCTCCTGGCCCTTGTCGGTCTGGAGGCTTCGATATCTTGGGCCCCTTCCCCCGTGCTACCGTGGGCTTTGAGTTATTGTATGTTGCTATCGACAAGTTCACAAAGTGGCTTGAGGTAGAGCCGTGAGGAAGGTGATTGTGCAGTCAGCTGTCAAATTCTTCAAAGGAATAGCTTTCCGGTTTGGGGTCCCAAACAGGGTCATCACCGACAAAGGCACATAGTTTACGAGCCACACCTTCATGCAATACATCCAAAGCCTTGGAAGCAAGGTTTGCTTCGCCTCCGTTGCTCACCTAAGGAGCAATGGGCAAGCAGAAAGGACAAATGCTGAAGTGTTGCGCTGGCTCAAAATAAGAACTTTCGACAAGCTGCACAAATGCGGGAGGTGAAGGATTGATGAATTGCCAGTGGTTCTTTGGTCACTCAGGACGACACCAAATCGAGTTACTGGCCAAACACACTTCCCCCAAGTCTATTGTGCAGAAGCGTTGCTCCCCATAAAACTCATATGAGGGTCACCTCAAGTACTTGCCTATGATGAAGTAGTGCAATAGTAGCTACGACATGACGATGCTGTGCTCCTCGAGGAAGATCGTCTTCGGGCGGCTGTAAATATTGCACGCTAGTAGCAAGCATTGTGTCGCTACCATAGCCGCAAGGTCTATGGCCAAAGCCTTGAGGAAGGCGACCTTGTCCTTCGGCGTGTTCAATCCGCCAAGGGAACAAACAAGTTGAGCCGAAGTGCGAGGGCTCTTACTGGGTAGTACAAGTCTCCAGACCTGGCGCAGTCCGTCTGGAGACCGAAGATGGCATTTGTGTGCAAAACTCATGGAGTATTGAGCATCTTCGTAAGTTCTACCCGTAAGTCTCCATTGCCAGGCCTTGTCCCGGCAACCCCTTTTGTACAAGCATAGTCCCAGTGACTTGTAACCCTTTGTACAAAGCCAGGCGCAGACTCTGTGCATATTTGAATAATGCTAAGTGCTCCACGAGCCATCATGCATGTTTACTTCTGTACTGATGCATATATAGTGTGGCAACACTTTGCTTGAATAAAATGACTAACATGCCGCCAAGATATCCACGTTACTATGCTTCTCCTTTCTGTTTTCTTCAAGTGCAGAAGGATTCCAAAGTTTCCCGGGGAGGAACGAAAGTGGAATGTTTTATTGGCAGTTCATTTCATTTTACACGACAAGAAGTACAACAAAGAAAGATAACTTAGAAATTTCCCCTGCACATCTTTGTACTCGTACAAAAAACATGCATGCTAAGGAATGTTGGTGCATCTCATCTTCGCGCTCTAGTTCTGCCTCGAGTTCACTCGACGAAATCTATGCAAGCTACGTTCGAGGCCGACAAGTTACCTTGCCGGTGGTCGCTCCCCGACAGGTTTCTGAACAGCGTAGGGTACTAACAAGCGTACGAGAACGGAGTCAAAGCAAGTAAGATGGTTTCTTTTCATTTATCTGATCACATCAAATATCATACAATTTTTTTAAATGAAAAGTGCTCGATAATGCCTTTCTTGTCCCTCTTCTCCTAGGGTTTACATCGAGTACAAGGAGGGCAAAAGGAGCGCCTAGGAGATGTCCTAGTCACCCCCGCCAGGACCAGAGGGACGCGACTCGATGGGAGCCCCTGTAGGGAAGACAAAGCCGGAGTGCACCAGGTGTAGATGATGGTGCTGCTGGCACCCAGCTGCTGATGATGGTGCTGTCGGCGTTCAGCCGGAGTCCGAGTCGTCATCCCCAGACTTGACGGCTGGGGACTCGCCATCGACGTCTTCACCAACCGTGTCCTCCTTGTCGCTGTCACTCAAGGAGAAGCCTTCGCCGTCACTCGAGCTCTCCATGCATCACCCTAAATGGTTGCCCAAAGGCCCGAAGATCTGCATGGAGAGCGTGTCAGCCTCCACCAGGTTGAAGTAGAGGAAGTGCCCCTCTGCCAAATAGTGGGCGCAATCGAAGGTTCCACTGCGGGTGAGGTATATGGCATCATTGGCGGGGAACTCCACATCCACCCAGACAGCGCCATTGATGCATCCATTCATGCCCAACCACAGCCCGAGCGGCTGGTCCGTCTCCATCACCCTCGTGAAAGGGCGAGGGAGCCGTAGCCTGCTCCTTGGCGGGTCACGAAGCTCGACGATGAATTCAAGCGCGGTGGCCCCCGTGTGGCCCTCCGCTGTGAAGGGCCTAATGTCGCTTAAAGCTACATCGGTATTTCCCCGAAGAGGAAGGGATGATGCAGCATAACTACGGTAGGTATTTCCCTCAGTTATGAAACCAAGGTATCAATCCAATAGGAGAACCAACCAACACTATGTAAATGGTACCTGCACACAAAGAACAAGTACTTGCAACCTGACGCTTATGAGGGGTTGTCAATCCCTTTTTGGTAACGGCGTCAAAAATTGGCAAGTTGACGAGATAAAACGTGAAATAAAATAGGCAAATTAAAAATGCAGCAAGATATTTTTGGGTTTTTGGAATAATAGGTCTAAAAATAAAAAGGTGGCAAATAATAGATTGGAAAGCAAATATGATAAAAAATAGACCCGGGGGCGTAGATTTCACTAGTGGCTTCTCTCAAGAAATAGCACACGGTGGGTAAACAAATTACTACTAGGAAATTGATAGAAGATCGAATAATTAAGACGATATCCAAGGGAATGATCAATATATAGGCATCACATCCAAGATTAGTAGACAGACTCCTGCCTGCATCTACTACTATTACTCCACGCAGTGACTGCTATCCAGCATGCATCTAGTGTATTAAGTTCATGGAGAAATGGAGTAATGCAATAAAAACGATGACATGAGGTAGACGAGATCTATTCGTGTAGGAATAGCCCCCATCTTGTTATCTTTAATAGCAATGGTACATGCGTGTCTTGCTGCCCCTTCTATCACTGGGAAAGAACACCGCACGATCGAACCCATCACAGAGCACCTCTTCCCATGGCAAGAAAAATCGATCTAGTTGGCCTAACTAAACCAAAGATTCGAAGAAGAAATACGAGGCTATAAATAATCATGCATATAAGAGATCAAAAGAAGACTCACATAATATTCATGGATACAGATTTGATCATAAACTCAAAGTTCATCGGATCCCAAAAACACACCTCAAAAAAGAGTTACATCAAATAGATCTCCAAGAGACCATTGTATTGAGAATCAAGAGAGAGAGAGAGAGGAAGCCATCTAGCTACTGCCTATGGACCCTTAGGTCTATGGTGGACTACTCACGCATCATCGGAGAGGCACCAATGAGGATGATGAACCCCTCCGTGGTAGTGTTTAGATTGGATCTCGTGGTTCTGAACTTGCGGTGGATCAAATTGTTTTTCGTCGACTCCTTTAGGGTTTTTGGAATATTTGGGAATTAATAGGGCGAAGAGGCAGTGCGGGACGTCTCTGAGGTGGGCACAACCCACCTGGGCACGCCTAGGCCTCCTGGCATGCCCAGGTGTCTTGTGCTCACCTCGGGCCTCCCCTCTGGTACTTCTTTGGCCCACCTGGTGTCTTCTGGTCCAGAAAAAATCTCCAAAACGTTTTGCTGCGTTTGGACTCCGTTTGGTATGAATTTTCTACGAAGTAAAAAAACAAGCAAAAAACATCAACTAGCACTGGGCACTATGTCAATACGTAGTCCCAAAAAATGATATAAAGTTGCTATAAAATGATGATAAAGCATCCAAGAATGATAATATAATAGCATGGAACAATAAAAATAGATATGTTGGAGACGAATCAGGGCCGCAGGAGGTGGAACCGGTAGCACCCCGGTCCAGCCTCCTCGGCCACGACCACCACGATGACCGCGACCTCTCCCTGCGCCCCCACCGTGCACGCTGGACCGACCTCCATGGCCGCTGCCGAGGCAGAAGCATGATTGCAAGGAGAATCTTTCGTCGCCACGGCAGAAACACAAGCACGGCCCCTTCCTCTCGCCATGATAATAGAAACTGGGAAGTGAATGAAGGAGAGGGAGATGAATGAGCCTCGCTCCCACGTCCCTCCCCATTTACAGGGGAGGGCGCGGGGGCTGTCTCTCCACTACCTTAGGGCAACCGCACCACTTCGCCAATCATGCGCCTTGCGCCCCTGGTGAACGCATCACTCCGCCTGTCGCCTAGCCTCGCCAATCCAGCGTTCCGGCTCCTCTAATAAAGACACTGCCACACCACGGCCGCCCTTCTATGCCAACCCCATGCCCCGTGCCTAATCTGCATCATGTGGGTAAGGAAAGGCCGCAGTAAAGTAGCGAGTGATGGCATGCAACAGTTAGTTCAAGCCACGCATGGTCGTGGGCTTTCCCACGTCTGGCCTGGTCGTAACCCAGTACGTGTGCGCCCCCGGTTTCTGGCACGAATAGTGGAGGATGTTTAAAAAATAAAGAGAGGCCATGACAGACGAAGGCTGGGGGCTAGCTCGATGTTCGGGGTTAATGAAGAAGCAAAGAAGATCTCAAGACAATAACATCATTGCAGCAAAGTCGGCATCGTCTGTGCATTATTTGGGTCTCACCCAACATGCATGGCGGCATGTGTGGTCGAGACCAGAGGGCTCCTGTCGTTGTATTAAACCAGGGGCGTAATATCCTGACTTATGCACAAACAAGTTGCACCTTTACCGGCAAGTGTAAAATTTTCAAACAAAGATTTCCCAAGATAGGAGAAGCAGCTCTTCGTGAGATCAAGGAGCACACCAGGAAGGCCAAGACAAGATACAGAGTTGAAGCAGGCTCTTGCCGGCATGGCGAGCCCGGCAGGCGCTGAGCCCCGCAGGCCATCACGAACCCACCAGTGCTCCACCTCACCGAGCAGGTAATCACCCATATGTGAGGTTTCGAGCTTGCAAGCGGTTTGGTAAAGCTTGTCGGGCACGTGGCAACCCGCTAGAGGGAAGTTTACCTTTATCGACACCCGTCCTAATGGCGTGTCAAGACCCTTTTGCCACTGTGGTAACCCCTTGAGCTATAAAAGGATGGCTAGGGCGACCTTTGCAAGGGTTCGAACCTGTAGGATCGAAAGTATGTATAGAGGGGGGGTGATTAGACTACTTGACCAAATAAAAATCTATCCTTTTCCCAATTTTAGTTCTTAGCAGATTTTAGCAACTTAGCATGGTTCAAGCAACCTTAACACAATTCAAGCAAGCATGCAAAGAGTATATGAGCAGCGGAAAGTAAAGCATGCAACTTGCAAGAATGTAAAGGGAAGGGTTTGGAGAGTGCAAACACAATAGGAGACACAGATGTTTTTGTCGTGGTTTCGATAGGTGGTGCTATCGTACATCCACGTTGATGGAGACTTCAACCCACGAAGGGTAACGGCTGTGCGAGTCCACGGAGGGCCCCACCCACGAAGGGTCCACGAAGAAGCAACCTTTTCTATCCCACCATGGCCGTCGCCCATGAAGGACTTGCCTCACTAGCGGTAGATCTTCACGAAGTAGGCGATCTCCTTGCCCTTACAAACTCCTTGGTTCAACTCCACAATCTTGTTGGAGGCTCCCAAGTGACACCTAGCCAATCTAGGAGACACCACTCTCCAAGAACTAACAAATGGTGTGTTGATGATGAACTCCTTGCTCTTGTGCTTCAAATGATAGTCTCCCCAACACTCAACTCTCTCTCACAGGATTTGGATCTGGTGGAAAAAATATTTGAGTGGAAAGCAACTTGGGGAAGGCTAGAGATCAAGATTCATATGGTAGGAATGGAATATCTTGGCCTCAACACAAGTGTAGGTGGTTCTCTCTTAGAAAATGTAAGTTGGAAGTGTAGGTTCATTCTGATGGCTCTCTCCAAGAATGAAGAGGAGGTGGAGGGGTATATATAGCCTCCACACAAAATCTAACCGTTACACACAACTTGTCAATCTTGGTGGGACCGAATTGAGAAACTCGGTCGGACCGATTCAGTAAATCTAGTGACCATTAGGATATTTGGTGGGACCGACATGCAACTCGGTAGGACCGATATGGTTAGGGTTAGGGAATAACGTAATCTCGGTGAGACTGATTACACAAACTCGGTGAGACCGATTTTGGTAATAAGCTAAGCAGACAGTTGGTTAGGTAAACTCGGGGGGACCGATTCGCTCATTTCGGTGAGACTGAAATGTTACGAAAGGGAAACAGAGAGTTTACATTGCAATCTCGATGGGACCGATCGCTCATCTCGGTGGGACCGAAACGTTACGAAGGGAAACAGAGAGATTACAATCCCATCTCGGTGAGACCGAGACCCCCTATCGGTGAGACCGATTTGCCTAGGGTTTGTGGCAGTGGCTATGACATCTGAACTCGGTGGCGCCGGATAGGAAGAATCGGTGGGGCCGAGTTTGACTTTTGGTTTAGGTCATATGTGGATGTGAGAAAGAAGTTGAGGGCTTTGGAGCATATCACTAAGCATTTTGAGCAAGAACCTCATTAAGCAACACCTCATCCCTTCTTGATAGTATTGGCTTCTCCTATAGGCTCAATGTGATCTTGGATCACTAAAATAGAAAATGTAGAGTCTTGAGCTTTGAGCTTGAGCCAATCCTTTTGTCCTTAGCATTTTGAGGGGTCCACTTTTCTCATCCATGCCATGCCAATCATTGAGCTTTCCTGAAATATTTATCTTGAAATGGCATTAGCTCAATGAGCTATATGTTGTTAGGAATTACCAAAACCACCTAGGGATAATTGCACTTTCAATCTCCCCCTTTTTGGTAATTGATGACAACATATAGATCAAAGCTTCGACAAATGATAATAAGAGTGCCGGGGGCGATGCTGATTCCCGCCAACACCTATGGGGACAGGGCCCCTTTCGGTTCGGTGGGGCGCGGAGAGCGCGCAAAGAGCGGATCGAGGCGGTGCATGCGGGGCGATTTTTTACCCAGCTTCGGGCCGCACGGATGCGTAAAACCCTACTGCTGCTTGTTTGTGTATATTAGATTCTTGCTCAGGAGCGATGGACGCTGCCAAACTGAGCGTGAGAGTGTTCTTCCGAGTTCCCAAAATGCGGAACCCTTTCTACGTTGCCCTTGGGCCTCCTTTTATACTCAAGGGGTCACCGACAGGGGGCAACGCAGACAGGAAGGGTAAAAACGAAAAAGGATGTGGTAGGTATAGCTACCGCTACTGTGGATACAGTGCACCCTACCTAACTCTGACGGCAGGGGACAAGGGCATTAAATGCCTGTCTGAGTCTCCTAAACAGTGCAAAAGGTGACCGTTAGGAGTGCCACCGTTTGCCACGATGGGCTTCTCTTCATCTCCGCTTGCCACCACGTACCCCTAGCTGCACGGCCTCCCGCCACGTGCGCTCTGGGAGAGTCCCAGAGCGACACGTTAGCAGGTGAGCTGGAGCGCGGGCACGCAGTGGGAGTTTCCCGCGGCAAGCTCCTTGCCGCGGCCGTCGTCTTGTCACTTCCGGAAGCTTGTCGCTCGCCGGATCTTGCCGGGGCGCAGGGCGCGTCGCGGCAAGCTTTCTTGGTATGTCTTGCGTGGTCTTCCCGGCAAGCTCCTCTTGCCGGGGTCTCGTCTCTTCCCGGTAAGCTCCCCTTGCCGGGGCCTTGGTTGGCCTTCCCGACAAGCTCCTCTTGCCGGGGCCTTGGCTTGAGTACTTTGTTCTTGAATGGTCTTTAAGGGGACCACGGAGGGTCCTGGCGGTCACCCGGCAAGCCTTGCCGCGGGGGGGGGCTGCAACTGCCCGTGCACGAGTTCGGGGTAATAGGATACCCCTACTCTAGTACACCGACAAAGAGTGAAAAACATTGTCGCTTTTGGAACTATGTGAAAAGCAAGAGCTCCCCCTAAATTTGTGCATAGTTTAAGATTTGCTTTGGACTGCAAATGCACAAAGAGTTAGGCTCATGGGTTACTCTTCCATGTCACATACATCTTGGTGGAGCGCTCAAAATGATAATAATTAAATACATGCACTCATCACCAAGCAAAGTGAATGATCATATAGAGAAATAAAAGGATAATGTCATTCAACAAGCATTAAGGTAGCATATGATCAAACACATGATCATCCAAGTATCACACAAAAGCATAGAGTATCTCAAGCAGGCAAATGACAAAGTTCAACCACCAAAAACAAGAGAGAACAAAAAGCAACACTCTCTCTCAAAGCCTATGATCTATACATTTTCTCCCCCTTTGGCAACAAGTTACCAAAAAGTTCATAAAAAATGCATAGTGCTAGATCGACTCCCAGGCTTGGTCTTCAGGTGGTGGTGTCGATAGAACTCCAAGGATGAAGGCATTAGTTGAGGTTGATGGAGCTGGTGGAGTAGGTGCTGGAGCTGGATGCACTGAAGTTGTAGCTGGTGTAGATGAAGTTGCTCTGGTGTCTGTAACTTGCACTGCAGCAGATCTCTGACTCCTGGGCACTCTAGCAAAAGCATCAGTGGTAGACTTGACCTTATTCTCCTGCACTTCATCCTGAAGTTTCTCAACAACTGACTGTATCTCAGTGACCTTCACATCTAAATCACAGAACTTCTGCTCCATGATCCTCTCCAGACTCTCCTGGTTTTGAGTCAAGGTGGCCAATCCCTTCTCAATCCTTAGAGTGGAGGCAATCAAGTAGCCAAGCTGATCTTGCTTGCTCTTCAGGAAATACTGAGATGCCTCATCAATGGTTGGCATCTTTGTAGCCTTTTCAGCCCTTGCCTTCTCCTTCTTTTCTTGTGCTTGCATAGAGGATGGTTCATTCTCATCCATCGCCACAGTGTTGTCCTCAAAGACTGGGTAGATGGGCATGTGATCCTTGTCCAAGAGATATGTGCCAGTGCCCATCTTGGAGTTGATTAGCTCCTGGATCTGTGGGGCATACCCACAACTTCTCTTCTGATCAGCAGCTGCCCTCTTGATAGTTTCCACAAATAGGCTCATGACTTTAAACTTTTGAGGCACATCAAATATGTGAAGCAGGTTAATTGCATGGCCTCTGATCATCTTGTGATCACCTGACTTTGGCAAAAGAGTATGCCTGAGGATCCAGTTGATTATTGGCAAACCTGACAAAAGGTAATGTACTGATCCAAATTTGTATGTCTCAACAGCAGCATCTGGGATCTCTCTGTACATATGTGCCATGGAGTTGTGATCCTTCTTCTTCTTGGCATAGACATCCAAGTCATCCTCATTCTCCTTAGGAGCATTGATCAATTTTGCCCATTCTTCAACCGTTGATTGGTACCTAGTACCTTCGGACATCCAGACAATCCTTCCATCCGGGTAGAAATGAGCTGTGGAGTAGAACTGCATAATAAGCTCATCATTCCACTTCGTGAGCTTCTGCCCAACAAACTCCTCTACTCCACAAGACTTGAAACTATCATAGACTCCAGGATAGTGTTCTTCATTTTGCCTGATGTACTTCCAGTCCACCCATCTCATATCACAGACTATAGGCTTCTTGTCAAGCAACACTGTCTCATAGAAGTCCTGTTGTTCCTTTGTATGGAACCTGTAGTCCACAGCAGTTCTTCTCCTGACTGCTTAGGGATCAGCCAATCTCCACTGTCTAAGTCCTGCATCCTTCCTGAGCTTCATGTCCTCAGCTACTGGATGAGCATCATTGTGATCTGGAATTTTGGGCTTCAACTTCCTCAAGACATGTGACTCATCATCTTCTTCTTCTTCTATAGCAGCTTCAGGCACTGGGGCCTTGTTCTTCTCTGCAGCTAGAATACTCCTGGTGTTCCTCTTGGGTGCAGACTTGGGTTTTGGAACAGCTGCCTTGGGAGCTTCTTTGGGCTTTGATGGAGCAGCCCCTGATCTTATAGCATCTCCCATAAGCTTTTGAGCTGTAGGTGCTGGTGCAGCAACCTCTTCCTCTTCATCAGAGTCTATCCTCATAGAGGCCTTGCCAAGAACCTTGGTAGTAGTGGTTCTGACTCTCTTTTTCTTCTTGTCTTGGCCAGCAGCTTCATCTTCAGACTCAATGGTGAACTTCATGGTTTCACAAGTGGCAACCTTCCTAGGTTTGGAAGTGGGAATCCTTCTTGCAGGTGCCTTCTTTTGCATTCCTGACTTAGTGGCAGCAGCTGTGCCATATTCCTTTTTCAGAACTTTCTTCTTGGAAGTGGCCTCATCCTCAACAGCCACATAGTCCTCATCCTCAGAATCTGAGGTTCTCTTCTTTCTGGTCCTGGTAGCTGCCTTAGGCAAGTTGCTGGGTGTGCTCCTGCTACCATCTTCATAGCTACTAGAGGGACTAGTGCCCTCACTCATCTGAACTTGCTCCTCAGACTTGTTCTGACTGTCACTCTGATCTGACATGAGGAAAACACTGACAACAGACCCTGTGAATAGATATAGATGAGATAGATTCGATGAGCATCACAAAGTACAGAGGTTTTTGCAAAAGAATGAGTTAAAAACTTAGTTTTAGTTTTCCACAGAAAGCATTTCGAATCTACCGATTTGAAAACTCGGTGATACCGAAGCAGCTTTTGGAACGTAAACTAGTGAACTCGGTCAGACCGAGTCACAGTTCGGTGGCTCCGAGACTGCTAGGGTTTCACAAAGTCCTGAACTCGATCACACCGATTTGCAATTCTCGGTCAGACCAAGAATCACATGTGCAATGGCCTTAGCCAAATCGGTGGCACCGAATTCTACAACTCGGTTGGTCTGAGATGATTTCGGCGGAAACCTAACCCTAAATTTTCAATCCCCAACTAAACTACGGAGTGATTTTGCTGGATAGAGTGATTTCAATCGTGGCAAGATGCATGGCAAAACAATGTGCTAGGAATCGGAGTGAGATTAGCACAAGGATCAAGTCCATACCCTAAGTGTGGCGATGGACTTGCTACGGCGGCAACGGCGGAGACGATTTCCGTTGATGGCGGCAGAGACCAGCGGCGGGAGGCAGCTGGCGACGAGGAGGACGATCCGGAGACCCAGGGAGGCAGAGAAGGCTGAGCGCGGGCGAAGGGGTTCGGGGAACTTCCAAATTTTGGCCTGGGAATATATATAGCCTGACCCTGTTGGTGTGACTGAGTGGAACAACTCGGTGGCACCGAGATGCAAACCGCAAGCAGTTACTGCAACTCAGTGTGACCGAAAAGTTCAAATCGGTTGCACCGAGATTGAAAACCTAGATCGACTTAGTGATCTCGGTATGACCGAAATGGATGAATCGGTCAGACCGAAACGCACAAAGAAGTTTTGGAAGTTTAAGTCTATGATGAATCGGGGACTCCGAGTGCTCCTCAAATGGAGTGGTTCAAATCTGACTTGATCAAACTTTGTGATGTAGCATGAATAGAGTTTGAGACAAGAAAAGCATAGATAACTAGAGAGGGTTCTTAGGCATTCTTGTCCATCCACTTGGCAAAAAAAACTATCCAAACAATCAAAGCAACAAGTGGATGTCCTCGAATGAGTAAATTATGCAACCAACATGCTCACACAATAAAATGGCAAATGAAATATGTGGCAAAGCATGCACAACCAATTCTAGCATCTATCAAGCAATTGGCGATGACTAGGTCATCTATATATGAGTATATTGACTTAGGAGTCAAATGAGAACATTTGATGATAGGTCATACTCATCATTTAAGCACAAGTGGGGTTACCAGTTTTACATAAAGCATTGTTGTGTTCACACCATTAGAGTTTCTTTGACTCAATTCTTAGAGTAAAGCTCCCCCTAGATGTGAGATCCCCCCTAAGAGGGATGAACTAACCTTGGGTTTTGTCAATGATGACTTCATGTAGGTGTTGAAGATGTGGATGCTCAATGTTGATGCAGATCATTTGGAGCAATCCTTTGGAGTGAGTTGCACTTTCAATACCTACACGGGTTAGTCCCACAAGGAACAAGCAAGGATATCCATAGACATAGAGTGATGCACACACAAGATGATGTCTATGAAAGCATTGGGTTACCTTGTCCCTTGTCTTACCAACAAGAGGGTTTGTGACTCCATGAACTAGTGGAAGATGTGGAAGTTAATTGCACTTGTTCCTGCCAAAATGATAAGAATGAAGTATGTTGGCGGAGTCACCCTCAAGAACTCTCTAGTTCTTCTTCTTCGGGATCCACACCATCTTGATGGGAATCCTTGGAGTTGTAGTTGTACTTGATGAAGTAGAACTTGATGTAGTCTTGGGAACCCACTTGACCAAGGCCTTGGGAGCTTCTTCAAATGCATCAATCTCCTCTTGAAGCTTGTCCTTGCCTTTTTGCTTGTGGTCTTGTAGTGGAAGATCATCTAGAGCTTGTGTCCCTTTGAAAGAAGTAGGATCATACTTCTCTTGTTGAGGAACAAACTTTGTATTGGGGTATTGATCTTCTTCTCACTCAACTCCATTGGCATTGAACTTTCGTTCAAAACCAACACCTTGGTTCTTCCGGTGCCTTCCTTGCTTGCGTACAATTTCCTCGAATTGCTTACTCCCGGCAAGGCTCTTGTAAACACCTTTCTCTATAATTCCCTTTGATAAGCTATTTTCTTGCTCAAGCGTAACTTGGCTAAGAGAATCATTAGTGGAATCAAGAGAACTACTAGAAGCAACAACATTGGATTTAGCATGATTATTGTTACTACTAGAGGAATAATCTTTCTTGTTCTTGTTACTAGACTTGACTTGAGGCATGTAAGTGGATAAGAGTAAACGCTTGGCAATGTAAGAAGAACTTTTCTTACGAAGATCATCATTGATTGCCTTTAAGAACTCATGCTCTTGCTCAAGGTTGAGTTTTTCAAAGCGTAACTTCTCACGAGTCCTTAAAAGTTCTCGATGATCTTCTAAGATAGTTTCATGAGCTAACTTAAGAGTGTTTAGTTCTTTAGTTAGGAGCTCAATCTTCTCCTTATCATTGCCATTCGTTTTATCTTGATTAGCATGATTAATTGACGTTTCATCATAGTATTCATCACTAGAGTTGTCAACAAGTAAATCATCATCACCTAACAAGTTATCTTCATCACTATTGAAATCAACATACTCGGGGTGTGATACTTTTGGGCCTTTAGCCATGAAGCAGCTTCCAAGTCCTTCATTTGGTGGATCAAATATGTCATAGGAGTTGGTTGACACAAGTGCTAGACCGGCAACACCTTCATCTTGAGTATATTCGGAGTCGGAGTGATAGCTTCTCTCGGAGTGATTGTCGGAGTCGGAGCCGGATACCCATTCACCAACATGAGCTTGATGTGTTCATTTTGTGTAGCTCCTTGATGACTTGTCCTTCCTTTCCGAATCCTTGCTTCTCCGGGATGTTCTTCGTTCATAATGATCATCTCTACTCCTTCTCTCTCTTGGTGGTGATTCTTCTCTTCTACTTCTTCTCTTTGGAGAATCTTCTCTTCTTTTGTAGGGTGTCGTTGATACGTCCATTTTGCATCATGCTTTCATATCAATATTTATTGCATTATGGGCTGTTATTACACACTATATCTCAATACTTATGGCTATTCTCTCTTATTTTACAAGGTTTACCATGAAGAGGGGGAATGCCCGCAGCTGAAATTCTGGCTAGAAAAGGAGCAAACGTTGGAAACCTATTCTGCACAATTCCAAAAGACCTGAGACTCCACGAAACAACTTTTTAGATTTAATAAGAACTTTTGGCCAAAAGAAATAGGCCAGGGGGCCCACACCCTGCCCAGGAGACAGGGGGGCTCCCCCCTGTAGGGCGTGCCTCCCTATCTCCTGGGCCCCCTGGTGGGCTTCCGGCTTCCATCTTCTGCTATATCATCACTTTTACCCTACAAAAAATCGGGGGCAAGCTTACGGGATGAAACTCCGCCGCCACGAGGCGGAACCTTGGCGGAATCAATCTAGGGCTCCGGCAAAGCTGTTCTGCCGGGGACACTTCCCTACGGGAGGGGGAAATCATCACCAACGTCATCACCAACGATCCTCTCATCAGGAGGGGGTCAATCTCCATCAACATCTTCACCAGCACCATCTCCTCTCAAAACCCTAGTTCATCTCTTGTATCCAATCTTGTATCAAAACCACAAATTGGTACCTGTGGGTTGCTAGTAGTGCTGATTACTCCTTGTAGTTGATGCTAATTGGTTTACTTGGTGGAAGATCATATGTTCAGATCCTTTATGCATATTATTACTCCTCTGATTATGAACATGAATATGCTTTGTGAGTAGTACGTTTGTTCCTGAGGACATGGGTGAAGTCTTGCTATTAGTAGTCATGTGAATTTGGTATTCGTTCGATATTTTGATTAGATGTATGTTGTCTTTTCCTATAGTGGTGTTATGCGAACGTCGACTATGTGACACTTCACCATTATTTGGGCCTAGAGGAAGGCATGGGTAAGTAATAAGTAGATGATGGGTTGCTAGAGTGACAGAAGCTTAAACCCTAGTTTATGCGTTGCTTCATTAAGGGCTGATATGGATCCATATGTTTAATGTCGTGGCTAGGTTTACCTTAATACTTCTTTTGTAGTTGCGGATGCTTGCAATAGGGGTTAATCATAAGTGGGATACTTGTCCAAGTTAGGGCAGTATCCAAGTACCGGTCCACCCACATATCAAATTATCAAAGTACCGAACGCGAATCTTATGAACGTGATGAAAACTAGCTTGACGATAATTCCCAATGTGTCCTCGGGAGCTCCTTCCTCATTATTAGAAATTGTCCAGGCTTATCCTTTGCTACATAAACGATTGGGCCACCTTGCTGCACTTTATTTACTTTATTTACTTGTTACCCGTTACTATTTATTTTTATCACAAAACTATCTATTACCTACAATTTCAGTGCTTGCAGAGAAAACCTTAATGAAAACCGCTTATCATTTCCTTCTGCTCCTCGTTGGGTTCGACACTCTTACTTATCGAAAGGACTACGATAGATCCCCTACACTTGTGGGTCATCAGCCATACACTCATTGGAATAGTGTTCGGGTCTTCCACAATTGTAGCAATTTCGCTCTCGACTAGAAGATCTTTTGTCATTGTAGGACCTTGACTTGGAACTTCTTTCCTTGCTTCTACTCTTGTAGAACTTGTTGAAGTTCTTCACCATTAGGCTCAATTCTTCATTGAAGGTTTGTTTCTCACTTGATGATGTCAGAGCTTCACATGAGGCTTTGTAAGCACCGCTTGACTTGTGGAGCTCCTCCTTACCCTTGAGACATCTCATGAGCAACAATTCTTCCAATGACTTTCGTTGGCTTGAGATCTTTGTAATTGGGCATCATTTGGATCAATGTGCACACGGTATCATATTTTTTGTCGAAGGCTCTTAGGATCTTCTAGATGATGAATTTGTCGGTCATCTCTTCACTTCCTAAGCCGGCAATGTCATTTGTGATAAGAGCAAGCCTAGAGTACATTTCAGTGACACCTTCACCATCCTTCATTTTGAACTTGTCAAGCTGACTTTGAAGCACATCCAACTTGGATTCCTTGACGGAGTCGGTACCTTCATGCATATCAATCAAAGTATTCCAAATTTCCTTTGCATTCTCAAGACGACTGATTTTGTTGAATTCTTCGGGGCACAATCCGTTGAAGAGGATATCACAAGCTTGAGCGTTGTATTGCAGCATCTTCAACTCTTCCGCGGTAGCTTCACGGTTCGGTTCTCTCCCATCAAAGAATTCACCTTGCAAGCCAATACACATAATAGCCCAAATGGCCGGGTTATGTCCAAGAATATGCATTTTCATCTTATGCTTCCAACTAGCAAAATTAGTACCATCAAAGTAAGGACCTCTACGGTGCTAATTTCCCTCGCTAGATGCCATACTCTCCTAGGTTGTGAAACAAAGGCTATGACTACCAAAAGCTATGGAAATCAAAGCAAATGGAGACCAAAGCTCTGATACCACTTGTAGGATCGAAAGTATGTCTAGAGGGGGGTGATTATACTACTTGACAAAATAAAAATCTATCCTTTTCCCAATTTTAGTTCTTGGCAGATTTCAGCAACTTAGCACGGTTCAAGCTATCTTAACACAATTCAAGCAAGCATGCCAAGAGTATATGAGCAGCGGAAAGTAAAGCATGCAACTTGCAAGAATGTAAAGGGAAGGGTTTGGAGAGTGCAAACACAATAGGAGACACGGATGTTTTTATCATGGTTTCGATAGGTGGTGCTATCATACATCCACGTTGATGGAGACTTCAACCCACGAAGGGTAACGGCTGTGCGAGTCCACGGAGGGCTCCCCCCACGAAGGGTCCACGAAGAATCAACCTTGTCTATCCCACCATGGCCGTCACCCACGAAGGACTTGCCTCACTAACGGTAGGTATTCACGAAGTAGGCGATCTCTTTCCCTTACAAACTCCTTGATTCAACTCCACAATCTTGTTGGAGGCTCCCAAGTGACACCTAGCCAATCTAGGAGACACCACTCTCCAAGAAGTAACAAATGGTGTGTTGATGATGAACTCCTTGCTCTTGTGCTTCAAATGATAGTCTCCCCAACACTCAACTCTCTCTCACAGGATTTGGATTTGGCGGAAAGAAGATTTTAGTGGAAAGCAACTTGGGTAAGGCTAGAGATCAAGATTCATATGGTAGGAATGGAATATCTTGGCCTCAACACAAGTGTAGGTGGTTCTTTCTCAGAAAATGTAAGTTGGAAGTGTAGGTTAGTTCTGATGGCACTCTCCACGAATGAAGAGGAGGTGGAGGGGTATATATAGCCTCCACGCGAAATCTATCTGTTACACACAACTTGCCAATCTCGGTGGGACCGAATTGAGAAACTCGGTCGGACCGATTCAGCAATTCTAGTGACCGTTAGGATATTCGGTGGGACCGACATGCAAATCGGTAGGACCAATATGGTTAGGGTTAGGGCATAACGTAATCTCGGTGAGACCGATTACACAAACTCGGTGAGACCGATTTTGATAATAAGCTAACCAGAGAGTTGGTCAGGTAAACTCGGTGGGACCGATTCGCTCATTTCGGTGAGACCGAAATGTTACGAAAGGGAAACAGAGAGTTTACATTGCAATCTCGGTGGGACCGATCGCTCATCTCGATGGGACCGAAACGTTACGAAGGGAAACAGAGAGATTACAATCCCATCTCGATGAGACCGAGATCCATATCGGTGAGATCGATTTGCCTAGGGTTTGTGGCAGTGGCTATGACATCTGAACTCGGTGGCGCCGGATAGGAAGAATCGGTGGGGCCGAGTTTGACTTTTGGTTTAGGTCATATGTGGATGTGAGAAAGTAGTTGAGGGCTTTGGAGCATATCACTAAGCATTTTGAGCAAGAACCTCATTAAGCAACACCTCATTCCTTCTTGATAGTATTGGCTTTTCCTATAGACTCAATGTGATCTTGGATCACTAAAGTAGAAAATGTAGAGTCTTGAGCTTTGAGCTTGAGCCAATCCTTTTGTCCTTAGCATTTTGAGGGGTCCACTTTTCTCATACATGCCATGCCAATCATTGAGCTTTCCTGAAATATTTATCTTGAAATAGCATTAGCTCAATGAGCTGTATGTTGTTAGGAATTACCAAAACCACCTAGGGATAGTTGCACTTTCAGAACCCATTGCAACCTCATGCATAGATATTCATGAAGCTTCCCTCTCCTTGTAACTTGCCGGGAGAGAGCGCTCCGCGTGCTTGGACACCCACCCACCAATAAACCAAAGCAGGAGCAGGGTTTTACGCTTCTCAGCGGCCCGAACCTGGGTAAAACCATTCTGTCCCTCTTCGTCTTGCTCTTTACGTGGTGTCCACTCCCCCCCCCCCCCCGCCGAACCAGCAAAAGGGGCAGCCCTAGCCCATAGATCGCCGGCTCCACGCGGACATCGCCCAATGCTTCATTCTCTTGATGCAAAGCTCTATGTGCACCGAATAGTTGATTCTTGGTGATGTAGTTGTTTGACTCTTCTTCTTGCTTGATAAAGAGTGGTTTGATATAAGTTCTCGGCATATCCATCATCTCAAGCACATATGTGAGTGGAAGAAAGGAAAGAACTAAACCAAATGTACCTTATCCAATGTTGAAGATGGATCAAAGATCACCCAATGTAGTATTATGGAAGTAGCACAATTGGTAATGGATCTTGTCAATCTCACACCTACACAAGTAAAGCTTTTGGAGTATCTTGGTGAGATGGTGGCACAAAATTTATGCAATTGTTAAGAAGATTCAATAATGTTGAAAGAGATTCACAAATTCACAAGTGAAACAAGTATACCAATAGCAAAGAGTGGCACACGGATAGAATTGGGGTCGTGCAACCAAGAAATGAGCACAAAATGTGGAATCCATGGAAAACGCAAGTGTTGCACAACACTAGAGAGATGCTATCACGATTGCTCAATAGGCAGATGCAAAACTCGTGCACAACGTATAAGAGACAAAACATATCAACTTGTATCTTGTTTGTGCTATGTATGTATGGCTCCTGGTGATTCTCACACAATGATTGAAGATGATCAAGTATGGCAATTTGATATGGAATGTGGCGATGCTATGGCTATTGCTCATTAGCTCTTTGTTTTTCTCTTTGCTTAAAAGCTTTTCTTTCTTTTGATATTTTCCTTCGTCCACTTATGCGAAATGTTCAAACCAAGATAACAATTATGTATATGCGGTAACAATTGATAACACAAAAGATGATATGATGATATATGCACGCTATGATAGCTATGTGGAACGGTATCACTAAAGTGCACAAGTAACGTTGCCCGACAATACTCAAATGGCTAGTCTCGATAGGAAATGGATGCAAAATTTTGGCTCAGAGTTCATAATGCAATGGCAAGAGAGATTTATAAGTGATGTTGTCAAGGTTACCATCCTTTCTTACGGTTGGTGGTGTCACAATGATGAACTGGTCGTTTTCGATGTCGAGTCCATGGTGATGATGAGTGTACGTCGGGTCAATATGCAACCGTTCCTAGTTAGCCAAAACACCCTAGGAAACAAAAAACCACAACTCAAAATCTCAGTGGCAAAAGTCAAATGGTGGTAGCAGAACACGGTGGTATGGCTTTGGTATGTCAATGGGTTTGCAGAAGTGCTATGGTGAAGCTCAAAGTTGGCAATGCGAAAGTGGGGCGGTGGCTGAATTTTTCGGGCGAAAAATTCAGTTTGAACAGTGGAAGCCGGATGATCCGGGCGATGTCCGGATGATCCGGGACTTGGTCCGGATGATCCAGGCAGGTCAATCTGCTCAGCTATGGGGTCGGGAAGAACTCCAAATTATGGATAAAAAGCAAAATTGGGCGATTTCGTGGTGGAGATGGTGGGGAATGCCAGATCCACTTGCAACACAACGAATCCATGGATCAAAATCAACAAAACATCATCAAACCAACAAATCACAAAATATTGGTATGCTTATTTTGTGGGGATTTTCGAAATTGGACAAAAACACACAAAATTAGGCTAGAAAATGGGGGTAGGGACTCCAAATTCATGATCAACGTGGCTCATGATACCAAGATGATGTAGGGTGGAACCCTAATGGCCGATCTTTCACGAATTGGAGGGGGTCCCATGAAGAACACAAAGAACATGAGAGGGAAAACACTCAATCAACAAGATCCAAATCACACATGTGCTAAATCCACATACACAAAGGAGATACAATGACCCAAATCCAACACAAGAGGGTACTAAGGGTAGCTAGTTCATCCCAATCCTTGAAGGAGAGAGGTCTTTAATCCTAGGAGGATCTTCCCATGAAGGGTTCTTGAATCCACTTGGGGATCTTCTCGCATGGAGGCCTTGATCTCCATGGGAGAGGTAAGTGGATGAGCAAAGTTGTATCTCTATCTTGAGCTCATCCTTTGCTAACCCTAAAACATGGGCGTTAGAGGAGTATATATAGTCTAGGGGTAGAGTGAGGTACATAGGCCTCAGCCCAAGTCATGCACGCAAGCAAAGTCCGGATAATTCCAATGGCGCTCCGGATGATCCAGGTTCTCATCCGGATCGTCTGGCTATGTCGCTTTGTCCAAGACCTGGTCCGGACATTCGGCAGGATCTGGATGATCTATGTGAAGTCCCGGATGATCTGGCTTCATCGAGGAGGCTTCTGTACTCTTCGGGCGGATTGTCTGGAACGTCCGGGAGAGGGTCCAGATCATCCGGCTAGGGGTCCGGATGATCCGAGCAAGTCTTGTGTCTCCATTTCTTCTTTGTCTTCGCGTCCTTCTCCCTCCATCATTCGACCTTGCTCCTTACCTTCTCCATGGCTGGTTCCTTGGTACTCGAGTGTGCGAAGTGTCTCTGTTTGAGGTAGTAGCCATGTCTCATGTGATTTGAAAGGGAGTTGCGACAAGAGAGGTGTCACCTATGTCTCGAGAGCTCTTGCATGTGCTTGTGTCATTGGTCCACTTGGAACTTGGGGAGACGAAGGTAGGTCCATGGGGTTGACCGTAGGATGCTCCGCATCAGTGATGCTACCACCTTGGACCGTAGTAGTAGTCTCTGCTCTTTTGGTGTCTCGATGCCAAAGGGGGAGAGACTTTAGGGATTCGCCGAGTCACGTGTGTGTCTTATTTGCCTCCGCTTTCTTCGGTTGTGAACTCTTTTATCGCTTGTTTTCGTTTGTGCTTTGGTTTGTGTTCGTGAGACCAGGAGACCCTATCCATATGGTGTGAGACATATGTTATCTTATCTCTATCTTTATGTCAAGTACTATATTATCTTGTGAGATTATGTTATATCGTGCCCTTATCTTTATGCTCACATTCTATCACTTTGATTCATGTTTATCTCTCTTATTATGTTGTTGCAAGCGTTGCCTTATCTATAAAATATATGGAGATTGTTGATCCTAGTGTGTGTGCTTTGCATTCCAAAAGCATACCTAAATAGTGCACACATCTAGGGGGAGCCTCTCTATATTTTGTAGATGTTGGGTTTGCTTATTTTCTCGTTATATCTTTTGTGCAAATCCCATATTGTCATAAATCCACCAAAAAGGGGGAGATTGTTAGGGCATATTTCTCCCTTAGTGGTTTTGGTGGTTGATGACAACGCATTTGTGGACTAATCGTGTGCATTGAGCATTTCAGATAATCTATCATATGGCACAAGACGGTTCAAGCCCCTCGGACATATAGAGCGAAGACGGTTATTTTTCCTACGTTTATTTTCCGGTGGACTTGAGTCATAGGAAAACCATACTATTAAGATGGGGTCCGCATTGGAAAGATTTGGGTGGAATCATCATGTACACATCTTCATTTGCACCCACTTCCATTCCTGCATCTCTGGAGTTCATCCCATGTTCTTCTAAGCACAAGTCTTGAGGCAGTGGTAGTATCGCTTGTGTGGAACTTCCGTTGATCCAGTTCCGCCCGTACTACTGCTTATTTATAGCGTTCTATTGTCTATTTGCGCTCGACGGCAGTTGAGCGGAAGTAGAGCAGTAGTACCGCTTGCGGTACTTCCATCTCTACTATCACCCCACTTCTGCGGATCTCGCTGTAGCTCAGAATCATAAGTGGAATGGAGCGGTAGTACCACTTGTAAGCAGTACTACCGCCCAATCACTATTGACGTCACTACCACTTATTTATGTGCGTCTGGACTGGGTTGCCACATCACGGAAGTAGGGGGCGGTAGTACCGCTGCTGTGGTACTGCTGTCGTACTCTACCCTACCACCGCTTTTTCCTTTACACTACACCCTAAGCGGTAGTAACCCTCAGGCGGCACTACCGCCTTGGGGTGCTCTGCCCGTGCACTGTTTTTTTGGAATCTGACGCCTAAGCGGTAGTACCGCTTGTGTGCGGGCTATGGACAAAAAAATGGTTAGATTTGTCCTCACTATATATAGGGGGTCTTCTTCCCTAAGAAGACCCGCCTCTTTCTTCCCCTAACTCCATTGCTTCTCAAAGCTCCATTTTCGCCCAATCTCTCTCCCTAGACAAGAGATATTTGACCCCCCCCCCACTAATCGACTGTGGATCTTGTTACTCTTGGGTATTTGAGCACCCTAGATGGAAGAGGTCACCTCAAAGCGATACTTCCCCCTAAAGGGAAGGAACTTCAGTAACACATCCTCGTCCTCACCGGCTCCAATTATGGTTATCTCTTACCTTTACTTTGTGCAACCTTGTATTGTGTTGTATCCTTGCTTTGCTTGTGTGGTTGTTGTTGTTGTTAGCATCATATATGTTGTTCACCTAGTTGCATATCTAGACAACCAATTTGTTGCTTAACCTAAATTGACAAGAAATCCTAAAAGTTGGTAGTTTCCTTTTCACCCCTCCTCTAGTCGACCATATCGATCCTCTCATCCGCCTTCTTGGAGAAGAAGCGAAGAGCGCTAAAGGCAAGCTACCATCCTGATGTGAGGCTACAGATCTTGACAGAGAAGGCCATCTGAATCTCTTTGATGGTTCCATGAGCGTGAGCCCCTACCTGGTGTGCCAACTGTCAGAGTTTTATTCCGGCAGTGTCGTCGAGCAACATCAGATTTGTCAGTAGGGGCGCATGTGCGGCACATCGGGATGGTGTGGCATGAAACATGCGATTTACCCATGTTTGATACCCCGGGGAGGAGGTAAGACCCCACTCTTACCTCTGATGTCTATATTAATGGGTTGCTCGGTGATTGACATGGACGCCGGAGAGATCTTATGCTTGGGTTACAAGTCTCCTATGTGATAGTGGAGAGGAAGGAGAATATGATAAAGGAAAACCCAATCTCTAGATATGTCTAGAATGTCTCTCTCGACCCGAGAAGGCCACTTAGCCTACCTTATATACCCTGCTTAGGCTAGGGTTACATGGATCGGGTTGGACCGTCGATGGGCTTGCTCCATGGGGTTGCTCAGATTTCTAGCAATTTAGCCTTTTGTCATCTTCCAAACATCTGCCTCGTTGTTGAGTCCCTTTAGTAACCCAGTAAAGGAGCAGAAAGGATTATCACCTTTTTCCCTAAAGGTGACCCTAAGTTATTAAACCCACCAGAGGGAGTGCACCTTTAAGACAAGGGTTTCTACCAAGTTTTGCAAGAGAACTAAATTCAAGATTTTGGACCAGATCGAAATCAAGTTACATAGTTGAACACTTACAAATAAACTTAGGCATGGGTATGAGCACTTATTATTAAAACCATATATTTTCGAACAGGGTCATCATGATATTCGTTTGTGCTCTCGAAGTCATCATCAAGATATGCTTGCAACATTATCGAAGTGGGGCATGTGTCCAAATCATGTCTTGACCAGCACACATCCTGCATCAAGAGTTAGTTGTCCAACCAAAGGCCCTATTCATCGGGTGGGGTTGCCTCGGTAGTTAAGGCAAAATCAGAAGAAAAAATAAAGCATTAGGCATTTAATGACTACACCTGTTGTATCCCTAAAGATATGATTCATGCTAGCGTACTAAACGTTCTTGTCACTGGTGTTCGGAATAGCGTTCCACAGTCTCTCTGCCCTTAGCATCGCCGTGGCTCGATCTCTATGATCCTAGGTACCTCCAGGGACAAAGATCACGAACGAGACAAGAGACAACTACAAAGCAATTTTATTTCACACATACAAGACATCATTGTAATAAATACATAGGGTTATAGGGCTATGCCTCAACCCATGACCTTACCAAATTACTTGCACGTAACGATCAGATTTCAAGAATAAATCATTGAAGAACACATTAATAAGATCGATTGATATATGTCTTACAATAGTCGCCGGATGCGATATAGGATTACAAGGTGTGGCTAACTAGGATGAATGTTGTGGTGATGGTGATGGAGACACCTATGTAGACGGAGATGGAAAATGGCGGTGGATAAGGTTGTTGTGGATGACGAAGAAGGAGGTCTCGGTGATGTTCTATTTCCCTTTTGGTGGTGGCCCATTTACAAAAGTTGTGGGGGTGTATCAGAGGACGCCGCTGGCATGCCACAAGAGCACTCATACGAGCGCGTGCGCTCGTTTGAGACACTGTATTGTGCTTTGGTGGCTTTTTGCGCCTCCCACTTTGTCTCTCCTTATGTCCTCTTTACTCATTTTCATATACTAGATGACCCATTGCGCCAATTGGCGCAGAAATGAACCGCAACCTGCAAGTTAAGCGAAGTACATGAAACATAAAGTGGAAGTCAAGTGAACTATTTGAAGATACCAACAAACCAACTACAACTCAACAGCTAAATGAACTATTTGAAACATAAAATGGAAACTAAGGGAACTCTTTGAAGAGACCAACTGCAGCTTGCAACATAACCGAATTGTTTGAAGGATTTTATTCACAACTGTCTAAAAATAATTAAGTTCATATTTTGTTTCTATTCGCCTTGACAATAATCATTGCCCATAGTATTCGCTAATATAACTATTTGAAGGATTTTGACCTCAACAGTTTGCGAATAATTATGTTTATCCTAACAATCACTGATAGAAACACAATGTGAACGTTGGGCTTCTTTTGCTTGTGTTTTGTTGCACCAATTAGCGCAGTGACCAACTGCAACCTGCAAGTTAAGTGAACTTCTGAAACTTAAAATGGAGATTAAGTGAACTATTTGAAGGAACTTTCTCTTGAATGGTCTGAAAGTGGCTATGTTTTTATTGTATTTGTTTCTGCCTCGTACAATTACAAACCACAATTAATGATTAGCTTAGAAAGTTAGCTAGTCTATGCTTAGACCCAGTGCTTTTAAGAGGAACTTAACATACATTAGCCAACAATCGGTATTCGAGGAGAGCTTAGCCAAGGATCTACAAGACGAAATGTCGTCGATGAACAGGAAAACCCTTCGGCGCCTTCCTAAAGTATGAGCATAATGTTGACAACAATTTTTAAATGTGGTAGGATTGCAAGCACAACCGACCACCTATTGAAATATGGTTTCAAAGGCTAGGACAATACTCCATATATAAAAATTGCAATAGGACATTCAAAGAAAATAACACAATGCCATTTCAAGATTCTGAAATAAATGCCAAAATATTACAAAGTTCAAATTATTGCAAGGCCCAAATTCAAAGATTACAAGATTCAAACTAATACTATAAAAACTCCTCAGTTCAATAATTTTGCAAAGGGATCAGCCACGGACAAGTCATGCATTGATTGGACATCAAGACTTCTAATTAAGTTGGTTCTTTCGTTACAAAATGCAATTCAGCTTCTGCAGAACCTTTGTCATTCAGCCGTAGACTCTTGCGTTGATCATGAATCCATTTTTCTCCGTGCAAGAAACTTACGCCAAACCTCATTACATATATACAATAAGATTCCTTTTTTAGGCTGAGGGTACTGATTCGAGGTGGCCGAGATGAATAAGTGTCTTTGGTGGTGGCAACGATGTAAATACAACGAACTCTCGCTTTTTGTTTGTATGGAGCTTAGCTTTCCTAGCTTCTCCGTTTTACATTGCAGGCTGGGCTATCTTCTTCAATTTAGATTCATGGAGCTTAGACATTCCGGTCAACTCCAAGTGAGAGGTTTGTGGAGTTGAGTTGGATCCCTTGAGCAAATACTGATATATTCAACTCCATGCAAGGATGTGATAGATTACATTTTGAAGATGAAAGGTTTTTTTGTTTCGCGAATATGCAAAGTTGCGTATCATTGCACTGATAGGAGGGGGTGAAAGTACAGAGAGATATGCCGACATTGGCCACGCGTACACAAGCCAGCGCGGGCACAAGTGGTCGGAGCAGCTAGGGGAGGGGCTGCTCATCCCTCATTACACAAAGTTAAGCCTATATCTCAGGTATCAAGTTCGCCAAGCCGTTGGCGCCGACACTAGCCCACAGGCGAGCGTCTTCTTGAATGGATTGTAGTAGAGTTGCGACCGAGGGTTGTCGCTGATCGAACACGCATCCATTCCGGTGCTTCCAGATGGCCCATGCGGTGAGAGCGATGATGGAGCAAAGTCCCTTCCACAGAGCTGTGGGTGACGAAGTGCAAGTATCTATCCACCAATCCGCGAACGGTGTGTCGGGGTTTGGGATCGTGGCAGTTGATCGGCACCAAGAAAGGACCTCATGCAAAATTTGGCGGGAGAAGGGGCAGGAGGTGAACAAGTGGTGCATGTCCTCGGTGGTCTGGTCGCACAGCACACAACTGTCATTGTGGGGCAGCCCTCGTCGGGCAAGGCGGTCGGCCATCCAGCATCGGTCCTGCAAGGCAAGCCAGATTAAAACCTTGATGCGTAAGGGGGCCCAAGTCTTCCAGGCGAGCTTCCAGGACGCGTCGGTCATAGATCCATGAAAGACCGCAAGGTAGCATGATTTCGCAGAGTAGACGCCGGACTCCGTCCACTTCCAGCGTAGCACATCAGGCCCAGCCGAGAGGGTAGCATTTTGCAGCATACGCCAAAGGTCGACATATTGAAGCAGGGCGGCCGGGCCAAGCGCGCCGGCAATGTCGCGCACCCAGGCATGCTCAGGTAGGCCCTCAGCCACCGTTCGATCACGGCGATGTCGTCTGGAGACCAGCGAGAACATGAGAGGGGCAAGCTCGGGGATGGCCTTGCCATCAATCCAAGGGTCAGTCCAGAACTTCCAGGTGCGACCATCACGCACCTCCCAGGTGGTGGAGGCTCTGAAAATCTGTGAGGCCGCAGGATCATGGGGGAGGTGCAGTTGACTCCAGGGGCGTGAAGCATTGGTATGCTGGAGCCAGATTCATCGGGTGCGCAGGGCGACGCCAGCGCGTTGCAGGTCATGGATCCCCAAGCCGCCGAGGAAGGTGGGGTGACACACCCGATCCCAGTTCACTCGGCATTGCCCTCCACGTGCGTCCTTGCGGCCAACCCAAAGGAAGCCTCGAATGATCTGGTTGACTCGAGCAAGGATGGACTTGTTGACGGCAATGGCGACGAGGATGTGGATGGGCATGGCGCAGAGGACATGCTGACAGAGCACGAGGCGACCCCCAAGGAGAGCATGGATCCAAGACAAGTGGAGAGCTTCCTCTCGAGCTTGTCGACGAGCGGCATGAGGTCAACTATCGAGGGCTTGCGGAGGGAAAGCGGGAGGCCAAGGTACTTCACCGGGAAGTAAGCAATCGGGCAGGCCATCTCAGCCGTGATCGTGGCAATGTGCCCCTCATCGCAGCATATGGGGGAGGCCGAGCACTTGGCGAGGTTTGTGAAGAGCCCGGACGCCTTGCCGAAGACGGCCAATATGCGGCGAATGGCGCGGATGTCGTGGGTGTTGGGGTGGCTGAAGATGACGACGTCGTCAGCATAGAGGGAAACGCTCGAAGGCAGGTGCTGAGCGGTCAGCCGTTGGAGGAGGCCACGCTCGACGGCTCGCTGAAGGAGCGAGTTGAGCACGTCGATGACGATGACAAAGAGCATTGGGGAAATGGGGTCCCCTTGCCGCAGCCTGCACGCGTGAAGAATTGTTGGCCCGGGGATGCCATTGACAAGCACACGTGTCGATGCGGTAGAGAGCAGGATGGAGATCCATTCGCACCATCGGTCTCCAAAGCCTAGGTGCTTCCGCGTGTCCAGCAGAAAGGGCCATGCCACCGAGTCGAAAGCCCTTGCGATGTCGAGCTTGTGGAGCATCCGCGACATCTTGAGGTTATGAAGAAGTCTAGCCGTCTATTGAACAAGGAGGAAGTTGTCGTGGATGCTTCGGCCGGCGATGAATGCGCATTGATTGGTAGAGACCATCTTGCCCAGGTGAGGTGCCAGCCCAAGAGAGAGCGCCTTTGCGAACAGCTTTGCAATGAGATGGATGAGACTAATGGGGCGATAGTCGAAGAGAGATGTCGCATCTTGCTTCTTCGGAAGGAGGGTGAGGAGTGCCTCATTGAGCCTCTGGAAACCGCGCCCATTGAGTGCGTATAGCTTATCAAAGACAGTGCAAATGTCATGCTTGATCATGTCCCATGCACTCCAGAGGAATTCGGCGGTGAAACCATCGGGCCCGGCACCTTCCCGAGCGGTAAGCTTTTGACCGCAGCCCAAATCTCGCCCTCGGAGAAAGGTGCGTCGAGGCTGGAGAGGTCGAATGGCCCAACGTGGAGCACGGAGAGGTCTAAGGAGAAAGGCCGCGGCTTCGCCGATCCAAGGATGCCGGAGAAGTGACGGTAAGCAGCTTCAGCAAGGGCAGCCGGGTCGGATACAGATGTTTCTCCGACCTGCAACTCGGAGATCCGGTTCTTTTGCTTGCGGTGCGCTGCATGCACCCTGAAGAACTTCTGACCCGCGTCGCCGTCCCGCAACTAGGACAGTCTGACACGCTGGCGCGAGATCGAGCGCTCGAGCGACGCCAGCCCTAGGTACGCCCCTTTGAGGCGCCTGTGCAGCCAGGCCTCGGTCGAGGAGAGGGGCCGGAAGTCCTGCGCCGCATCAAGGCGCACAATCAGCTGTCGAGACACGTCCCCAATCTTCTTTGTGCTCCAGCTTTGGAGACGCCACACAGTGTTCTTGAGGCGTGCCACCAACCTGGGAAGGGGTCCGGCTCATCGCCCGCAATAGCCCAGGCCTCGAGCACGACCTACGTGTAGCTGTCAGAGCGCGGCCAGAATCTTTCGAAGTGGAATCTCCGCGTGCCAGGCGAGCGCGCAGTGCAGTCGAGAAGGAGAGGTGCATGATCGGACGCTGCGGAGGAGAGGCAGCATAGCATGCAATGTGGGTGGAGCGCCTCCCATGCAGAATTAGAGATCACCTGGTCAATGCGCGTGAGGGTTGGGGTGCCGCATTCGCTTGACCAAGTATATCGCCGCTCGTGCAGATAGATATCACGCAGTTCCTCATCAGCGAGGAAGCGGCGGAACCGCGACATGACCCGTTGATTGAGCCGGGAGTTATTGTTGTCCGCTGCCCCTGAGATCATGTTAAAGTCGCCCCCTAGAATCCAAGGGCCAGCTCGCAACGATCAGACCTCACTAAGGTCATCGAGGAAAGCGATCTTGTCATCATCACCTTGCGGGCCATAAACGCCAGTGAGCCACCAGTGATGGGCACCATCGAGAGAGGAGGCCAGCGCAGTGATGTGGTGCTCGCCGCGGCATGGATTGGAAAGCGCGATCATGTCCGGGCACCAAGCAAGCAGGATACCCCCACGGGTCCCATCCGCGGGAAGGAAGAAAAACTCAGAGAAGGACGAGCCGAGCGTCTCAGTCACAAGCGAGGACAAGAGAGAAACCATCTTAGTCTCTTGGATGCAACAAGGCGAGGCAGCGGTGATCACGCTGCGAACGGCGGTGCGCTTGGCCGGGGCATTAAGGCCACGCACGTTCCAGAATACAATGCGAAGGTTGTGATCCATGGAGAGAGGTGGAGTCCTGCGGTGGCCCAGGCAGCCACTAGGCCTCGACAGCGCGAGGCAGGGGGGAAGGCGAGTTGACAGGCGGGTCGAGAAACTCGGGGATGCGCCAGCCGAAGAGGTCGGCGAATGCCTGCAGCACGTCATGCGCCATCGGCCTTTGGAAGAGGCGCTCGTACTTCGCCATAGTTGTAGCGGAGATGGGGGCATCGTCCGAGACGAGTCCGAGGCGATGGAGGAGCACCTTCTTGGCCTTGAGCTCAGAGTTGAGGCCGCAATCAGCCTTGGCAATCCTGCCACTCCGACGGGGCATGAAGTTCGGCGGTAATTCCTTCCTACGGGAGAGGGAGGGGGCACAGGGAGAATCTGCGTGATCGGCCTTTGGATGGAGCCTAAAAATGCGTTCACAGGTTCCACGTCGGCATGCCCGCCACATGGTGAGTCCGGGGCGGCTGCATGAGAAAAATCAGTCACCGAGGGTGTGGGATCACTCGGGATCAGAGCGTGCGAATCTTGCGCGGCGGGACCCGAGGCTGGGGAGCGGCCCAATGGCGGGGCAGCGCAAGGGGCCCGGTGGGTCCGCGCCTTGGCTGGACAAAACCAACTGTCCCGCAGGGGGAGGGGAGGATGGCCCATTGTCACCTTCCTCGGGATTGGCCAGCGGGTTGGTCGCGAATCCTGGTGGGGCCACGCAAAGCAGCAGCAGGCCAGGGCGATCATGCTGGCGTGATCAACCTGGGGGCGTGCGCCGGTCTCGAGAAGGTGCTCGGGCGAGTCAGGCGATGCCGCCTTGGCAAGCAGTGGGGTGGTGAGCGCGGGAGCAGCGACCCGGTCAACAGAACCGGAATTTGAACTGGCCGCGCCAACGGGCTGAGATGGGATGGGATGGCCAGCTGTCACCACGGCTTTCTGGAAAGCCGCCTTGTCCCCTGGGTGCAGCTTTGCCGGGCCCCGCGTGACGCCAGCCACGACTGGCGGGTACGGCCAAAGAACCCCATGCCAAATGCGCGAAACGGTGAGTGGGCGGTTGCGGTGGCGACCTCCACGACACCGAATGGAGCGGCCGGACTGGCGCGAGGGGCCGGCAGCATCACGTCGTGGCGGCGCCGGAGGGTGATCATATCGGCGCGGCCAGGGCGCAGGGCAGGATGGAGAGCCCTGGTCGGGGCCAGTGATACGTCCATTTTGCATCATGCTTTTATATCAATATTTATTGCATTATGGGCTGTTATTACACATTATATCTCAATACTTATGGCTATTCTCTCTTATTTTACAACGTTTACCATGAAGAGGGGGAATGCCAGCAGCTAGAATTCTGGCTGGAAAAGGAGCAAACGTTGGAAACCTATTCTGCACAATTCCAAAAGACCTGAGACTCCACGAAACAACTTTTTAGATTTAATAAGAACTTTTGGCCAAAAGAAATAGGCCAGGGGGCCCACACCCTGCCCAGGAGACAGGGGGGCACCCCTTGTAGGCCGTGCCTCCCTATCTCCTGGGCCCCCTGGTGGGCTTCCGGCTTCCATCTTCTGCTATATGAAGGGTTTTGTCCTGGAAAAAATCATGGGCAAGCTTACGGGATGAAACTCCGCCGCCATGAGGTGAAACCTTGGCGGAATCAATCTAGGGCTCTGGCGGAGCTGTTCTGCCGGGGACACTTCCCTCCGGTAGGGGGAAATCATTACCAACATCATCACAAACGATCCTCTCATCGGGAGGGGGTCAATCTCCATCAACATCTTCACCAGCACCATCTCTTCTCAAAACTCTAGTTCATCTCTTGTATCCAATCTTGTATCAAAACCACAAATTGGTACCTGTGGGTTGCTAGTAGTGTTGATTACTCCTTGTAGTTGATGCTATTTGGTTTACATGGTGGAAGATTATATGTTCAGATCCTTTATGCATATTATTACCCCTCTGATTATGAACATGAATATGCTTTGTGAGTAGTTACGTTTGTTCCTGAGGACATGGGTGAAGTCTTGCTATTAGTAGTCATGTGAATTTGGTATTCATTCGATATTTTGATGAGACGTATGTTGTCTTTCCTCTAGTGGTGTTATGTGAACATTGACTACATGACACTTCACCATTATTTGGGCCTAGAGGAAGGCACAGGGAAGTAATAAGTAGATGATGGGTTGCTAGAGTGATAGAAGCTTAAACCCTAGTTTATGTGTTGCTTCGTTAGGGGTTGATATGGACCCATATGTTTAATGTTGTGGTTAGGTTTAACTTAATACTCCTTTTTGTAGTTGCGGATGCTTGCAATAGGGGTTAATCATAAGTGGGATGCTTGTCCATGTTAGGGCAGTACCCAAGTGCCGGTCCACCCACATATCAAATTATCAAAGTACCGAACGTGAATCTTATGAACGTGATGAAAACTAGCTTGACAATAATTCCCAATGTGTCCTCGGGAGCTCCTTCTTCATTATTAGAGTTTGTCCAGGCTTATCCTTTGCTACATAAAGGATTGGGCTACCTTGCTGCACTTTATTTACTTTATTTATTTTTTGCTCGTTACTTTTTGTCTTATCACAAAACTATCTATCACCTACTATTTCAGTGCTTGCAGAGAAAACCTTACTGAAAACCGCTTATCATTTCCTTCTGCTCCTCTTTGGGTTCAACACTCTTACTTATCGAAAGGACTAAGATATATCCCCTATACTTGTGGGTCATCAGGACTCTTTTCTGGCGCCGTTGCCGGGGAGCATAGCGCTCTTGGTAAGTGGAACTTGGTAAGGAAACATTTATATAGTGTGCTGAAATTTTCTGTTACTTGTCACTATGGAAACTAATCCTTTGAGGGGCTTGTTTGGGGTATCTTCACCCCAACTAGAAGAGCCAATAGATGCTCCTCAACCTACTGAACCTTATAAAAATATTCACTTTGAGATTCCTTCGGGTATGATAGAGAAACTGCTAGCTAATCCTTTTGCAGGAGACGGAACATTGCATCCCGACTTACACCATATCTTTGTGGATGAAGTTTGTGGATTATTTAAGCTTGCAGGTATTCCCGATGATGTTGTCAAAACGAAGGTCTTCCCTTTATCTTCGAAGGGAGATGCAATGACATGGTATAGGCTATGTGATGATATGAGATATTGGAACTATAAGCGATTGAAGTTGGAATTTCACCAGAAGTTCTATCCTATGCATCTTGTTCATCGTGATCGTAACTACATATATAATTTCTGGCCTCGCGAAGGAGAAAGCATCACTCAAGCTTGGGGGAGGCTTAAGTCAATGTTATATTCATGCCCCAATAATGAGCTCTCTCGGGAAATGATTATTCAGATTTTTTTATGCTCGGCTTTCTCTTGATAATCGCAACCTGCTCGATACTTCCTGTGTTGGTTCCTATATGCTGAAGACTATTGATTTCAAATGGGACTAATTTGAAAGAATTAAACGCAACTCTGAAGATTGGGGTTCCGACGATGGTAAGGAGTCAGGTATGACACCTAAGTTCGATTGTGTTAAATCTTTTATGGATACCGATGCTTTCCGTGGATTTAGCTCTAAGTATGGACTTGACTCTGAGATAGTAGCTACTTTTTGTGAAACTTTTGCTACTCACGTTGATCTCCCTAAAGAGAAGTGGTTTAAATATAATCCTCCTGTTGAAGTTAAAGTAGTTGCACCTATTATAGTCGAAGAGAAGACTATTACATATAGTGATCCCATTATTCCTACTACTTATGTTGAAAAACCTCCTTTTCCTGTTAGGATAAAAGATCATGTCAAAGCTTTGATTGTTGTGCGTAAGAGTAATACTAGGACCTATACACCTCCTGAGCAAATTAATGTTGAACCTGGTATTGCTATGATTAAATATCTTTTGGATAAGGACTTAGATGGGCATGTTATCTCTTTTTGTGGTGAAACTGCTAATATTGCTAGACCCGATACTAAGACACGTAGACCTGTTGTAGGCACGCCTGTTATTTCTGTTAAAATAGGAGATCATTGTTATCACGGTTTATGTGATATGGGTGCTAGTGCTAATGCGATACCTTATGATCTTTATAAAGAAATTATGCACGATATTGCACCTGTTGAATTAGAAGACATTGATGTTACTATTAAGCTTGCTAATAGGGACACCATTAAACCTATTGGGATTGTTAGAGATGTTGAAGTCTTGTGTGGGAAGATTAAATACCCTGCTGATTTTCTTGTTCTTGGTTCCCCACAAGATGATTTTTGTCCCATTATTTTTGGTAGACCCTTCTTGAATACTGCTAGTGCTAAGATTAATTGTGAAAAGAATATTGCCACTATTGGCATTGATGGTATGTCTCATGAGTTTAATTTTGCTAAGTTTAGTAGACAACCTCGTGAAAGGGAACCACCTAGTAAGGATGAAATTATTGGTCTTGCTTCCATTGCTGTTCCACCAACTGATCCGTTAGAACAATATTTGCTAGACCATGAAAACAATATGTTTATGAAGGAAAGGGAAGAAATAGATGAAGTGTTCCTTAAACAAGAACCTATGCTGAAACATAACCTTCTCGTTGAAATTCTTGGGGATCCCCCTCCACCCAAGGGTGATCCCGTGTTTGAACTCAAACCCTTACCTGATAATCTTAAGTATGCTTATCTTGATGAAAAAGAAATATATCCTGTTATTATTAGTGCTAACCTTTCAGAGAAAGAAGAAGAAAGATTATTGAAAACTCTGAAGAAGCACCGAGCTGCTATTGGATATACTCTGGATGATCTTAAGGGCATTAGTCCCACATTATGTCAACACAAAATTTCAGTGGAGAAAGATGCCAAACCAGTTAGAGATCCTCAAAGACGATTAAATCCCAAAATGAAGGAAGTGGTAAGAAAGGAGATACTAAATCTCCTTGAGGCAGGTATTATTTATCCCGTTGCTGATAATGAATGGGTAAGCCCTGTCCATTGTGTCCCTAAAAAGGGAGGTATTACCATTGTCCCTAATGATAAAGATGAATTGATCCTGCAAAGAATTATTACAGGTTATAGGATGGTAATTAATTTTCGTAAGTTAAATAAAGCTACTAAGAAAGATCATTACCCTTTACCTTTTATTGATCAAATGCTAGAAAGGCTATCCAAACACACACATTTTTGCTTTCTAGATTGTTATTCTGGCTTCTCTCAGATACCTGTATCAGCGGTGGATCAATCTAAAACTACTTTTACTTGCCCTTTTGGTACTTTTGCTTATAGACGTATGCCTTTTGGTTTATGTAATGCACCTGCTACCTTTGAAAGATGCATGATGGCTATATTTTCTGATTTTTGTGAAAAGATTTGTGAGGTATTCATGGATGACTTCTCCGTCTATGGATCCTCTTTTGATGATTGTTTGAGCAACCTTGATCGAGTTTTGCAGAGATGCGAAGACACTAGTCTCGTCCTGAATTGGGAAAAGTGTCACTTTATGGTTAATGAAGGCATTGTCTTGGGGCACAAGATCTCCGAGAGAGGTATTGAAGTTGATAAAGCCAAAGTTGATGCTATTGAAAAGATGCCATGTCCCAAGGACATAAAAGGTATAAGAAGTTTCCTCGGTCATGCTGGTTTTTATAGGAGGTTCATTAAGGACTTTTCTAAAATCTCTAGGCCTCTGACTAATTTATTGCAAAAAGATATTCCTTTTGTCTTTGATGATGATTGTGTAGAAGCATTCGAAACACTTAAGAAGGCTTCGATCACTGCACCTATTGTTTAGCCACCTGATTGGAATTTACCTTTTGAAATTATGTGTGATGCTAGTGATTATGATGTAGGTGTTGTTTTAGGGCAAAGAGTTGATAAGAAATTGAATGTTATCCATTATTCTAGCAAGACTCTTGATACTGCCCAGAGAAATTATGCTACTACTGAAAAAGAATTCTTAGCAGTTGTGTTTGCATGTGATAAGTTTAGACCTTATATTGTTGATTCCAAAGTTACTATTCACACTGATCATGCTGCTATTAAATATCTTATGGAAAAGAAAGATGCTAAGCCTAGACTTATTAGATGGGTTCTCTTGCTCCAAGAATTTGAGTTGCATATTGATAGAAAGGGAGCTGAGAACCCCATTGCAGACAACTTGTCTAGGTTAGAGAATGTTATTGATGACCCACTACCTATTAACGATAGTTTTCCTGATGAACAATTAGCGGTTGTCAATGCATCTCGTACCGCTCCTTGGTATGCTGATTATGCTAATTACATTGTTGCTAAATATATACCGCCTAGTTTCACATACCAGCAAAAGAAAAAGTTCTTTTATGATTTAAGACATTATTTCTGGGATGATCCACACCTTTATAAAGAAGGAGTAGATGGTATTATTAGACGTTGTGTGCCTGAGCATGAACAGGAACAGATCCTACGCAAGTGTCACTCTGAATCCTATGGAGGACACCACACTGGAGATAGAACTGCACACAAGGTACTACAATCTGGTTTTTATTGGCCTACTCTTTTCAAAGATGCTCGTAAGTTTGTCGTATCTTGTGATGAATGTCAAAGAATAGGTAACATTAGTAGACGTCAAGAAATGCCTATGAATTATTCTCTTGTTATTGAACCATTTGATGTTTGGGGCTTTGATTATATGGGACCTTTTCCTGCCTCTAATGGTTATACACATATTTTAGTTGTTGTTGATTACGTTACTAAGTGGGTAGAAGCTATTCCAACTAGTAGTGCTGATCATAACACTTCTATTAAAATGCTTAAAGAAGTTATTTTTCCGAGGTTTGGAGTCCCTAGATATCTTATGACTGATGGTGGTTCACACTTTATTCATGGTGCTTTCCGTAAGATGCTTGCTAAGTATGATGTCAATCATAGAATCGTATCTCCTTATCATCCGCAGTCTAGTGGTCAAGTAGAGTTGAGCAATAGAGAGCTCAAGTTAATTTTGCAAAAGACTGTGAATAGATCTAGAAAGAATTGGTCCAAAAAACTTGATGATGCATTATGGGCCTATAGAACTGCATACAAAAATCCTATGGGTATGTCTCCATATAAGATGGTTTATGGAAAAGCATGTCATTTACCTCTTGAACTTGAACATAAAGCATATTGGGCTGTTAAAGAGCTCAATTATGACTTCAAACTTGCCGGTGTGAAGAGGTTGTTTGATATTAGCTCACTTGATGAATGGAGAACCCAAGCATATGAGAATGCCAAGCTTTTCAAAGAAAAAGTCAAACGCTGGCATGATAAGAGGATACTAAAAGCGTGAGTTTAATGTAGGAGATTATGTGTTATTGTTCAACTCTCGTTTAAGATTTTTTGCAGGAAAACTTCTCTCAAAATGGGAAGGTCCCTACGTTATCAAGGAGGTCTATCGTTCTGGTGCTATAAAAATCAACAACTTCGAAGGCACAAACCCGAGGGTGGTAAATGGCCAAAGAATTAAACATTATATTTTAGGTAATCCTATCAATGTTGAAACTAATATTATTGAAACCATAACCCCTGAGGAATACATAAGAGATACTTTCCAGAACGTTCCAGACTCCAAAAAGGCATAGGTACGTGGTATGGTAAGTAAACCGACTTCAAAACAACTCTAATGGCAATTTTTATCAGTTTTGGATTATTTAAGGATTTTAGGAAGAAAGAAGTAGTCCGAAAGGGGCACGGGGCTCCCACGAGAGAGGAGGGCGCCCCCCCCCTGTAGGGTGCGCCCCCCTATCTCGTGGGCACCTCGTGTGCCTCCCGGACTCTGTTTTCTTGTATGTTACGTATTTTGGTCGGTAAAAATTCATTATATATACTCCCGAAGGTTTTGACCACCGTATCACGCAAATATCCTCTGTTTTCGTTTCGAGTTATTCCTGTTGCAGATTTGGAACAAGATGTCTTCCCAAGATTCGGAGGGAGAGCGCTACATGGCTGATTATATTGCAAACCCAAAAGTATATGGGGATGTGGAACATTATGGTTGGACCACAAAGGAAGAAGAAGACTATGATCCAAAGAGGAAGGAGGAGACAAGCTCCGATGTAGAGGACGATCCACTGCCTCAACCTGGTGATATGCATGTGGAGTTCAAGAAGTCAAGCCTCCCTAAGGTCCAATCTATCCCACCACGTTTTTTGCAGGACAGCAAGGCAGCACTATGCAAAAAGATAATGAAACTTGAGCTCGAGAATGAGTATCTGAGGGAGGAAAATTTTAGCCTCAGACGCAAGCTAGAGAAGAAAAGTGCAACAACTCCTACTTCACCACCTCCGAAGAAATAATCACATGGGTATGGGCACTCCCCTTGGCAACTGCCAAGCTTGGGGGAGGTGCCCCGGTATCGTATCACCATCACACTTCTATCTTTACCGCTTTATTTAGTTCGATCCTTTTAGTAGTATCTTGATCTATTAGTTCGAAGTTTCGATATCAAGTAGTTTTGAGTTTTGCTTTGTGATCTCTTTATGTAATCGAGTCCGTGTGCTATCTATAATAAAGATTAGTGTTGAGTCAAGGGCTTTGCTATGTTGCTATGATCTTGAGAAAGTAGAAAGAACAAAAGAGTTCATATTGATCTTATGGATAGTGATAACTTCACACATAGAAAGTATGAGGCATAAAAATTGTTGAGGGTTGATGAATGTAGCCTTGGTCATTGTTGCAATTAATAGGAAGTAATAAGGAAAGAGGGGTTCACATATAAATATATTATCTTGGACATCTTCTATGATTGTGAAGCACTCATTAAGTATGACATGCTAAAAGAGTTGACGTTGGACAAGGAAGACAACGTAATGGTTTATGTTTTCTGACATCTCAGTTAAAGTATATTGACATTGACCTTCCAAACATGTTGAGCTTGCCTTTCCCCCTCATGCTAGCCAAATTCTTTGCACCAAGTAGAGATACTACTTGTGCTTCCAAATACCCTCAAACCCAGTTTTGCCATGAGAGTCCACCATACCTACCTATGGATTGAGTAAGCTCCTTCAAGTAAGTTTTCATCGGTGCAAGCAATAAAAATTGCTCTCTAAATATGTATGACTTATTAGTGCAGAGAAAATAAGCTTTGTACGAACTTGTTGTGGAAGTAATAAAAGCGACGGATTGCATAATAAAGGTCCACATACAAGGGGACATATAAAGTGACGTTCTTTTGCATTAAGACTTCGTACATCAACCGTAAACGCGCATGACAACCTCTGCTTCCCTCTGCGAAGGGCCTATCTTTTACTTTATGTTTTTACTTTATGCTTGAGCCAAGGTGATACTCACCTTTCCCTTTTTATTTTTATCCTTTGGCAAGCTCCTCATGTTTGAAAGATCATGATACATATATCCAATTGGATGTAAATTGGCATAGGCTATTATTGTTGACATCACCTAAAGGTGAATATGTTCGGAGGCAACACAATAAGCCCCTATCTTTCTCGGTGTCCGGCTGAAACTCTATAACCACAAGTATTGCGTGAGTGTTAACAATTATAGGGGACTACGAGATAGTTGAGTATGTGAGCTTTTTGAAAAGCTCTATTAATTACTCTTTCTGATGTTACGATAAATTGCAATTGCTTCAATGATTGAGATTATAGTTTATTAGTTCCCAATGAAGTTTTTGAACCATACTTGACATTGTGAATTGCTTATTACTTGAACGTAGGAAATCATATGACAAGATCCATATATGTTGTTTGTTATTAGAATGATCAAGATGCCCTCACGTCCGTATTTTATTTTTATCGACACCTCTATCTCTAAACATGTGGACATATTTTTTGATTTCGGCTTCCGCTTGAGGACAAGCGAGGTCTAAGCTTGGGGGAGTTGATACGTCCATTTTGCATCATGCTTTTATATCAATATTTATTGCATTATGGGCTATTATTACAGATTATATCTCAATACTTTTGGCTATTCTCTTTTATTTTACAAGGTTTACCATGAAGAGGGGGAATGCCGGCAGCTGGAATTCTGGCTGGAAAAGGAGCAAATTTTGGAAACCTATTCTGCACAATTCCAAAAGACCTGAGACTCCACGAAACAACTTTTTAGATTTAATAAGAATTTTTGGGCAAAAGAAATAGGCCAGGGGGCCCACACCCTGTCCAGGAGAAAGGGGCGCCCCCCCCCCTGTAGGGCGCCCCCCCTATCTCCTGGGCCCCCTGGTAGGCTTCCGGCTTCCATCTTCTGCTATATGAAGGGTTTTGTCCTGGAAAAAATCATGGGCAAGCTTACGGGACGAAACTCCGCCGCCACGAGGCGGAACCTTGGCGGAATCAATCTAGGGCTCTGGCGGAGCTGTTTTGCCGGGGACACTTCCCTCTGGGAGGGGGAAATCATCACCAACGTCATCACCAACGATCCTCTCATCGGGAGGGGGTCAATCTCCATCAATGTCTTCACCAGCACCATCTCTTCTCAAAACCCTAGTTCATCTCTTGTATCCAATCTTGTATCAAAACCACAAATTGGTACCTGTGGGTTGCTAGTAGTGTTGATTACTCCTTGTAGTTGATGCTATTTAGTTTACTTGGTGGAAGATCATATGTTCAGATCCTTTATGCATATTATTACCCCTCTGATTATGAACATGAATATGCTTTGTGAGTAGTTACGTTTGTTCCTGAGGACATGGGTGAAGTCTTGCTATTAGTAGTCATGTGAATTTGGTATTCGTTCGATATTTTGATGAGATGTATGTTGTCTTTCCTCTAGTGGTGTTATGTGAACGTCGACTACATGACACTTCACCATTATTTGGACCTAGAGGAAGGCATAGGGAAGTAATAAGTATATGATGGGTTGCTAGAGTGACAGAAGCTTAAACCCTGGTTTATGCGTTGCTTCGTTAGGGGTTGATATGGACCCATATGTTTAATGTTGTGGTTAGGTTTACCTTAATACTCCTTTTTGTAGTTGTGGGTGCTTGAAATAGGGGTTAATCATAAGTGGGATGCTTGTCCATGTTAGGGCAGTACCCAAGTGCCAGTCCACCCACATATCAAATTATCAAAGTACCGAACACGAATCTTATGAACATGATGAAAACTAGCTTGACAATAATTCCCAATGTGTCCTCGGGAGCTCCTTCTTCATTATTAGAGTTTGTCCAGGCTTATCTTTTGCTACATAAAGGATTGGGCCACCTTGCTGCACTTTATTTACTTTATTTACTTTTTGCTCGTTACTATTTATCTTATCACAAAACTATCTATCACCTACTATTTCAATGCTTGCAGAGAAAACCTTACTGAAAACCGCTTATCATTTCCTTCTGCTCCTCGTTGGGTTTGACACTCTTACTTATCGAAAGGACTATGATAGATCCCCTATACTTGTGGGTCATCAGCCAGCGCCATCATCGGAGTCGGGGCCTGGAGAAACACGCGGCGGCGGAGGCGGCGGGACGGGTCGACGGAAATCCTCACAACAGGCCACATGAATCGCTACTGGAAAACGCAGTAGGTCCATGCCAAGGCGCTCGGCAACGTCAGGGTCCGCGTCGATGGCAACGCCATCACGCATCGGGAGGAAGAGGTCGGCGGCGAGGGGGATCGCGTCAGGGTTTGCCGTCCAGGCCGTGAGCCGAAAGATGTCCAGGTCGACGCCACGGCGAGTGCGCGGCTCGAGGTGCTCCACCAAGCAGAACGGCGAGAGCAGCGTGACCGCGGTGGCGCAGTGCCAGACATGGTCGGGCATCCCGGTGAGCTCGAGGTGCACCCGGAAGCGGGCGCGCACCTGCTCCGCACCGGCAAGCGCGCTCCACGGGTGAAGGAGCAGGCGGAAGCGGGCGGTCCGAACGCCATCATTGGCCACCAGGGCCCGATCCTCCGCACGCTGGAAGTGGATGAGGAAATCCTTTGGCAAGTGGCGGTGAACCGAGAAGCGCGCCTCTGGGATGCCAAAACGCGAGCAGATCACGTCGGAGACCTCCTGACACGAGACCCCGGTCCTGCACCCCGCGACCGTGGCAAGCAACGCGTGCCGGAGCTCCTCCTCGGCGTCGTCGATCTACGCGGAAAGAGGTAGGAAACACGCGGGCGCAGCGGCCGGACGCAGCGAGGGGTGGCCGGTGAGGGGGGCGGAGGGGGAGGTGGACTGTGCAGCGTGGGAGGCGCGGGGGAGGGGACGGTGAGCCCGGAGGACGCAGGCTGCCAAGACCCCTAGATGGACGGGGACGAAGCCGAAGGCGAAGGCGCCGGCGAAGGTGAAGGCTGGGGCGGGGAAGGCCCTCGGAGACGCTTAGGCGACGGGCTGGAGCGCGAGGGGGGCGACGGCGAGCGCGGGTTCGTGCACATGCGCGCCACATGGCCGTAGAAAAATAGAGCTAACTATTTGTAATCGAAGCTTATTTTATTATGATACATTGGCAACTATGATTTCCTATACATGTGAGTTTACAAAAAAAGTACTGTAGACATGTTAGTTAATACGGGTTACATATTTTTTAGCCGTATATTAATGCTACTTTGTTGCTGAGAGGCTAAAAAATGTCTACTTTTATTTTCTGGCTTTGGTGGTGTCAAGGAGTTCATACCGGAAAAAATATTTTTAAGGAAGCCATGTCTTTGGATCCTCCCGGAAATTGATACTACTACTAGTACCGCTGGTGTACTAGAGAGTTGATTTTTGGAACCCAGGTGTATTGAAGGACCTTATTTTAAATACTTTGAAAAAAATATTTAAGATTTCAAAAAAATTTGAAAAAAATTCTACGTGGTCATATGGATCTATATTACACATGTGTAAAGTTTGGTGATGAAATAAGTAAATATGCGACCTATATAAAAATGACAAAATGATGATTTCCAAATAAGGAATAATGCATGTACTGTTCATCTTTCTAAAATCACGATTCTGTCATTTTTGTGCAACTCACATGGTTACTTATTTCAGCATCAAAGTTTACACGTGTGTAATATACATTCATATAAACATGTAGATTTTTTCTCAAAATTTTTTGAAACTTCAAAAAAGCGTTTTGGCACATTTCAAAAAATAAGGCTCCAATACACCCGGGTTCCAAAGTGACTTTTTGTGGTGTACTAGTACTACAAAACGTTCCATTATTGCATGGGGGCACCAGAACACGGGGATTTTCTCTACCTGGAGTAAAAAGAGCACACCTGGCCAACTACTGCTTACCACATGGTAACACAATTTACATGCTGAGTGTGTCACATGAATCCCTACAGCTATAGATAGCATGCAGGCTCCAGTCACTAGCCAACTTTGGAAAATACGTCTCTATCTTTTTGAGGTACCAAATTTCCGCTGCACCTATGACGGTGTAGGCAGGTAGGCACACACCCTCCTATGTGTTTTCCCCCTGCTAGTGCAAGTACCATTACTGTTGCTACACACTGCTGCACTGCACAAGCCGAGCAACATGACACCGTAGCTAAGCACGCCGTGCATCAAACCGGCCCTAAACCTCAGGGCATCTTCACGCTGACCCTTAAACAATAAGTCCGGGCATCGGAAGCCATCCAATACGATCATGTATCGATTCGTTCGATGGTTCGATCCGAACGTATTTTTTCGCACAAACCAGAGAAAAAGTAGGGGGTTTGCAGCAATCCGGATAGTTGTCTTGCCCGCTTCTGACTATCCTGGCCCACCAAAAACCATTCTCGTTCGCTCTTGTGCATTCCCGCCCGATGCTAGCTGCCCGTGCCGCTGTAAAGCGGCCGCTCTGCATTGGCGCCAACCCAGAGCAAACACAACCTCTCACTGACATCGACATTGAAGTGGCGTGCCGACCGAGAGAGACATTTATTGTGCAGGACGTGACGAATATCTACATGCCCGTTCAATACTTGTCGTCCGAGAAACCAACTCCGACGCCGCGCATTGACGCACCCGTATGCTTGGCCTCACTGGAATCCGCTATTTAAAGGCAGCCACACCTGGCTAAACTCCACATCACGACACAACCGCTCCACATCCTCCTCCCTTGCACCACAATCACCATGACCGCAAGCGGGAATGCTCTGTGGGAGATCCTATCGACGGAGATGAACGTGAGATCGCTCCCTTGCGGCCACCTGGCAGAGCCACCGTGCCAGGCGGATCGAGGCCAGCATGTCGGCCAGCTCTCCCAGCTCTCCAACGACGACCCCACAATGGAGACGTGGTCCGACGACAATACCGCGCCGGAGTCGGTGCATGCCGGCTTGAACATGGAGCAAACACAGACGCACTATGACGAACAGCCTGCACCGGCTCATGTCTCGGCATTCTGGTAGACACAGGAGGGGAAGAGGTATAACCTACTCCTCAAGCAATACCGGCTGGCTGAGGGGCAAATCTACAGCGAGCATACAAGCGAGAAGGTCGTGGCTGCCATAGCCGCCGCGAACCCGAACTTTATTGCAGAGCAGCTGGCGGTCATCCAACCTGCTCAACACACCACCGTCCAACTTTCGGGGGCGCATGTGGCTGGTGGACGGTGACGGACCGTCCACTTCCATCATCGACCTCAGGTCCATCGGCATCGGCGACGGACAGGTCACAAACTTGTCCGAGGATGAGTAGGGGATGAGAGGCGGCAGGGCATTGTCTCCCAAGTGGGCGGTCTGTCACCATGTTCTACTCTTCCTCACCGGAGACCGCACCTTCACCTCATAGGCTCTATTGGAAAAGGCAGTGCCTAGGATGCGCTTAGGCATGCTTAGGCGCTAGGCGATGGTCAAACGCCTCGCCTAGGGCATAGGCGGAAGTCTAGACAAGGCAAGCAAGAAAATTTCTACTCGAGCAAGAAATCTTGCCATATTACATTGCTATGCCAAACATGCCATATGCAAATGGCAGTAGCTGGTAGTTAAATTATTAATGTGACCTAAATTAATATTGGCACACATATAATACCACAAATACACCCTGATAGTAAAAACTATATTACCGCCTAGGTTGCACCTAGGACGCTTAAGCACCACATAGGCATTAGGCGAAGGCCAACCGCCTCGCTTATGCCTACCGCTTTTTCCAACCTGTCACAGGTCTTAAAACCCGTCGCCGTTCATGGAGACGGCAGATGGAGGATGTGGTCGTCGATGCAGAATACAAAGTAAGTGGACAACGGGCGCCGCCGTAGGATAGCTTTATGGCCCGGCAGTTCTTTTGTACTAAATGTTCAAAATGTAATTAAAAATGTTCGAAATGTAATGAATTTTGTCTGGTTTATATGAAATCTGTCATGTTTGCATGAATTTTATCTGGTTAGTTCACACAATGGTTGAAATGTATGCGGGTAGTGTTGGATGACCGCCTCCCGCATCCGTGTCCGTGGAGTGGCACTCCCTTGTCCGCAGACGGATGCAGGAGCATATTTTTTGGTCAGCCTTGGAGATGCCCATAACACAGTCCGGACATTTTTGTATCATCCAACAATGTGCATTCTTGATTTCATGAGCGTAAGCATTACACACCCTACAATTTGGATGTGATTCATGATCACAATGCGAAGTCTTCACTTCATCGACGGTACACCATTTCAAACATCGTCATGAATATTTCTGTGTGATACGCAAGTGAAAAGAATGGGGCCAACAGGGGCGTCAATCACGGAGATTGTAAGTTTTGCTTCTTATTATCGCACGTGTTTGTCAATACTTTAATTCACTCAATGTTGCTACTTGATGATCATGTCATTAGGGAGAGTTCTCTGGGTGAACAACATGCATCATTGAATAAGTTCAAGAATGTGAAGAGAATGCTTGACATGAATGTTGCTTTCGAGGAGTATCGTTGAATTTGGGATTGATGCATTTTAAAAACTTATTGAACATTCGATGCTTTTATTAAAATTAAAATTTATGGTTGAATTGCTATCGGTTAATTATTCAAAGTGGCTGACATTTGTTTTAATTTTTTTAAGAGAAAAATATTTGAAGCACCAGTTTACATGGCTGATTTTGCTACCACGGTCCATGGACACGTCTGTTTTGGGGTGTCCCTTTTAATGCACCGCATTTTAAAGCATCTATAGTCATGATCACCTAAATTGGGCACCTATACTCGTGTGGACGCACCGGCCGTGTTCGTGGACACTGACCGGTTACACACACAAAAATTGATTGTTGTATCCATATACCTCAAACATCATATCTCAAATCCATACAAGCCATGCAGAATAAGAACGTACTATGCCCCAAACTTTAAGAAACAATATCTTAGGTTTCTTGCCAAACCACAGTTCATACGGTGTCATCTCAACTGATTTAGACGGTGCCCTATTTAACGTGAATGCGGCTGTCTCTAATGCATAACCCCAAAATGATAGTGGTAAACCGGTAAGAGACATCATATATCGCACCATATCTAATAAAGTGCGGTTACGACGTTCGGACACACCATTACGCTGTGGTGTTTCAGGTGGCGTGAGTTGTGAAACAATTCCACATTGTTTTAAATGAAGGCCAAACTCGTAACTCAAATATTCGTCTCCTATATCATATGGTAGAAACTTTATTTTCTTGTTACGATGATTCTCCACTTCACCCTGAAATTTTTTGAACTTCTCAAATGTTTTAGACTTGTATTTCATCAAGTATATATACCCATACCTACTCAAAGCATCTGTGAAGGTCAGAAAATAACGATACCCGTCGCGTGTCTCAACACTCATCGGACTGCATACATCGGTATGTATTATTTCCAATAAGTCATTGGCTCACTCCATTGTTCCGGAGAACGGACTTTTAGTCATCTTGCCCATGAGGAATGGTTCGCAAGTATCAAATGATTCATAATCAAGTGATTCCAAAAGCCCATCTGCATGGAGTTTGTTCATGCGCTTTATACCAATATGACCTAAACGGCAGTGCCACAAGTATGTTGCACTATCATTATTAACTTTGCATCTTTTGGCATCAATATTATGAATATGTGCATCACTACAATCGAGATTCAATAAACCATCCACATTGGGTGTATGACCATAGAAGGTTTTATTCATGTAAACAGAACAACAATTATTCTCTGTCTTAAATGAATAACCATATTGCAATAAACACAATCCTATCTTGTTCATGCTCAACGCAAACACAAAATAACATTTATTTAGCTTCAACACTAATCCCGAAAGTATAGGGAGTGTGCAATGATGATCATATCAATCTTGGAACCACTTCCAACACACATCATCACTTCACCCTCAACTAGTCTCCATTTATTCTGCAACTCTTGTTTCGAGTTACTAATCTTAGTAACCGAACAAGTATCAAAATACCTAGGGCTACTACGAGCACTAGTAAGGTACACACCAATAACATGTATATCAAATATACCTTTGTTCACTTTGCCGTCCTTCTTATCCACCAAGTATTTGGGGCAGTTCCACTTCAAGTGACCATTTCCTTTGCAGTAGAAGCACTCAGTTTCAGGCTTGGGTCTAGCTTTGGGCTTCTTCATGGGAGCAGCAACTTGTTTGCAATTCTTCTTGAAGTTCCCTTTCTGTCCCTTGCTCTTTTTCTTAAAACTAGTGGTTTTGCTAACCATCAGCACTTGATGCTCTTTATTAATTTCTACCTTCGTCAATATCAGCATCACGAAGAGATTGGGAATTGTTTTCGTCATCCCTTGCACATTACAGTTCATCACGAAGTTCTAGTAGCTTGGTGATAGTGACTAGAGAACTCTTGTCAATCACTATCTTATCTGGAAGATTAACTCCCACTTGATTCAAGCAATTGCAGTACCCAGACATTCTTAGCACACGCTCACTACCTGAGCTATTCTCCTCCATCTTGTAGGCAAAGTACTTATCAGAGGTATCATACCTCTCGACATGGGCATGAGTCTGAAATACCAATTTCAGCTCTTGGAACATCTTATATGCTCTGCGGTGTTCAAAACATTTTTAAAGTCCCGGTTCTAAGCTTTAAAGCATGGTGCACTAAACTATCAAGTAGTCATCATATCGAGCTTGCCAAACGTTCATAACGTCTGCATCTGCTCCTGCAATAGGTCTGTCACCTAGTGGTGCATTAAGGACATAATTCTTCTGTGCTGCAATGAGGATAATCCTCAGATCACGGACCCAGTCCGCATCATTGCTACTATCATCTTTCAACTTCTTATCTAGGAACATATTTTAAAACATAGGGGAGTTGCAACGCGAGCTATTGATCTACAACATAATTTGCAAATACTATCAGGACTAAGTTCATGATAAATTAAGTTCAATTAATCATATTACTTAAGAACTCCCACTTAGATTGACATCCCTCAAGTCATCTAAATGATGTGTGATCCAAATACCCTAAACCATGTCCGATCACCACGTGAGATGGAGTTGTCATCAATGGTGAACATCTCTATGTTGATCATATCTACTATATGATTCCCGTTCAACCTTTCGGTCTTTAGTGTTTCGAGGCCATGTCTGTACATACTAGGCTCGTCAAGTTTAATCCGAGTATTCCACATGTGCAAAACTATCTTGCACCCGTTGTATTTGAACATAGAGCCTATCACACCCGATCATCATGTGGTGTCTCAGCACGAAGAACTGTCGCAACGGTGCATACTTAGGGAGAACACTTATACCTTGAAATTTTAGTTAAGGGATCATCTTATAACGCTATCGTCGTACTAAGCAAAATAAGATGCATAAAGATAAACATCACATGCAATCAAATATGTGACATGATATGACCATCATCATCTTGTGATTTTGATCTCCATCTCCAAAGCATCATCATGATCTCCATTGTCACCGACTCGACACCTTGATCTCCATCGTTGCGTCGTGGTCATCTCGACAACTATTGCTTCTACAAGTATCGCTACCGCTTAGTGATAAAATAAAGCAATTACATGACGTTTGCATTTCATACAATAAAACGACAGCCATAAGGCTCCTGCTAGTTACCGATAACTTTTACAAAACATGATCATCTCATACAACAACGTATATCACATCATGTCTTGACCATATCACATCACAAAAACAAGTTAGACGTCCTCTACTTTGTTGTTGCAAGTTTTACGTGGCTGCTACGGACTTCTAGCAAGAACCGTTCTTACTTATGGTATAAAAACCACAACGGTGATTTATTAAGTTTGCTGTTTTAACCTTCAACAAGGACCGGCCGCAGTCAAATTCAATTGAACTAAAGTTGGAGAAACAGACACCCGCCATCCACCTTTATGCAAAACTAGTTGCATGTCTGTCGGTGGAACCGGTCTCATGAACATGGTCATGTAAGGTTGGTCCAGGCTGCTTCATCGAACAATACCGCTGAATCAAAATAAGACATCGGTGGTAAGCAGTATGATGATCACCGCCCACAACTCTTTGTGTTCTACTCGTGCATATCATCTAGGCATAGACCTGGCTCGGATGCCACTGCTGGGGAATGTAGCATGCAATTTCAAAAAAAAATCCAACGCTCACGCAAGATCTATCTATGAGATGCATAGCAACGAGAGGGGGAGAGTGTGTCTACGTACCCTCGTAGACCGAAAGTGGAAGCGTTTGCCAACGCAGTTGATGTAGTCGTACTCTTCGCGATCTGATCACGATCCAACCGATCTAGTGCCGAATGGACGGCACCTCCGAGTTTAGCACACGTGCGGCTTGATGATGTCTCCTCCTTCTTGATCCAGCAAGCAGGAGAATAGAAGTGCATGGGATCACAACCAACACAACGGCGTGGTGGTGATGGTGGTGGTGGAGCACCGACAACGCTTCGCTAAGCGTCGCCGGGACGAGGCGGTGGAACTATGGAGTAACAGGAGAGAAAGGGGCGCCAAGGGCTTGGTGTATCCTCTTGGGGCGCCCCTTCCCCTCTATATATAGGCAGAGGGGCATGGGAAACGGCCCCTCCAAGTCCTAGGGCGCAGCTAAGGGGGGGAGGACTTGGACTCCAAGTCCAATCCTATTCCTACTAGGACTCCTTCCTTTTTTGCCTTCCCTAGTCATATGGGCTTTTGAGGACTTGGTGCGCCTAGACCAATAAGGCCAAGGCACCTCCCCGCAGCCCATGCTAGCCCTTGGGTCGTGGTGAACCCACCTTGGGACTTCCGAACCCCTCCGGAATCCTCCGGAACCTTCTAGAAGCTTCCCGGTAGGTACAATACCGAAAAAACTGCACATTTTTCAGAACCCAAAATATGACATACCATATATAAATCTTTACCTCTCGACAATTCCAAGACTTCTTGTGACGTCCGGGATCTCATTCAGGACTCCGAACAACATTTGGTTACCACTCATCAAATATCCCAATACTACTCTAGCGTCAACAAACGTTAAGCGCGCGACCCTACGGGTTCGGGAATTATATAGTCATGACCGAGACACCTCTCCGGTCAATAACCAATAGCGGGACCTGGATGCCCATATTGATTCCTACATATTTCACGAAGATCTTTATCGGTCGAATCGTTATGACAACATCCATTATTCCCTTTGTCCATTGGTATGTTACTTGCCCGAGATTCGATCATCGGTATCTTCATACCTAGTTCAATCTCGTTACCAGCAAGTCTCTTTACTCGTTCTGTAATGCATCATCCTGCAACTAACTCATTAGTCACTTTACTTGCAAGGCTTCTTATGATGTGCAACTAACTCCTAATCTCAATCTATGCCAACCCAACAAACACCTTCGGAGATACCTTTAGAGCATCTTTATAATCGCCGAGTTACGTTGTGATGTTTGATAGCACACAAGGTATTCCTCCGGTATCCGGGAGTTGCATAATCTCATAGTCGAAGGAATATTTATTTGACATGAAGAAAGCAATAGCAATAAAATTGAACGATCATTATGCTAAGCTAACGAATGGGTCTTGTCCATCACATAATTCTCCCAATGATGTGATCCCGTTCATCAAATGACAACACATGTCTATGGTTAGGAAACTTAACCATCTTTGATTAACGAGCTAGTCTAGTAGAGGCTTACTAGGGACATGGTGTTTTGTCTATGTATCCACAAATGTATCAAGTTTCCGGTTAATACAATTCTAGCATGAATAATAAACATTTATCATGATATAAGGAAATAGAAAATAACAACTTTATTATTGCCTTTAGGGCATATTTCCTTCACTACACCTGTGCTAGCATAGAGAATCCAAGAAGAGTCCATCATTCTATGACGATACTTCGCTGCATCTCATGGGATCAGAATCTGAGTTTTTTCCTCAAGAAAAAGATCCAGGTTTTTCCCTAAAAAAGTAACCGTGGGTTTTCCCTCAAGAAAAAAAGAAACCGGGGTTTATTTCGTGACCTAATTAGGAATTACTGCATCATTCTAACTTAATGATGATCTCCAATATGTATCTTCAAATTTCAAGCACATGTTAATACAATTGTGCATTTTATATTAAAAATATTATTTTCATGACAAATTTAGTGTTATTATCATTTATCAATGTATAAATAATACGAGTAAGAGCATCTACAACCGAACTTGGTAAATCCGGCCCCTCAAACGCCCGCGGACGTGCCCGGGCGCGTCCGCGGGCACTGACTGTACACCATTCAAATAATGTAATCCATATCCGGACACCTGAATTACCATATCTCAAATCCATGCATACTCATGCAACTATGTCGACACACACATCGTCCGGCTACTCCATCACACTACACAAAACATGCCATCGGACTATCAAAATTTGGCATGTTTGGCTATGGTGGAGTTCATCCATGGCTGCACTTGCCCTTTCAAGCGCCCTTGCCGTCCTTCCCACGGAAGTACCAGTCGAAGACGCAGTACGGATCCAGCCGGATCTGCTAATTACCGAAGATGTCCTCGCCGTCGTTGTCCTCCTTCTCCTCCTTCGGTGGCAGTCCGGCCATGGCACGGACCGCCCGATTCTGCTCTCGAGTGAGGGCGCACGTGTTCCGCAGCTGTCGTCCCTTCACAATGCGGGCGCGGACGGCTTCCTCCTCTGCGGCCGCCCGCGCCGCCGCATCAGCCGCCGCCATTTCCGTTGTGATACGGGCCCCGACGCCTCTCCTTCCTACAGCGGTCCACCCGTTCCCAGTGGGACTCATAATATGCCCGGCCAGTGATGGGGAAGGAGAGGTGTTCCGGCTGCCGGGACCGCGAGGATCCAGCACCAGAGGATCCGAGCGCCTAGTAAGCCGACACTATAGCGTCGCGGCAGATGCATCCGTCCGTCGGCCGGGCGATGTCCTCCTAGGAGCGGCGGAGTGCAATGCGGCCTGCCATTGCCTCCTCCAACCCACACGTGATGACACCACAGTCGACGGATCCGAACTGGTCGGAGTGCAATCCGGCGCCTGCCATGGCGGAGAAGGCCGGAAACCGACGGAGGTGAGGTCGGGTGGCGGAGGGGAGTGGAGTGAAGTGGTTAGGGTTTGCTTCGGCGAGCGGATGGGGATGAATATAAGTGAGGTCAGATGGGCTAGTAAAGGTCGGGTCCGATATGGCGGGCGTGCCCGGGTGCTCCATATCCGTCTCATATTTGGGCTGGATATAGGGGATGCCGGTTAGCCCGGACGTTTGAGGTCCGTTTGAGGCGTCCGTCTAGGTCCAAAAAACATGACCGGTCAGTGACCAGGCAACGCACCCGGACATATGATGTGGGTTTGAGAGGTCCGGGTGTAGATACTCTTTGAAGGTTCTTTTTTACCGTAGGTCATAGAAGTAAGCAAGCAAGCGGCAGCTCTCATGACCCATGTACATACTGGCCCGTGACATCAAGAGGATAGGATTTCTATTTCTGAATTATGAGCACCCATGATATGCATGCATGGGTCCAAGGTGACTCATCAAGAGAAAATAAAGAAGAAAAGGCAGATAAATCACATGGCATGGAGCTATGCATGCACTCTCATGCATGCATTGTGGTTGGTATACAACTATACATATATACATGTACCTATACATCACAGTATTATTTTTATCATGACCAACATGCATGCCCTGTAAGTGACAAAAAGAAAACAATTGTTAAACTTGGGAATCTATGCAATATATCCATCTAATCTAATTGTTGTGAGAGGATTGATGGTCTATGGTGTACCAACCGAGTGGGTGTACAGTACAGTAGTGATTACATAAAGAAAAACAGGAATTCAGAGAGAGAGAGGGAGGGAGGATGAGAGAGGAAGTATCTACTCTACATTTGTAAGACAAAGGAAAAGACAGAAAGCTCAACATCGGTGCAGCATTGCTAGCAGCGTGGTGTGTCGCTATGGTTCACAATGTTATATACAGTCCGTGATTCTAAAATTGTTTCCACTTCTACTAGTGTACTTAATTATCATCATCTTAAATAAAGTACGTATATAATTACAAGAAGGAGAGAAGAGCTGCCTTCTATTTTTATTTTTATTTTGCTCTTGCATTTGCCCCATAGGCCATAGTTTTTTTAGCATACCCATAGGCCATAGCTAGAGAGAGCATGAAGGGAAGAAGGCTCAACTGCTGATTTGGTCAGGATTTTCTTCTTTTTGGCCCCTAAAGCAAGGAAGCAGATAAAGGAGGGAGAGGAGGGGTTTGGTTTGGTCATTTGCTCAGCCTTCTTCTCCCCCTCCCCCTCCCCCTATGGCTGCCAGCACTGTGGCCTCTCCCTTTTTCTCTCTCATGGCGGCCGTCTTCTTCCAGCCTGCATAGCTCCTGATCTCCGTTCCTCTCTCTCTCTCTCTCTCCGCACTGCCAGCCAGCTCTTGAATCCTTGCTGTAGTGTTCTACGCTTGTACTGCTGCAGAGAAAGAAAGTAGAGAGAGAAAGAAGAAGAAAGGAGAGAAGAGGGAAGGGAGAGAATCTGAATTTCCTTTGCAGTCATTGACCAACCCCAGTTTCCCCTTGTTTGTCCCCTTCCCCTCCCTCCTTGATACCTGTGTTATTCCCTGAGCTGCTGCCGCCGCCTGAGGAGAGCAAGTGGCTCTCTGAACTCTGAACTCTCTCCTCTTGTCACTCTTGGCTTGCCCCCATCCTGTTCCTCCTCCTCCGTTCTTCAGTTAATGCCCCCTCTGTAGCAGCATCAAATTTATTGCCACCCCCTCCTTGGGCCTTGGCTAAGTTGTGTTTAGAGGGAGAGAGAGATAACATAAGGCCTGAATCAAACCCCTAGCACTACAAGTTTGTCGCTTATGTATCATCACCACCTTCAGCAGCAGCAGCAGCGTGGAGAATCGGAAGCAGCGGCATCGGCAGATCAGGACAGCAGCATGTCCAACCTCACCACCTCCGCCTCCGCTTTCGCCAACCCTCCTCCTCCTCCAACCCCGGCCTCCAACAAGCGCAAGCGAAGCCTACCCGGCAACCCCGGTAGGTTCTTCTCCTCGGTTTAATTTCTTGTTTGTTTTCTCTCAAGTCAAGCGATCGAGGACAAGTTGCTGGACTGGACTGATGCGCATGTTTGTATCTGGAGGATCGTTGCATCATGTTACTAATCTTTGTCCGCGCGTGTTTTTCATGGAAATGGAACCCAAGACCCAGAGTCGGAGGTGGTTGCGCTGTCTCCGGCGACGCTGATGGCGACGAACCGGTTCCTGTGCGAGATCTGCGGCAAGGGGTTCCAGCGCGACCAGAACCTGCAGCTGCACCGGCGCGGGCACAACCTGCCATGGAAGCTGAAGCAGCGCGGGAGCAAGGAGGTGGTGCGGAAGAAGGTGTACATCTGCCCGGAGGCGTCGTGCGTGCACCACGACCCGTCGCGCGCGCTGGGCGACCTCACCGGGATCAAGAAGCACTTCTTCCGCAAGCACGGCGAGAAGAAGTGGAAGTGCGACAAGTGCTCCAAGAAGTACGCCGTGCAGTCGGACTGGAAGGCGCACTCCAAGATCTGCGGCACCCGCGAGTACAAGTGCGACTGCGGGACCGTCTTCTCCAGGTTCTTATCCGTTTCTTCCAATCTTGATCCACCTCTTCTACTATCTACCATGCATCATGAAAGCTTTCTTCCCTGCAGTCTTGTTGATTTCTCGTCACTATATATTCTTGTGTCTTGGCGCGCAACCTAGCGAGTGCACTGCCTAGAAATTACTAGAGTAGAATTTAAGTAGAGGATCGTGAACATTAGGGCGCCATTAATCTGAGAGAAGGAAGGAACTCATTGTGATTTGTGTTGGCGAGTCAGGCCAGGATGAGGCAACGCAGAAGAAGCATGGATGGATGCAAAGATGGACCACTTTTACGGCCCGGCCGGGGGTCCTCTTTCTTTTTGTTTCGGCCATGGATGAGATGAGCGGCTGTGCAGCTCGTGTGGAAGGAGAGAGATGCCGTGATGATGAGGATCGAGCTTTGGGAGACGAGAATTCAGACATGTGAATCTCTTTGCAGAGCTGAGCTGCCTTTCCATCTCACTCCTCCTGCCTAGCCTAATTGCCTATGCATGCTTACACTATTCCCTCCGTGCTGTCACTTCCATGCGTCCTCTCCTCCCTGATTCTCTCTCTCTCTCTCTCCCTCGGAGCTCACACCGCACGGCACGGCAGCGTCGCGTACCATATGACAAATGAACAAAGACTCAGGAGAAAGTTTTAGCTTTACCTTTTCTCTTGCCCTTCCTTCTCATGCTGCATTTCTTCTGATGATGGCTTTCTTTGTTGCACTGCATTGCATGCAGACGGGACAGCTTCATCACGCACCGGGCCTTCTGCGACGCGCTCACCGAGGAGAGCAACAAGGCCATCAGCGGGGGCGGCCTGCCACTGCCACCCATCGCGCACGCCCAGCACCACGCCATGCTCTATTCGCCGCACGATCTGATGCAGCAGCAGCACCACCACCACCACCAGGAGCTCGCCGCGTTCCAGGACCAGCATCACCAGGTCTTGCAGCAGCATTGCAACTTCGACGTGAAGCCGGAGATGCAGCCGTGGCCAACCATGCCCTACGACGACGTCCACCACCCGCTGCTGCAGCCGCTCTGCAGCGCCACCGCGCAGAGCTCCGCCACGTCCGTGCCGACGCCTACGCAGCAGCAGCAGCTTCCCGCGGCAGCCGCGCACCTGTCGGCCACAGCGCTGCTACAAAAGGCGGCGCAGATGGGCGCGACCATCGGCGGGGCCGGCGCTGGCGGGGCGGGAGTGCACTACACCCAGATGGCCGGCTCGGCGACCAGCGCGACCGGCAGCGCCACCTTCGGGCTCGGCCTCTCGTGCCTCAGCAACCAGCAGATGATGAGCCTCGCCAGGACCGCCTCCCAAGGCCGGAGCGGCGAGGAAGGCGTCGCCTCGGGAGGGGCCAACGACGGCATGACCAGGGACTTCCTGGGGCTGCGCGCCTTCTCGCACCGCGACATCCTCGGCCTCGCCGGCTTTGACTCGTCGTGCATGGGCGCCGCCGTGAACACGGCCGGCAACAACACCAACATGGCGCCCTGCTACGAGCCAAAGCAACAAGGACAGCCGCCGCAGCAGCAGAACAGCAACGAGCCATGGCATGGCATGGGTAGCCATAGCTAGCCATGATGATAGTTGCATGGTCGCTTCTGATCACCGCAGAGCACTGCTTGCTGCTACCCTCTAGATCAGCGCTGCAGGAGATGCGTTTTGAACTGGGTAATCTCTCTCTCCCTCTCGCACTCTCGTGATCTTGCAAGTTAAGCAAGCTTTGGAGATTTTTTGTGGGAGTAGAAGCCAACTGTAAGGTAAAGCTGGGATCAACGAAAAGCTACGTGAAAATAATACATGCATCCGTCGTCTCTTCTCTCTCTTTGGCACTCAACAATTGGTCAGCTGCATTGCCTACATACGTAAATATCTACTGTCTCCGTTTGCTGGGCAATATATCAGTGTCAAAAAAGTCTTATATTTTGAGACAGAGAGAAGTACACACTCCCTCCCTTCCATATGTAGTTCGTATAATTTTTTTGAAAAATCAAACCTCACAAATTTTGATTACGTTTGTGAAGAACATTTACATCTAACACACCAAACATATATCATTAAATTCATCATAAGACGTAGTTTTATATTTTATATTTTTGATATGGTAGATATAAATAGTTTTTTTAAAATAAACTTAATTAGTCAAAGTATTATACGCTACATTATGGATCGGATGAAGTACATGTCTCATGGCCACACACTACAAGTCTTATATTCTCTGACTTGGGCAGAACAAAGTTTTCTCTATCTAACTAAGGTACACGTTGATCGGTATATGTACAAGGAAAATCCAGATATAGAGCCCCCGTTTATAATAAACCAGCAAGATTTAATATGTAACAAAGGGAGTACTTTGCTTCTTCGGGGGAAAAAAGAGGCAAAATATGTTTGACAATACTATTATCAAGGGGGGAAGAAAGGTGTATTTGGGTGAACTGAACTGATTGTGCTGATTGGTGGTCACTTGGGAGCTCCTGCTACCAGAGCTAAAATGCGGCCTACGATGATATCTGTAGTTTATTGATGCATGCATATGAGTGTCTGTGTACTGTGTCGTGCAATCAGTCGATGTACTGTACCCGGCTAGCTGTGCTGGCTACTGTTCGTCCGTGACAAGGTTTTGTCTGCAATTGGTCGTGGGCCGGCGCATTATTCCATGCTTGAAATAAAAGGAGAAACTTCATTTACTTTTAGATTTTTAAGATAGAAAAACACACCTAATTATTAAGACTGTGCCTGCACATATCTTTGGTTGTTGGTACTATTCTTACGTAGCTATACATTTTTCCGATAAAGGGTGCTCTTTATTTACGAATTTTGTCATGAAATAAGAAGCATTTTGCTATAATAAGAAACTTTTTGCCCTCTAGAAACAAACCAAAAGGTCTTGCCAGTTCTTAGTGCATAAACTTGTTTTCATTTCGCGAGCTGTGTAACTATTCAAACCCAGCATCTGCACGACAAGGATGCACACAATCAATAAGAAAAAAAAGAACCATATATGAATTAAAGCCGGGCGAACGATCCACTGCAGCAAAACATGCTAAACATCAACTACGAGCACTGTTGTTGACAACACTCGAATGACGAGAAGGTTACCCAATAACAACGCTTTCAACAAGGAAACAATGCATGAATGTCATCGTTGCTGGATTCAACCACATAGACCAAGATTATGAGCTTCCACCCACAAGGCAGACAATGTAAGCTCCAGATAGTGCCTTCAAGGGAGCATAAATCATCGCTGCTAGGTACAACCAGTGAAGGTCGGACCTAGAGTTCTCACCGCAAAACTCAGAGAGCTGGTACTCGAAGAACACCACCATAATGAAGCCCCATGTGTTGTTGCCATAGAAGAAGTCCTGCTGCAATGTCTCGACTAGCGTCGAAATCACAAATCAGAGTGAACACCACATGTGGCTGAAGGGTAACGCGGTAGAAAACAAAAAAATCGATCTATGCACCAGCCCAGGACCACTATGATGCGGACAGACGCGAGCGCGGAGGAGCTCCTAGTCGAGGAGCTGGGGCTCCTCCTTGGCAGCTCGGACACAAGGCGCTGTGGGGACGGGAAGCTGTGGGTTGCGAGTGAGGATGGTTTGGGGCTCTCTGGCTATCTGAACTGAGATCGGGCGGCTCAGATCGGCAATTGGAGCTGATGTAGCGAACAGACCTCAAATAGTCTGATCTCTGTGCATCAGTGGCATCCCTGGATCGGTAATGCTGACACGCACAATACTCGAGGATTTATAACAGTGTAGCAATCACACACTTATTACATCGAATGTCTCAAAAGAGAACTTATTACAATAATATGGCTTAAGGCCATCTAAAATCGATAACAACGGAAGACTTGAAAGATAAAGTGAGTCCATCAACTCCAACGGCATAGCTGAGTGAAAGACAACGACCTATGGCACCTTACTCGTCGTCTGAAAAGTCTGCAACATGAAACGTTGTAGCCCGGAACGGGTCAGCACATGGAATATGCTGGCAATGTAACACAACACATAGAGTAATGAACAGAATGAATGCTATCACTACATGCATATATGGCTGGTGGAAAGCTCTATGGTTACAGTTTTGCGTAAAGCCAATTTTTTCCTACAACAAAGGAAATAAATTTTATTTAACTATCATGGTGGTTGTTAAACATTGAGAAGGTTCCTCCAACTCAATCCCAATTAAGCATCATCATTAACCCAATTAAATTAAAATTTAGAGTGATGAGATCAACATGATAAACCAAGAACCAGATACTCAAAACGTCCATAACCGGGACACGGCTAACCATGATTAGTTTGTACACTCTGCAGAGGTTTGCACACTTTTCCCCACAAGACTCGATCTCCTCCGTTGAATTTCTCGCACTTCATGATGTTTGAGAAACGGATGACCGAGACACAGTCTTTCAGAAACAATAACTCTTTACTCTGGATGGACAGTTACACCTAGTTTCCCCTACATCTGCTAACCCACCACTGAAAGAGGTCTTGCAACATACTCAACTATGCTAGAGGCCATAATAGCTTGTGGATGCACACGGAAGTTTCTAGCATGAATAATCTTATGATCCCTTTGAGCCTCGGTGGTGGACTGTTGGATGATCACACGGGTACTCCGGGATATCCTTGGACAACACTGGATTCTCCAGGTGCCCTGACAACCATTGGGTACTCGAGGGTGCCTCAAGCAATCCACACAGATGTGTATTAAAGTAGCCACCTTAAGTTAACCATTAATTAGCCATACTCACATCTGTCATGGATACACTCACCCAAACCACGTCTACGAGCATAGCATAGCAGTATAAGCACAATGTAGAAGTAACTCCCAAAGGTTTGATAATAAATAGGGCAATAGGTTCTACCTTATCATCTACTTCCCAAAACTCACATGTTAATCAGATCCACCATGCAATGTTTGAGGGTTGATCTAATGCAATAAAACTGGGTAGTAAAAAGGTATGATCAAAGTGTTACTTGCCTTGCTGATGATCCGTGAAACCTAGAGACTCGTAGTAGCACGCTTCGCACTCCGGGTACTCTATCGCAAACAAACAGATACATACATAAGAACTCAACTAGAAGCACGGGTAAAACTCAAATAAGAGATCTAACCACAAAGTTCAACTGAAGAACTCCGGTTTGCAAAAAGAATCAAATCAAACGAAGCAACGGAACTCAAACTGCAAAAGAAACACGACCCGTTTACTAATTTGGACTAAAGTCAAATTTTACAGTACGAAAATCTTGTTCAAGTTGTTTAAACAGAAAGAGGGCTTCGATACAAAGATCTAGCCGCTTGAATCGCCTGATTCCGATAAATGAGCAAAAATATAAACTAAAACGAAAATCAGGGCAGAAATCGCGATAAAAAATAATCGCAGAAAAACCCTGAAAAAAGAAAACTGACGAACAGGCTAACGAATGAACGTTCGCTATCTGCGGCTAATGGGTGAACACCGTTCGTTAAAACAAATATACAGACGAACGTCCGTTATTTAACCAAACCGAGAGAAAAAACCGATCTAAAAAAACCTAGGGTTTTCGAAAAAACGGTTTTCTAATGAAAACCGTTTTCGGCGGGTGGCTACCTCAGCGAGGTCTCGTGGGGTCGGCGGCGGCTCCGGTGGGGCTGGCGGCGGCGGCTCCGGTGGGGCTGGCGGCGGCGGCGGCGAGCGGGTCCGACGGTGGGGCGGCGGAACGGGGAGGCGGCGGCGCGGCGACGATGAAGGCTGGCGGCGGCGGATCGGGCTAGGGTTAGGGTTACCGGGCGGTGGCTTGGGCTGGCGGGGTCCCGGGGTCGAGCCTTATGAAGGCCGGCCGGAGAAGTCCGGGTCGGGCATGGCCCGACTAAGTCGGTTCCTTTTTTTAAAATAATTCCAACGCGCAGAAAAACGATTAAAAGAATTACTAAACGGACTCCAAAAATCCTGAAATAAATTTTCCCCATCCTCTAAAAATATAGCAGACAAAGTGAACATTTATTTGGGCCTCTAATTCAATTTTGAAAAATGCACTTTTTTCCTAATTCAAATAAAATAACGATAAAACTCCGAATAAAAATACTTGTTTGATTTAATAGTTTCCCTTCAATATTTCTTTACTTTGGAGAAGTCATTTTATCTCGTCTCTTTTATTTTCATATAAGAAATATTCGAAGAGAAAAATAATTAAAACCAAATGATCCTCTTTTCAAAATTTGAGAAAACTCAAATATGAAAATGACGAAATCCCCAACTCTCTCTGTGGGTCCTTGAGTCGCGTAGAATTTCTAGGATCAATCAAAAATTACAAACCTACCCCCCTTATAATGAATATCGCCCTCGAGATTCGGGTTGGCTAGAAAATAGATGAGGGTGGTCCTTCCTCTCGTTCCCAGGTGGCTTCATCCTCGGTATGGTGGCTCCACTGAACTTTGCAGAACTTGATAACCTTGTTGCGTGTGACTCGGTTGGCAAACTCGAGAATCTTCACTGGTTTCTCCTCGTAGGTCAAATCGCTATCCAACTGAACCGCTTCCAGCGGCACTGTATCTCTCAGAGGGATATCGGCCATCTCTGCGTGGCACTTCTTCAACTGGGAAACGTGAAACACATCATGAACTCATGACAATCCTTCTGGCAATTCCAACTTGTAAGCAACTTCTCCCATACGCTCCAAAACTTTGTATGGTCCCACAAAACGTGGCGTTAACTTTCCCTTAACTCCAAAACGTTTAACTCCTCGAAGTGGGGACACACGAAGATACACTCTATATCCAACTTCGTAAATTGTCTCCTTGCGTTTAGAATCCGCATAGCTCTTTTGCCTAGACTGGGCTACCTTGAGTCTATCACGAATCAGCTTAACCTTCTCTTCAGACTCCTTAATCAAATCTGGTCCAAACAACTGACGGTCTCCAACTTCATCCCATAACAATAGTGTTCTACACCTCCTTCCATACAAAGCCTCGAAAGGGGCCATCTTCAAACTGGCTTGATAGTTGTTGTTGTAAGAGAACTCTGCATACGGCAAATTGTCGTCCCAACTAGATCCATAATCTAGCGCACAAGCTCTCAACATGTCCTCCAGAATCTGATTGACTCTCTCGGTTTGTCCATCTGTCTGTGGATGAAAGGTTGTACTGAACTCTAGCCTAGTACCCAAAGTCTCATGCAACTAATTCCAAAACTTTGAGGTAAACTGGGTTCCTCTATCTGATACAATGGTCCTCGGAACTCCATGCAGATATACGATCCTGGTCATGTATATCTTTGCCAACTTAGCACTGGTGTAAGTGGTCTTCACTGGGATAAAATGAGCTACTTTCATCAAACGATCGACTACAACCCATATCGAGTCATAACCTGAACGAGTTCTGGGCAATCCCGTGATAAAATCCATGCCTAGATTGTCCCACTTCCATTCGGGTATCGGCAATGGCTGTAGCAATCATGCTGGCTTCTGATGCTCTGCCTTCACTCTCTGACATACATCACAAACTGCTACATACTCAGCAATATCCTTTTTCATTCCGGTCCACCAGAAACTGTCCTTCAAATCTAGATACATCATGGTATTTCCTGGGTGAACCGAATACGGCGAATCATGGGCCTCCTGCAGAATCAACTTCCTGATCTCTGGGTCATTAGACACATAAACGGATCCTCAAACCATAAGGTATCGTGCTCATCCTCACGAAATCCTTTAGCTTTTCGTTTGCTCATCCTTTCCTTTATCTCGGCAATCTCCTTGTCCGTCTTTTGGGCTTCTTCTTATCCATCAAAGTAGACTAAATTTCCAATGCTGCTACATAGCCTCTCGGAACTATTTCTAGACATAGATCACGAAGATCCTCTGCTAACTCCTTGGGTAATTCTCCGGTTATGAGTGTATTGACATGACTCTTGCGGCTCAACGCATCGGCTACTACGTTAGCCTTTCCGGGATGATAGTATAACCTCATATCATAATCCTTGATGAGCTCCAACCATCTCCTTTGCCTGAGATTCAACTCCTTCTGCGTGAAGATATACTTCAAACTCTTGTGATCCGTGTACACCTCACAATGGTTTCCAATGAGAAAATGTCTCCATGTCTTAACGCATGCACTACGGCCGCTAACTCCAAATCGTGTGTAGCATAATTCAACTCATGGGATTTAAGCTGTCGTGAGGCATATGAAACAACTCTTCCCTCCTGCATAAGCACTGCTCCAAGTCCTCGACGAGAAGCGTCGCAATACACTTGATAATCCTTGCGTTGATCTGGAAGAATCAACACTGGGGCTGTAACCAAACGTTTCTTCACTTCCTGAAAACTGGCCTCCAGTCCATTTGAACTTGGTGTCCTTCTTCAACAACTTTGTCATGGGCTTTGCAATCTTCGAGAAATTCTCAATGGACCTCCGGTAGTATCCTGCGAGTCCAAGAAAACTCCAGATCTCTCCAACTGACGTGGGGGCTTCCCAATTTGTCAGAGTGACAACCTTGGTGGGGTCTACTGCTATTCCTTCTCCGGATATAACATGTTCGAGGAATCCAACTTCCTTCAACCAAAACTCACACTTGTTGAACTTGGCATATAACTAATGTTCTCTGAGCTTCCCAAGTACCAAACGCAAATTCTCCTTATGATCCTCTTCATTCTTCGAGTAGACCAATATGTCATCAATGAACACCACGACGAACTTATCCAAAAACTCCATAAACACCTTGTTCATCATGTTCATGAAATAGGCAGGTGCGTTAGTCAGACCGAATGACACAACGGTATACTCATATAGCCCGTACCTTGTGGTAAAAGCTGTCTTAGGTATATCCTGCTCTCGAATCTTCAGCTGGTGGTATCCTGATCGCAGATCAATCTTGGAAAATACTTTAGCTCCTTGCAACTGGTCAAACAAATCATTGATCATCGGCATTGGGTACTTGTTCTTGATTGTCACTTCATTCAATCCACGATAATCAATAACCATCCTCGACGATCCATCCTTCTTCTCCACTAGAAGCACTGGTGATCCCCAAGGTGACGACCTTGGGCGAATATAGCCTTTATCCAGTAACTCCTTAATCTGCTTCTTAATTTCCTCCAAATCCTTTGCGGGCATCCTATATGGTCTCTTAGATATTGGCCCTGTGCCTGGTAAAAGCTCAATCATAAACTCGATGTCTCTATCTGGTGGCATGCCTGGCAACTCCTCTGGAAATACATCAGGGAAATCCTTCACCACTAGTACTTCCTCCTGTACAACTCCTGATAAGGAATTCACTTGAGTCCTCTTCGGCACATGTCGGGATACCTACTTAATCCTTCTTCCTTCTGGGGTGGTGAGCATAATCAACTTACTGGTGCAATCGATGTTCCCTCCATACATCGATAGCCAATCCATACCCAAAATCACATCCAAACCTTGCGACTCCAGAATTATCAGGTCTGAGGGTAAAACATGCCTACCTATGGTCAATGGCATCTGAAAACATCCTTGGCTTGCCATATGTTCTGCTCCTGGCGAACTTACTAACATCGGTGTTCTAAGAACTTTGGTGGTCAACTCATACTTATCCACAAATCCCCTTGATATGTATGAATGTGATGCACCAGTATCAAAAAGAACGATTGCAGTAAATGACTTAACCAAAAACTTACCTATTACTGCATCTGGTTGCGCTTCAACCTCCTCCACGTTAACGTGGTTCACTTGTCCCCTGTTGAAAGGGTTGGGCTTCTTCCCAAAGCTTCCATTGCCATTTCCATTCTTAGCTTCAGAACACTCTGTGGCGTAATGTCCATTCTTCCGGCACTTGAAACAAGTAATGTGACTTAGATCCTTCTTGGCGGGCGTTGCTGGGTTGGAACGGTTTTGGCCGTTTCTTCCTGCATTCCCATTCCCATTCTTGGGGTCACTATGGTTATGCAAACTCCCTCCATTGGAATTATGGACTCCATGGTTATGGTAAATGTCTCCTCCCGAGTACGGGGTAAAACGGGGCCTCTACTGAGCTCCTGAATTGTACTTCCCTTGTCCATACTTCCTCTTGCGGTTGTCAATCTGCTGCTGCTTCCCTTCAATCATGAGAGCTCTATCTACCAACTCCTGGTAGTTGTTGAAGGTTGCCACCATCAACTGCATGCTCAGCTCATCATTCAGTCCTTCTAGAAATTTCTCCTGCTTGGCGGCATCTGTAGCGACGTCATTTGGGGCATAACGTGCTAACTTAATAAAATCATCCACATACTGGCCCACTGTGCATCCTCCTTGGTGCAAGTTGTGAAACTCACGCTTCTTCATGGCCATAGCTCCTGCTAAAACATGGGCAGTGCAAAAAGCCTACTGAAACTGGTCCCATCTGACAGTGTCGATGGGGTAAGTGGTTGTGAAATTTTCCCACCATGATGCTACGGGTCCATCAAGCTGATGTGCGGCAAAACGCACTCTCTCCGCATCCGTGCATCCTACAGTGGTCAACTCTCTTCCAATCTTGCAGAGCCAATTGAAGGAAATATGCCCTAGAGGCAATAACAAAGTTATTATTTATTTCCTCATATCATGATAAATGTTTATTATTCATGCTAGAATTGTATTACCCGAAAACATAATACATGTCTAAATACATAGACAAACGTAGTGTCACTAGTATGCCTCTACTTGACTAGCTCGTGAATCAAAGATGGTTAAGTTTCCTAACCATAGACATGCGTTGTCATTTGATTAACGAGATCACATCATTAGGAGAATGATGTGATTAACTTGACCATTTTGTTAGCTTAGCACTTGATCGTTCAGTATGTTGCTGTTGCTTTCTTCATGACTTATACATGTTCCTATGACTATGAGATTATGTAACTCCCGATTACCGAAGGAACACTTTGTGTGCTACCAAACGTCACAACGTAACTGGGTGATTATAAAGGTGCTCTACAGGTGTCTCCAAAGGTACGTGTTGAGTTGACGTATTTCGAGATTAGGATTTGTCACTCCGATTGTCGGAGAGGTATCTCTGGGCCCTCTCGGTAATGCACATCACTATAAGCCTTGCAAGCAATGTAGCTAATGAGTTAGTTATGAGATTATGCATTATGTAATGAGTAAAGAGACTTGCCGGTAATGAGATTGAACTAGGTATTGAGATACCGATGATCGAATCTCGGGAAAGTAACATTTCGATGACAAAGGGAACAACGTATGTTGTTATGCGGTTTGACCGATAAAGATCTTTGTAGAATATGTAGGAGCCAATATGAGCATCCAGGTTCCACTATTGGTTATTGACCGGAGACGTGTCTCGGTCATGTCTACATAGTTCTCGAACCCGTAGGGTCCGCACGCTTAAAGTTAGATCATGATTATATTATGAGTTTATGTGTTTTGATGTACCGAAGGTTGTTCGGAGTCCCGGATGTGATCACGGACATGACAAGGAGTCTCTAAATGGTCGAGACATAAAGATCGATATATTGGACGACTGTATTTGGACACCGGAATAGTTCCGGGTGAGATTGGGACAATACCGGAGCTCCGGGAGGTTATCGGAACCCCACGGGAGGTATATGGGCCTTAATGGGCTTTAGTGGAAAGGAGGGGAAAGGAGCAAGGGAGGGGGCGCCCCCCCCCCCTTTTTCCTTCCTCCCTCCTTCCTCTTCCTTTCCTCTCCCTCTCCAAATAGGAAAAGGAGGAGTCCTACTCCCGGTGGGAGTAGGACTCCCCCCTTGGGCGCGCCTCCTCCCCTTGGCTGGCCCCCCTCCTCCACTCCTTTATATACGGGGGAGGGGGCACCCCATAGACACAACAATTGATCATTGATCTCTTAGCCGTGTGCGGTGCCCCCTCCACCATAGTCCTCCTCAATAATATCATAGCGGTGCTTAGGCGAAGCCCTGCGTCGGTAGAACATCATCATCGTCACCATGCCGTCGTGCTGATGGAACTCTCCCTCAAAGCTCGGCTGGATCGGAGTTCGAGGGATGTCATCGAGCTGAACGTGTGCAAGAACTCAGAGGTGTCCTGCTTTCGGTGCTTGATCGATCGGATCGTGAAGACGTACAACTACATCAACCGCGTTGTGCTAATGCTTCCGCATTCGGTCTATGAGGGTACGTGGACACACTCTCCCCTCTCGTTGCTATGCACCACCATGATCTTGTGTGTGCGTAGGAATTTTTTTTGAAATTACTACGTTCCCCAACAGTGGTATCAGAGCCTGGTTTTATGCGTTGATGTTATATGCACGAGTAGAACACAAGTGAGTTGTGGGTGATACAAGTCATACTACTTACCAGCATGTCATACTTTGGTCAGCGGTATTGTTGGATGAAGCGGCCCGGACCGACATTACGCGTACGCTTACGCGAGACTGGTTCTACCGACGTGCTTTGCACACAGGTGGCTGGCGGGTGTCAGTTTCTCCAACTTTAGTTGAACCGAGTATGGCTACACCCGGTCCTTGAGAAGGTTAAAACAGCACTAACTTGACGAACTATCGTTGTGGTTTTGATGCATAGGTAAGAACGGTTCTTGCTAAGCCCGTAGCAGCCACGTAAAACTTGCAACAACAAAGTAGAGGACGTCTAACTTGTTTTTGCAGGGCATGTTGTGATGTTATATGATCAAGACATGATGCTATATTTTATTGTATGAGATGATCATGTTTTGTAACCAAGTTATCGGCAACTGGTAGGAGCCATATGGTTGTCGCTTTATTGTATGCAATGCAATCACCCTGTAATTGCTTTACTTTATCTCTAAGCGGTAGCAATAGTCGTAGAAGCAATAGTTGGCGAGACGACAACGATGCTACGATGGAGATCAAGGTGTCGCGCCGGTGACGATGGTGATCATGACGGTGCTTCGAAGATGGAGATCACAAGCACAAGATGATGATGGCCATATCATATCACTTATATTGATTGCATGTGATGTTTATCTTTTATGCATCTTATCTTGCTTTGATTGACGGTAGCATTATAAGATGATCTCTCACTAAATTTCAAGATAAAAGTGTTCTTCCTGAGTATGCACCGTTGCCAAAGTTCGTCGTGCCCAGACACCACGTGATGATCGGGTGTGATAAGCTCTACGTCCATCTACAACGGGTGCAAGCCAGTTTTGCACACGCAGAATACTCAGGTTAAACTTGATGAGCCTAGCATATGCAGATATGGCCTCGGAACACTGAGACCGAAAGGTCGAGCGTGAATCATATAGTAGATATGATCAACATAGTGATGTTCACCATTGAAAACTACTCCATTTCACGTGATGATCTGTTATGGTTTAGTTGATTTGGATCACGTGATCACTTAGATGATTAGAGGGATGTCTATCTAAGTGGGAGTTCTTAAGTAATATGATTAATTGAACTTAAATTTATCATGAACTTAGTACCTGATAGTATTTTGCTTGTCTATGTTTGTTGTAGATAGATGTCCCATACTGTTGTTCCGTTGAATTTTAATGCATTCCTTGAGAAAGCAAAGTTGAAAGATGATGGTAGCAATTACACGGACTGGGTCCGTAACTTGAGGATTATCCTCATTGCTGCACAGAAGAATTACGTACTGGAAGCACCGCTAGGTGCCAAACCTGCTGCGGGAGCAACACCAGATGTTATGAACGTCTGGCAGAGCAAAGCTTATGACTACTCGATAGTTTAGTGTGCCATGCTTTACGGCTTAGAACCGGGACTTCAACGACGTTTTGAACGTCATGCAGCATATGAGATGTTCCAGGAGTTAAAGTTAATATTTTAAGCAAATGCCCGGATTGAGAGATATGAAGTCTCCAATAAGTTCTACAACTATAAGATGGAGGAGAATAGTTCTGTCAGTGAGCATATACTCAAAATGTCTGGGTATAACAATCACTTGATTCAACTGGGAGTTAGTCTTCCGGATGATAGCATCATTGACAGAATTCTTCAATCACTGCCACCAAGCTACAAGAGCTTCGTGATGAACTATAATATGCAAGGGATGGATAAGACAATTCCCGAGCTCTTCGCAATGCTAAAGGCTGCTGAGCTAGAAATCAAGAAGGAGCATCAAGTGTTGATGGTCAATAAGACCACCAGTTTCAAGAAAAAAGGGCAAAGGGAAAAAGAAGGGGAACTTCAAGAAGAATAGCAAACAAGTTGCTGCTCAAGAGAAAAAACCCAAGTCTGGACCTAAGCCTGAGACTGAGTGCTTCTACTGCAAGCAGACTGGTCACTAGAAGCGGAACTGCCCCAAGTATTTGGCGGATAAGAAGGATGGCAAGGTGAACAAAGGTATATGTGATATACATGTTATTGATGTGTACCTTACCAGAGCTCGCAGTAGCACCTGGGTATTTGATACTGGTTCTGTTGCTAATATTTGCAACTCGAAACAGAGACTACAGATTAAGCGGACACTGGCTAAGGACGAGGTGACGATGCACGTGGGAAATGGTTCCAAAGTCGATGTGATCGCCGTCGGCACGCTACCTCTACATCTACCTTCGGGATTAGTTTTAGACCTAAATAATTGTTATTTGGTGCCAGTGTTGAGCATGAACATTATATCTGGATGTTGTTTGATGCGAGACGGTTATTCATTTAAATCTGAGAATAATGGTTGTTCTATTTATATGAGTAATATCTTTTATGGTCATGCACCCTTAAAGAGTGGTCTATTTTTGATGAATCTCGATAGTAGTGATACACATATTCATAATGTTGAAGCCAAAAGATGGAGAGTTGATAATGATAGTGCAACTTATTTGTGGCACTGCCGTTTATGTCAGATTGGTGTAAAGCGCATGAAGAAACTCCATACTGGTGGACTTTTGGAATCACTTGATTATGAATCACTTGGTACTTGCAAACCATGCCTCATGGGCAAGATGACTAAAACGCCGTTCTCCGGAACTATGGAGCGAGCAACTGATTTATTGAAAATCATACATACTGATGTATGTGGTCCAATGAATGTTGAGGCTCGCGGCGGGTATCGTTATTTTCTCACCTTCACAGATGATTTGAGCAGATATGGGTATATCTACTTAATGAAACATAAGTCTGAAACATTTGAAAAGTTCAAAGAATTTTAGAGTAAAGTTGAAAATCATCATAACAAGAAACTAAAGTTTCTATGATCTAAGCGTGGAGGAGAATATTTGAGTTACGAGTTTGGTTTACATTTGAAACAATGCGGAATAGTTTCGCAACTCACACCACCCGGAACACCACAGCGTAATGGTGTGTCCGAACGTCGTAATCGTACTTTACTAGACATGGTGCAATCTATGATGTCTCTTACTGATTTACCGCTATCATTTTGGGGTTATGCTTTAGAGACAGCCACATTCACGTTAAATAGGGCACCATCTAAATCCGTTGAGACGACACCTTATGAACTATGGTTTGGCAAGAAACCAAAGTTGTCGTTTCTTAAAGTTTGGGGCTGTGATGCTTATGTGAAAAAGCTTCAACCTGATAAGCTTGAACCCAAATTGGAGAAATGTGTCTTCATAGGATACCCAAAGGAAACTATTGGGTACACCTTCTATCACAGATCCGAAGGCAAGATATTTGTTGCAAAGAATGGATCCTTTCTAGAGAAGGAGTTTCTCTCGAAAGAAGTGAGTGGGAGGAAAGTAGAACTTGATGAGGTAATTGTACCTGCTCCCTTATTGGAAAATAGTTCATCACAAAAACCGGTTCCTGTGACGACTACACCAATTAGTGAGGAAGTTGATGATATTGATCATGAAACTTCAGATCAAGTTACTACCGAACCTCGTAGGTCAACCAGAGTAAGATCCGCACCAGAGTGGTATGGAAATCCTATTCTGGAGGTCATGTTACTTGACCATGGCGAACCTACGAACTATGAGGAAGCGATGATGAGCCCAGATTCCGCAAAATGGCTTGAGGCCATGAAATCTGAGATGGAATCCATGTATGAGAACAAAGTGTGGACTTTGGTTGACTTGCCCGATGGTCGGCAAGCCATCGAGAATAAATGGATCTTCAAGAAGAAGACTGGCACTGATGGTAATGTTACTGTCTACAAAGCTCAAGTTGTTGCAAAAGGTTTTCGACAAGTTCAAGGGGTTGACTACGATGAGAATTTCTCACCCGTAGGGATGCTTAAGTCTGTCCGAATCATGTTAGCAATTGCTACATTTTATGATTATGAAATTTGGCAAATGGATGTCAAAACTGCATTCCTGAATGGATTTTTGGAAGAAGAGTTGTATATGATGCAACCAGAAGGTTTTGTCGATCCAAAGGATGCTAACAAAGTGTGCAAGCTCCAGCGATCCATTTATGGACTGGTGCAAGCCTCTCGGAGTTGGAATAAACGCTTTGATAGTGTGATCAAAGCATATGGTTTTATACAGACTTTTGGAGAGAAATGTATTTACAAGAAAGTGAGTGGGAGCTCTGTAGCATTTCTAATATTATATGTGGATGACATATTATTGATTAGAAATGATATAGAATTTCTGGATAGCATAAAAGGATACTTGAATAAAAGTTTTTCAATGAAAGACCACGGTGAAGCTGCTTACATATTGGGCATCGAGATCTATAGAAATAGATCAAGACGCTTAATTGGACTTTCACAAAGTACATACCTTGATAAAGTTTTGAAAAAGTTCAAAATGGATCAAGCAAAGAAAGGGTTCTTGCCTGTAATACAAGGTGTAAAATTGAGTCAGACTCAATGCCCGACCACTGCAGAAGATAGAGAGAAAATGAAAGAAGTTCCCTATGCTTCAGCCATAGGCTCTATCATGTATGCAATGCTGTGTACTAGAACTGATGTGTGCCTTGCTATTAGTTTAGCAGGGAGGTACCAAAGTAATCCAGGAGTGGATTGCTGGACAGTGGTCAAGAACATCCTGAATTACCTGAAAAGGACTAAGGATATGTGTCTCGTTTATGGAGGTGACAAAGAGCTAGTCGTAAATGGTTACATCGATGCAAGCTTTGACACTGATCCGGACGATTCTAAATTGCAAACCGGATACGTGTTTATATTGAAAGGTGGAGCTGTCAGTTGGTGCAGTTCTAAACAAAACATCATGGCGAGATCTACATGTGAAGCGGAGTACATAGCTGCTTCGGAAGCAGCAAATGAATGAATCTGGATGAAGGAGTTCATATCCGATCTAGGTGTCATACCTAGTGCATCGAGTCCAATGAAAAACTTTTGTGACAATACTGGTGCAATTGCCTTGGCAAAGGAATCCAGATTTCACAAGAGAACGAAGCACATCAAGAGACGCTTCAATTCCATCCAGGACCAAGTCCAGGTGGGAGACATAGAGATTTGCAAGATACATACAGATCTGAATGTTGCAGACCCGTTGACTAAGCCTCTTCCACGAGCAAAACATGATCAGCACCAAGGCTCCATGGGTGTTAGAATCATTACTTTGTAATCTAGATTATTGACTCTAGTGCAAGTGGGAGACTGAAGGAAATATGCCCTAGAGGCAATAATAAAGTTATTATTTATTTCCTCATATCATGATAAATGTTTATTATTCATGCTAGAATTGTATTACCCGGAAACATAATACATGTGGGAATACATAGACAAACATAGTGTCACTAGTATGCCTCTACTTGACTAGCTCGTGAATCAAAGATGGTTAAGTTTCCTAACCATGGACATGAGTTTTCATTTGATTAACGGGATCACATCATTAGGATAATGATGTGATTGACTTGACCCATTTTTTTAGCTTAGCACTTGATCGTTTAGTATGTTGATGTTGCTTTATTCATGACTTATACATGTTCCTATGACTATGAGATTATGTAACTCCCAATTACCGGAGGAACACTTTATGTGCTACCAAACATCACAACGTAACTAGGTGATTATAAAGGTGCTCTACAGGTGTCTCGAAAGGTACTTGTTGAGTTGACGTATTTCGAGATTAGGATTTGTCACTCCGATTGTCGGAGAGGTATCTCTGGGCCCTCTCGGTAATGCACATCACTATAAGCCTTGCAAGCAATGTAGCTAATGAGTTAGTTATGAGATTATGCATTATGTAATGAGTAAAGAGACTTGCCGGTAACGAGATTGAACTAGGTATTGAGATACCGATGATCGAATCTCGGGCAAGTAACATATCGATGACAAAGGGAATAACGTATGTTGTTATGCGGTTTGACCGATAAAGATCTTTGTAGAATATGTAGGAGCCAATATGAGCATCCAGGTTCCACTATTGGTTATTGACCGGAGACGTGTCTCGGTCATGTCTACATAGTTCTCGAACCCGTAGGGTCCGCACGCTTAAAGTTAGATCATGATTATATTATGAGTTTATGTGTTTTGATGTACCGAAGGTTGTTCGGAGTCCCGGATGTGATCACGGACATGACAAGGAGTCTCGAAATGGTCGAGACATAAAGATCGATATATTGGACGACTGTATGTGGACACCGGAATAGTTTCGGGTGAGATTGGGACAATACCGGAGCTCCGGGAGGTTATCAGAACCCCACGGGAGGTATATGGGCCTTAATGGGCTTTAGTGGAAAGGAGAGGAAAGGAGCAAGGGAGGGGGTGCCCCCTCCCCCTCCAAGCCCAATCCGAATTGGGAGGGGGGGGCTTTCCTTCCTCTTCCTTCCCTCTTCCCTCCCCCTCCAAGCCCAAACCGAATTGGGAGGGGGGGCTTTCCTTCCTCTTCCTTCCCTCTCCCTCTCCAAATAGGAAAAGGAGGAGTCCTACTCCCGGTGGGAGTAGGACTCCCCCCTTGGGCGTGCCTCCTCCCCTTGGCCGGCCCCCTCCTCCACTCCTTTATATACGGGGGAGGGGGTTGATGACCCACAAGTGTAGGGAATCTATCGTAGTCCTTTCGATAAGTAAGAGTGTTGAACCCAACGAGGAGCAGAAGGAAATGATAAGTGGTTTTCAGTAAGGTTTTCTCTGCAAGCACTGAAATTGTAGGTAATAGATAGTTTTGTGATAAGATAAATAGTAACGAGTAACAAGTAAATAAAGTAGATAAAGTGCAGCAAGGTGGCCCAATCCTTTATGTAGCAAAGGATAAGCCTGGACAATTTCTAATAATGAGAAAGGAGCTCCCGAGGACACATGGGAATTATCGTCAAGCTAGTTTTCATCACGTTCATATGATTCGCGTTCGGTACTTTGATAATTTGATATGTGGGTGGACCGGTGCTTGGGTACTGCCCTTACTTGGACAAGCATTCCACTTATGATTAACCCTATTGCAAGCCTCCGCAACTATAGAAGAAGTATTAAGGTAAACCTAACCACAACATTAAACATATGGATCCAAATCAGCCCCGAACGAAGCAACGCATAAACTAGGGTTTAAGCTTCTATCACTCTAGCAACCCATCATCTACTAATTACTTCCCCATGCCTTCCTCTAGGCCCAAATAAGGGTGAAGTGTCATGTTGTCTATGTTCACATAACACCACTAGAGGAAAAGACAACATACATCTCATCAAAAATATCGAACGAATACCAAACTCACATGACTACTAATAGCAAGACTTCACCCATGTCCTCAGGAACAAACGTAACTACTCACAAAGCATATTCATGTTCATAATCAGAGGAGTAATAATATGCATAAAGGATCTGAACATATGATCTTCCACCAAGTAAACCAATTAGCATCAACTACAAGGAGTAATCAACACTACTAGCAACCCACAGGTACCAATTTGTGGTTTTGATACAAGATTGGATACAAGAGATGAACTAGGGTTTTGAGAGGAGATGGTGTTGGTGAAGATGTTGATGGAGATTGACCCCCTCCCGATGAGAGGATCGTTGGTGATGACGTTGGTGATGATTTCCCCCTCCCGGAGGGAAGTGTCCCTGGCAGAACAGCTCCGCCGGAGCCCTAGACTGATTCCGCCAAGGTTCCGCCTCGTGGCGGCGGAGTTTCGTCCCGTAAGCTTGCCCTCGATTTTTTCCAAGGTAAAAGCTCTCATATAGTAGAAGATGGACACCGGAGGCCCACCAGGGGGCCCAGGAGACAGGGGCGCGCCCAGTAGGGGGGGCGCCCTCCACTCTCATGGACAGGGTGTGGGCCCCCTGATGTATTTCTTTCGCTCAATAATTCTTATTAATTCCAAAAATATATTTCGTGGAGTTAGGATTTTTGGAGCAGTGCAGAATAGGTTTCCAATGTTTGCTCCTTTTCCAGCCAGAATTCCAGCTGCTGGCATTCCCCCTCTTCATGGTAAACCTTGTAAAATAAGAGAGAATAGCCATAAGTATTGAGATATAATGTGTAATAACAACCCATAATGCAATAAATTTTGATATAGAAGCATGATGCAAAATGGACGTATCAACTCCCCCAAGCTTAGACCTTGCTTGTCCTCAAGCGGAAGCCGAAATCGAAAAATATGTCCACATGTTTAGAGATAGAGGTGTCGATAAAAGCAAAATATGGACATGAGGGCATCATGATTTCTTATAACAGCAACATATATAGAATTTGTCATACGATTTCTTATGCTCAAGTAACAATCAATTCACAATGTCAAGTATGGTTCAAAAACTTCATTGAGAACTAACAAACTATAATCTCAGTCATTGAAGCAATTGCAATTTATCATAACATTAGAAAGAGTTAACAATAGAGCTTTTCAGCAAGTTCACATACTCAACTATCTTGTAGTCTTCTACAATTGCTAGCACTCACGCAATACTTATGGTTATGGAGTTTCAGCCGGACACTGAGAATGATAGGGGCTTGTTGTGTTGCCTCCAAACGTATTCACCTTTAGGTGATGTCAACAATAATAGCCCGTGCTAACTTACATCCAATTGGATATATGTATCATGATCTTTCAAACACGAGGAGCTTGCCAAAGGATAAAAGGAAAAAGGAAAATGTGAGGATCACCTTGACTCAAGCATAAAGTAAAAAACATAAAGTAAAAGATAGGCCCTTCGCAGAGGGAAGCAGAGGTTGTCATGTGTGTTTAGGGTGGATTCACAAAATCTTAATGCAAAAGAACGTCACTTTATATGTCCCCTTGTATGTGGACCTTTATTATGCAATCCGTCGCTTTTACTACTTCCACAACAAGATCGTACAAAGCTTATTTTCTCTGCACTAATAAGTCATACATATTTAGATAGCAATTTTTATTGCTTGCAACATGACAACTTACTTGAAGGATCTTACTCAATCCATAGGTAGGTATGGTGGACTCTCATGGCAAAACTGGGTTTAAGGATATTTGGAAGCACAAGTAGTATCTCTACTTGGTGCAAGGAATTTGGCTAGCATGAGGGGGAAAGGCAAGCTCAACATGTTTGGAAGGTCAATGACAATATACTTTAACTGAGATGTCGAAAAACATAAACCATTACGTTGTCTTCCTTGTCCAACATCAACCCTTTTAGCATGTCATACTTAATGAGTGCTCCCAATCATAAAAGGTGTCCAAGATAATATATTTATATGTGAACCTCTCTTTCCTTATCACTTCCTATTAATTGCAACGATGACTGAAACTACGTTGATCAACTCTCAACAACTTTTATGCCTCATACTTTCTATGTGTGAAGTCATCACTATTCATAAGATCAATATAAACTCTTTTATTCTTTCTACTTTCTCAAGATCATAGCAACATAGCAAAGCCCTTGAATCAACACTAACCTTTATTGTAGATAGCTCACGGACTCGATTACAAAAGGAGATCACAAAGCAAAACTCAAAACTACTTGATATCAAAACTTCAATCTACTAGATCAAGATACTACTAAAAGGATCGAACTAAATAAAACGGTTAAGATAGGAATGTGATGGTGATACGATACCGGGGCACCTCCCCCAAGCTTGGAAGTTTCCAAGGGGAGTGCCCATACCCATGTGATTATGTCCTCGGAGGTGGTGAAGTAGGAGTTGTTGATGATGTAGGCTTGTCGTCCGTCTTCCAAGGCATAGGATCTCCATCATAGAAGGATGATCGAGTCTCCGGGATCCTTAAATCTGCAGCCAAACTCATCCTCTTGAATCTATATTTATACTCACAGTTCTGGTTTTGCAGGTCATAGATCTGGGCTTGGAGGTGCTCGATTTTCTCTTGAAGCTTGAAGATGGTCTCCCCAATGACTTTGGCATCCAGCTTGTGCTTGTTGGTGAACTCTGTGATCATCATCTGGTTGGCGTTTAGTCCACGCTCCACCATCCCTTGGCACTTGAAAACTTGCTGCTCCACGGCTTCGAGCTTTGTCTCCACGCTTCCGGTACGCCTTGGTCCCTCCACATCGCGGATGTGCAGCACCCCCTCACGCATCTCAATGGGTTGAGGGTGTTGCAGCACCTCCGCGAGATAGGGGTTGATAACCCTCTCGAAAAACTTGTCCTTGGGAGCGCTTGGAGACGACATGATGCTCTAGATCTGAAAGACAAACAGCTCGAACGAAAACAGAGGATATTTGCGTGATACAGTGGTCAAAACCTTCGGGAGTATATATAATGATATTTTACTGACAAATTACGTAATGTGCAAGAAAACGGAGTCCGGGAGGCACACGAGGTGCCCACGAGACCAGGGGGCGCGCCCAGTAGGGGGGGCGCCCTCCACTCTCGTGGGGGCCTCGTGTCCCTTTCGGACTACTTCTTTCTTCCAAAAATTCTTAAATATTCCAAAACTGATAAAAATTGCCATTGGAGTTGTTTTGGAGTCAGTTTACTTACCGTACCACATAGTCTGGAACGTTCTGGAAAGTGTCCCTTATGTATTCCTCCGGGGTTACGGTTTCAATAATATTAGTTTCAACATTGATAGGATTACCTGAAATATAATGTTTAATTCTCTGACCGTTTACCACCCTTGGACTTGTGCCTTCGAAGTTGTTGATTTCTATGGCACTAGAATGATAGACCTCCTCGATAATGTAAGGACCTTCCCATTTAGAGAGAAGTTTTCCTGCAAAAAATCTTAAATGAGAGTTGAATAATAACACATAATCTCCTACGTTAAACTCATGCTTTTGTATCCTCTTGCCATGCCAGTGTTTGACTTTTTCTTTGAATAACTTGGCATTCTCATAAGCTTCGGTTCTCCATTCATCAAGTGAGCTAATATCAAACAACCTCTTCTCACCGGCAAGTTTGAAGTCATAATTGAGCTCTTTAATAGCCCAATATGCTTTATGTTCAAGTTCAAGAGGTAAATGACATGCTTTTCCATAAACCATCTTATATGGAGACATACCCATAGGATTTTTGTATGTAGTTCTATAGGCCCATAATGCATCATCGAGTTTTTTGGACCAATTCTTTCTAGACCTATTCACAGTCTTTTGCAAAATTAATTTGAGCTCTCTATTGCTCAACTCTACTTGACCACTAGACTGCGGATGATAAGGAGATGAGATTCTGCGGGTCCTTCAAGCTGATGTGCGGCAAAATGCACCTTTTCCGCATCCATGCATCCTGCAATGGTCAACTCCCTCCCTGTCTTGCGGAGCCAATCATCTGCAACTATCGGCTCGGTGCTACTAGGGAACACCGGCGGATTCAGTCTAAGGAAACGGGTTAAGTGATCAACAGGTGGTGGTGGTGGTGGGTTGTTGTTGTTGTTGTTCCCCTGATTCTGATTCTGGACTAGCAATTGCATCAACACATTCTGCTGCTGGATCAACTGAGTGAGCTCCGGTGGGAAAGAAAATCCATTGTTACGTCTCGGAGGCATCTGAGTGTTTTAGAAAAGATGAGAATATAGAATAGAATGAGGTCTAGAGGGAAAACACTACCCATATGCACATGAGACAAATGCAAACAAAATCACTTCATTCAATCAAGGAAGGGCATACAATGGTCTAACTATCATTATAAAAGTGCTCGGACTATACTAGATACATGGGGGAATACTACTACTGTTATGGTGGTCAACTAGAAAAACTGCTCCGATGAAGACTCCATGATATCTGCTCCAGCTTCATCAACATAGTCATCATCGCTATCGTCTGGGTCCGAGTCGCTGTCGTCGATGATGATGTAGTTCTTTGGACAGGTGCAATCATCTTCTCCTCCAGTCGCGGGAAATCCCATGAATACTTTTAGCTTCTTCTTCAGATCATCATTCTTCTCCACGAGTGTTGCTATTTCCTCCTCATATCCACCGCGTGTAGACTTGAGTTCTTCCTCCAACTCCATGATCTTGTTCATGGCCTTCTTTAGATCTATCATGCCTGCGCACATTTGCTTCTCCTGGCGTCGAATGTGCTGGTTTAACTCCTGGATGAAAGCTGCAATGGACCTATCCAAGTTAACTCCTGGCGTATAACTGGTGTTCTCTGAGCATCTCAAGTACCAAATGCAAATGCTCCTTATGCTCCTCTTCATTCTTTGAGTAGACCAAAATATCATCAATGAACACCACGACGAACTTATCCAAAAACTCCATAAACACCTTGTTCATCATGTTCATGAAATATGCAGGTGTGTTAGTTAGACAAATGACATAACAGTATACTCGTATAGCCCATACCTCGTGGTAAAAGCCGTCTTAGGTATATCCTGCTCTCGAATCTTCAACTGATGGTATCCTGATCGCAAATCGATCTTGGAAAATACCTTAGCTCCTTGCAATCGGTCAAACAAATCATTGATCATCGGCAGTTGGTACTTGTTCTTGATTGTTACTGCATTCAATCCTCGATAATCAACAACCATCCTTAATGATCCATCCTTCTTCTCCACTAGAAGTACTGGCCATCCCCAAGGCGAAGAACTTGGGCGGATATAACCTTTATCCAATAACTCCTTAATCTGCTTCTTAATCTCCTCCAAATCTTTTGCGGGCATCCTGTATGGTCTCTTAGATATTGGCCCTGTGCCTGGCAAAAGTTCGATGAAAAACTCTATGTCTCTATCCAGTGGCATGCCTGGCAACTCCTCTGGAAATACGTCAGGGAAATCCTTCACCACTGGTACTTCCTCCTGCACAACTCCTGATAAGGAATTTACTTGAGTCCTCCTCGACACATGCCGGGATACATACTTGATCCTTCTTCCTTCTAGAGTTGTAAGCAAGATCGTCTTACTAGCGCATTCAATGTTCTCTTCATACTTCGATAACCAATCCATGCCTAATATCACATTCAATCCTTGCGATTCCAATACTATTAGGTCCGAGGGGAATACGTAGTTACCAATCCTTAATGGTAACCCATCATACCATAGACTAGCCATATATTCTGCTCCAGGCGAGGTTACTAACATGGGTGACCTAAGGGCTTGGGTTGGCAGTTTATACTTATCCACAAATCCCCTTGAGATGTATGAATGCGATGCACCAGTATCAAAAAGAACGAGTGCAGTAAATGACTTAACCAAAAACTTACCTATTACTACATCTGGCTGAGCTTCTACCTCCTCCACGTTAATGTGGTTCACCTGTCCCCTATTGAAAGGGTTCGGCTTCTTCCCTGAGCTTCCATTTTCATTTCCATTCTGGGCTTCAGGATATTCATTGGCATAATGTCCAGTCTTCTGACACTTATAGCAAGTGACTTGGCTCAGGTCTCTCTTGGCTGGGGTTGACGGGTTGGTACGGATCTGGCCGTTGCTTCCTCCATTCCCGTTACCATTCTTGGAGCCATTATGATTATGCGAACTCCCTCCTCCATGGGTGTGCTGAAAATTCCCGGTTTAGGGGTAAAACATGGCTTCTGCTGAGCTCCAGAATTGTACTTCCCTTGTCCATACTTCCTCTTGCGGTTTTCAATCTGCTACTGCTTCCCTTCAATCATAAGAGCGCGGTCTACCAACTCCTGGTAGTTGTTGAAGCTTGCTACCATCAACTGCATGCTTAGCTCATCATTCAGTCCTTCTAGAAACTTCTCCTACTTAGCTGCATCCGTAGCAACGTCATCTGGGGCATAACATGCTCGCTTACTAAAGTCATCCACATACTGGCCAACTGTCCGTCCTCCTTGGCGCAAGTTGCGAAACTCACGCTTCTTCATGGCCATAGCTCCTGCTGAAACATGGGCAGTACGGAAAGCTTGCTGAAACTGATCCCATGTGACACTATCGATAGGATAAGTGGCTGTGAAATTCTCCCACCATGATGTTGCAGGTCCTTCAAGCTGATGTGTGGCAAAACACACCTTTTCCGCATCCGTGCATCTTGCAGTGGTCAACTCCCTCCCTGTCGTGCGGAGCCAATCATCTGCAACTATCGGCTCGGTGCTACTGGAGAACACCGGCGGATTCAGTCTAAGGAAACGGGTTAAGTGATCAACAGGTGGTGGTGGTGGTCGGTTGTTGTTGTTGTTGTTCCCCTGATTCTAATTCTGGACTAGCAATTGCATCAACGCATTCTGCTGCTGGATCAACTGAGTGAGCTCCGGTGGGAAAGCAAATCCATTGTCACATCTTGGAGGCATCTGAGGGTTTTAGAAAAGATGAGAATATAGAATAGAATGAGGTCTAGATGGAAAACACTACCCATATGCACATGAGACAAATGCAAACAAAATCACTTCATTCAATCAAGCAAGGGCATACAATGGTCTAACTATCAATATTAAAGTGCTCGGACTATACTAGATACATGGGGGAATACTACTACTGTTATGGTGGTCAACTAGAAAAACTGCTCCGATGAAGACTCCATGATATCTGCTCCAGCTTCATCAACATAGTCATCATTGCTATCGTCTGGGTCCGAGTCGGTGTCGTCGATGATGATGTAGTTCTCTGGACAGGTGCAATCATCTTCTCCTCTAGTCGCGGGAAATCCCATGAATACTTTTAGCTTCTTCTTCAGATCATCATTCTTCTCCATGAGTGTTGCTATTTCCTCCTCATATCCATCGCATGTAGACTTGAGTTCTTCCTCCAGCTCTGTGATCTTGGTCATGGCCTTCTTTAGATCTATCATGCCCGCGCACATCTGGTTCTCTTGGCGTCGAATGTGCTGGTTTAACTCCTGGATGAAAGATGCAATGGACCTATCCTTCCTGGTGCTGATCATCTCCCATTGATCATCTCGGCGCCCACAAATCTGGTAAATAGTATCCTTGAGATCCTTGTGGTAAACTTCTCCAACACGTCCCATGATGATGTGGGTTGCCATGCTCTTTCCTAGACTCGAGGTTAGTGCATCAAAGGAAAACTCTATGGGCTCAGTGACTGGCATGAACGTCCTTATCGGAACTTGAACTTGAATCATCCAGCGCTCCTCTTCAGGTAAAGTGGCCTTGTAGGTCCCGGTGAAGCTTGGTACTCCGATGTTCAGGTATCTAGTGACTTCCTTCAAGTGTCGTCCAAAGGGTGTATCTTCATCCGGCTGGGTGAACTTGTTCCTTGCATCCGCCATCCTAAAAGAGTAGAAAAGATGAGGAGTCAGAAATGAGAAGAGAGGGTAGTGATTTAGGGCTTTAGCTTAGTGGTCGTGTCCTACAGTCAGCGTGTGCTCTGATACCATCTTGTAGCGACCAGACCTCAAACAGTCTGATCTCTGTGCTTTAGTGTCATCCCTGGATCAGTAATGCTGACACGCACAGTACTTGAAGGATTTATAACAGAGTAGCAATCACACACTTATTACATCGAATGTCTCAAAAGATAACTTATTACAATAAATATGGCTTAAGGCCATCTAATAACGATAACAGCGGAGGGCTTGGAAGATAAGTGAGTCCATCAACTCCAACGGCATCACCGAGTATAGAACCACGACCTAAAGGCACCTTACTCGTCGTTTGAAAAGTCTGCAACATGAACATTGCAGCCTGAAAACGGGTCAGCACATGGAATATGTTGGCAATGTAACACATAGAGAGTAATGAACAGAATAATGCTATACTACATGCATATATGGCTGCTGGAGAGCTCTATGGTTACAGTTTTGTATAAAGCCAATGTTTCCCTACTGCAAAGGAATAAATTTTATTTAACTATCATGGTGGTTGTTAAACATTGAGAAGATAGACATCCTCTCAATCCTAATTAAGCATCATCATTAAACCCAACAAAATTGATTAAAATAACATGATGAGATTCACATGATAATCCAGATACTAGATACTCAAGATGTCCATGAGCAGGGACACGGCTAACCATGATTAGTTTAGACACTCTACAGAGGTTTGCGCACTTTTCCCCACAAGACCCGATCTCCTCCGTTGGACTTCTCACACTACATGGTGTTTGAGAAACGGATGACCGAGACATAGTCTTTCAGAAGCGCTAGCACCTTACGATCGGGTAGACAGTACCAACCTACATCCCCTACATCTGCTAGTCTACCACTGTAAGAGTTCGCACGACTTAGTCAACTATGCTAGAGCCCATAATAGCTTCTGGCTGCACACGGAAGTTTCTAGCATGAATAATCTCATGATCCCTTTGAGCCTGGGTGGCGGTCCATAAAGAAAACAGGCAATCGCTGGAATACCCAGGTGCCTCAATCCAGCCAGATGTGTGTTTAAGTTGCCACCTTAAATAAACCATTAATTTAACAATCTCACATCTGTCATGGATACACTCACCCAATCCACGTCTACTAGCATAGCATGGCATAATAAGCAAACGTAGAAGTAACTCCCAAGGGTTAGATAATAAAATAGATAATAGGTACTACCTCGTCTACTGCCCAAAACCCACATATTAATCAGATCCTAATCATGCAATTGTTTGAGGATTGATCTAATGCAATAAAAACTAGGTACTAAAGAGGTATGATCAAAGTGTTACTTGCCTTGCTGATGATCCGCGAAACCTAGAGATTCAAAGTAGCAAGCGGCGCACTCCAGGTACTCTATCGCAAACAAACAAGCATACAATAAGTACTCATCTAATGCACAGGTAAAAGTCAAATAAGAGATCTAACCAGAAAGCTGAACTTAAGAACTCCGGTTTGCAAAAAGAATCAAATCGAACGAAGCAACGAAAGTCAAACGGCGAAAGAAACAAACTTCGTTTACTAATTTGGATCTAAGTCAAACTTTACAGAAGCAAAATCTTGTTTGAGTAGGTAGAACGGAAAGAGGGTTTCGAGATGAAACTCTAGGTGCTTGAATCGCCTGATTCCGATAAACGAGTGAAAAGTTATACTAGAACGAAAATCGGATCAGAAATCGCTATCGGAAATAATCGCGGAAAAAATCCGAGAAAAAGAAAAATTGACGAACAGATTAACGAACGAACATTCGTTAACTGAAACTAAACGGCGAATTCGTTCATTAAAATGAACGAACAGGCGAACGCTCGCTAAATAAATAAACCAGAAAAAAAATAAAACCGATCTATTAAAAAAACAAAACTAGGATTTTCTTAAAAAACGGATCGGTTTCTTTAGAAAAACCGAGCAGCGGGGTGGCTACCTCGGCTCGGCTCCAGCGTGGCTCCGATGCGGCGGCGGGACGGCATGGGGTGGCGGGGTTCCGGCAGCGGTGGCGAGAGGAGGCGGCGGCAGCTGTGGCTGTGGCTGCTGGTGCTGCGTCCGGGCGGGTCGGGTGGCGGGGTGGGGCGGGGCGGCGACGGTATTTAAGAGGGGGGGCTGGCGGCTTGGGGGAGGAGGAAAGGCAGCAGGGAGAGGAGTCCGGCTCGGACTCCTAGTCCGGGTCGGCGGCGGCGGCGTGCGGGGAGGCGGCAGCGTGAAGGCGGGCCGGCCTGGCTCGGCTGGGCCTTCGGCCCAGTCGGGCGTGGGACTTTTTTAAAATAATTCCACCAAACAGAAAATAAATTCTAGAAAAATAAATAAAAAAACTAAAAATGCCAAAACAAATTTTCACCATCTAAATAAAATATTTAGAACGAGATGAACATTTTCTTGGCCCTAAAATGCAGTTTTTGAAAACGTGCAATTTTTCCTAAATTCAAATAAAATAGCAAAAACTCCAAAATAAAATCTTATTTGATTTTTTTATTAAATCCTCAATATTTCTTTATTTTGGGAAAGTCATTTTATTCCCTCTCTCATATTTTTATTATAGAAATAATTGAAGATAAAATAAATAAAATCAAATGATCCTATTTTCAATATTTGAGAAAACTCAAATATGAAAATAACGAAATCCCCAACTCTCTCCGAGGGTCCTTGAGTTGCTTAGAATTTCTAGGATCAAACAAAAAGCAATAAAATATGATATGCAATGATGATCTAGTGTACAACATTCCAAATTGAAAATTTGGGATGTTACACTTAGGAGCATCTTTGAAGAGAGTAGGCCAATAAAAACTAGATTGTAGTACCTTGTGTGCAGTTCTATCTCCAGCGTGTTGTCCTCCATAGGATTTAGAGTGACACTTGCGTAAGATCTGTTCCTGTTCATGCTCAGGCACACAACGTCTAATAACACCATCTACTCCTTCTTTATAAAGATGTGGTTCATCCCAGAAGTAATGTCTTAAATCATAAAAGAACTTTTTCTTTTGCTGGTATGTGAAACTAGACGGTATAAATTTAGCAACAATGTAATTAGCATAATCAGCATACCAAGGAGCAGTATGAGAAGCATTAATGACCGCTAGTTGTTCATCAGGAAAGCTATCATCAATAGGCAGTGGGTCATCAAGAACATTCTCTAACCTAGACAAGTTGTCTGCAACGGGGTTCTCAGCTCCCTTTCTATAAATAATATGTAAATCAAATTCTTGGAGCAGGAGAACCCATCTAATGAGCCTAGGCTTAGCATCTTTCTTTTCCATAAGATATTTAATAGCAGCATGATCAGTGTGAATAGTAACTTTGGAATCAACAATATAAGGTCTAAACTTATCACATGCAAACACAACTGCTAAGAATTCTTTTTCAGTAGTAGCATAATTTCTCTGGGCAGTGTCAAGAGTCTTACTAGCATACTGGATGACATTCAATTTCTTATTGACTCTTTGCCCTAGAACAGCACCTACAGCATAATCACTAGCATCGCACATAATTTCAAAAGGTAAATTCCAATCAGGTGGCTGAACAATAGGTGCAGTGATCAAAGCTTTCTTAAGTATTTCAAATGCTTCTACACAATCATCATCAAAGACAAAAGGAATATCTTTTTGCAATAAATTAGTCACAGGCCTAGAGATTTTAGAGAAGTCCGTAATGAACCTCCTATAAAAACCGGCATGACCAAGGAAACTTCTTATACCTTTTATGTCCTTGGGACATGGCATCTTTTCAATAGCATGAACTTTGGCTTTATCAACTTCAATACCTCTCTCGGAGATCTTGTGCCCCAAGACAATGCCTTCATTAACCATAAAGTGACACTTTTCTCAATTCAGGACGAGACTAGTGTCTTCGCATCTCTGCAAAACTCGATCAAGGTTGCTCAAACAATCATCAAAAGAGGATCCACAAACAGAAAAGTCATCCATGAATACCTCACATATCTTTTCACAAAAATCAGAGAATATAGCCATCAAGCATCTTTGGAAGGTAGTAGGTGCATTACATAAACCGAAAGGCATACGTCTATAAGAAAAAGTACCAAAAGGGCAAGTAAAAGTAGTTTTAGATTGATCCTTCGCTGACACAGGTATCTGAGAGAAACCAGAATAACCATCTAGAAAGCAGAAATGTGTGTGTTTGGATAGTCTTTCTAGCATTTGATCAATAAAAGGTAAAGGGTAATGATCTTTCTTAGTATCTTTATTTAACTTACGGAAATCAATTACCATCCTATAACCTGTAATAATTCTTTGCGGGATCAATTCATCTTTATCATTCGGAACAACGGTAATACCTCCCTTTTTAGGAACACAATGGACACGGCTTACCCATTCACTATCAGCAACGGGATAAATTATACCTGCCTCAAGGAGCTTTAGTATCTCCTTTCTTACCATTTCCTTCATCTTGGGATTTAGTCGTCGTTGAGGATCTCTAACTGGTTTGGCATCTTTCTCCATTGTAATTTTGTGTTGGCATAATGTGGGACTAATGCCCTTGAGATCATCCAGAGTATATCCAATAGTTGCTCGGTGCTTCTTCAGAGTTTTCAATAATCTTTCTTCTTCTTCCTCTGAAAAGTTAGCACTAATAATAACATGATATATTTTCTTTTCATCAGGATAAGCATACTTAAGATTATCAGGTAATGGTTTGAGTTCGAACACGGGATCACCCTTGGGTGGAGGAGGATCCCCAAGAATTTCAACGGGAAGGTTATGTTTCAGCATAGGTTCCTGTTTAAGGAACACTTCATCTATTTCCCTTCTTTCTTTCATAAACATATCATTTTCATGGTCTAGCAAATATTGTTCTCATAGATCAGTAGGAGGCACGACAATGGAAGCAAGACCAATAACCTCATCTTTACTAGGTGATTCCCTATCACGAGGTTGTCTACGAAACTTAGCAAAATTAAACTCATGAGACATACCATCTATGCCAACGGTGACAGTATCTTTTTCACAATCAATCTTAGCACTAGTTGTATTCAAGAAGGGTCTACCAAAAATAATGGGACAAAAATCATCTTGTGGGGAACCAAGAACAAGAAAATCAGTAGGGTATTTAACCTTCCCACACAAGACTTCAACATCTCTAACAATCCCAACTGGTTTAATGGTATCCCTATTAGCAAGCTTAATGGTGACATCAATGTCTTCTAATTCAATGGGTGCAATGTCGTGCATAATTTCTTTATATAGATCATAGGGTATCGCACTAGCACTTGCACCCATATCACATAAACCATGATAACAATGATCTCCTATTTTAACAGAAATAACAGGCATGCCTACGACAGGTCTATGTATCTTAGTATCTGGTCTAGCAATATTAGCATCATCACAAAAATAAATAACATGCCCATCTAAATCATCATCCAAGAGATCTTTAACCATAGCAATACTAGGTTCAACATTGATTTTCTCAGGAGGTGTATAAGTCCTAGTATTACTCTTACAAACAGCAGTCAAAGTTTTAGCATGATCCTTTATCCTAACAGGAAAAGAAGGTTTCTCAACATAAGTAGTAGGAACAATAGGATCACTATAGGTGATAGTCTTTTCTTCAACTGTAATAGGTGCAACTACTTTCACTTCAACAGGAGGATTATATTTAAACCACTTCTCTTTAGGGAGATCAACGTGAGTAGCAAAAGATTCACAGAAAGAAGCTACTATCTCAGAGTCAAGTCCATACTTAGTGCTAAATCCACGAAAAGCATCGGTATCCATAAAAGATTTAACACAATCGAACTTAGGTGTTATACCTGACTCCTTACCATCGTTGGACCCCAATCTTCAGAGTTGTGTTTAATTCTTTCCAATAAGTCCCATTTAAAATCAATAGTCTTCAGCATATAAGAACCAGCACGGGAAGTGTCGAGCAGGTTGCGATTATTAAGAGAAAGCCGAGCATAAAAGTTTTGAATAATCATTTCCCGGGAGAGCTCATGATTGGGGCATGAATATAACATTGATTTAAGCCTACCCCAAGCTTGAGCGATGCTTTCTCCTTCGCGAGGCCAGAAATTATATATGTAATTACGATCACGATGAACAAGGTGCATAGGATAGAACTTCTGGTGAAATTCCAGCTTCAATCGTTTATAATTCCAAGATCTCGTATCATCACATAGCCTATACCATGTCAATGCATCTCCCTTCAAAGATAAAGGGAATACCTTCCTTTTGACAACATCATCGGGAATACCTGCAAGCTTAAATAATCCACAAACTTCATCCACAAAGATAAGGTGTAAATCGGGATGCAATGTTCCATCTCCTGCAAATGGATTAGCTAGAAGTTTCTCTATCATACCCAAAGGAATCTCAAAGTAAATATTTTCATAAAGTTCAGTAGGTTGAGGAGCAACTCTTTGCTCTTCTGGTCGGGGTGAAGATACCCCGAACAAGCCCCTCAAAGGATTAGTTTCCATAGTGACAAGTAACAAATAAAATTCAGCACACTATATAAATGTTTCCTTACCAAGTTCCACTCACCAAAAGCGCTACACTCCCTGGAAATGGCGCCAGAAAAGAGTCTTGATGACCCACAAGTGCAGGGGATCTATCGTAGTCCTTTCGATAAGTAAGAGTGTCGAACCAAACGAGGAGCAGAAGGAAATGATAATCGGTTTTCAGTAAGGTTTTCTCTGCAAGCACTGAAATTGTAGGTAATAGATAGTTTTGTGATAAGATAAATAGTAACGAGTAACAAGTAAATAAAGTAAATAAAGTGCAGCAAGGTGGCCCAATCCTTTATGTAGCAAAGGATAAGCCTGGACAATTTCTAATAATGAGAAAGGAGCTCCCGAGAACACATGGGAATTATTGTCAAGCTAGTTTTCATCACATTCATATGATTCGCGTTCGGTACTTTGATAATTAGATGTGGGTGGACCGGTGCTTGGGTACTGCCCTTAATTGGACAAGCATTCCACTTATGATTAACCCCTATTGCAAGTGTCCGCAACTACAAAATAAGTATTGAGGTAAACCTAACCACAACATTAAACATATGGATCCAAGTCAGCCCCTAACGAAGCAACGCATAAACTAGGGTTTAAGCTTCTGTCACTCTAGCAACCCATCATCTACTTATTACTTCCCCATTCCTTCCTCTGGGCCCAAATAATGGTGAAGTGTCATGTAGTCGACGTTCATATAACACCACTAGAGGAAAAGACAGCATACATCTCATCAAAATATCGAACGAATACCAAACTCACATGACTACTAATAGCAAGACTTCACCCATGTCCTCGGGAACAAACGTAACTACTCACAAAGCATATTCATGTTCATAATCACAGGAGTAATTATATGCATAAAGGATCTGAACATATGATCTTCCACCAAGTAAACCAATTAGCATCAACTACAAGGAGTAATCAACACTACTAGCAACCCACAGGTACCAATTTGTGGTTTTGATACAAGATTGGATACAAGAGATGAACTAGGGTTTTGAGAGGAGATGGTGTTGGTGAACATGTTGATGGAGATTGACCCCCTCCCGATGAGAGGATTGTTGGTGATGATGTTGGTGATGATTTCCCCCTCCCGGAGGGAAGTGTCCCCAGCAGAACAGCTCTGCCGGAGCCCTAGATTGGTTCCGCCAAGGTTCCGCCTCGTGGCGGCGAAGTTTCGTCCCGTAAGCTTGCCCCCGATTTTTCCCAGGCTAAAAGCTCTCATATAGCAGAAGATGGACACCAGAGGCCCACCAGGGGGGCCAGGAGACAGGGGGCGCGCCCAGTAGGGGGAGGGCGCCCTCCACTCTCCTGGACAGGGTGTGGGCCCCCCTGATGTATTTCTTTCACTTAATAATTCTTATTAATTCCAAAAACATGTTTCGTGAAGTTTCAGGATTTTTGGAGCAGTGCAGAATAGGTTTCCAATGTTTGCTCCTTTTGCAGCCAGAATTCCAGCTGCCGACATTCCCCCTCTTCATGGTAAACCTTGTAAAATAAGAGAGAATAGCCATAAGTATTGAGATATAATGTGTAATAACAGCCCGTAATGTAATAAATATTGATATAAAAGCATGATGCAAAATGGACGTATCAGGGGGCACCCCATAGACACAACAATTGATCATTGATCTCTTAGCCGTGTGTGGTGCCCCCCTCCACCATAGTCCTCCTCGATAATATTTTAGCGGTGCTTAGGAAAATCCCTGCGTCGGTAGAACATCATCATCGTCACGACGCCATCGTGCTGACGAAACTCTCCCTCGAAGCTCGGTTGGATCGGAGTTTGAGGGACATCATCGAGTTGAATGTGTGCAAGAACTCGGAGGTGTCGTGCTTTCGGTGCTTGATCAGGCGGACCGTGAAGACGTACGACTACATCAACCGCGTTGTGCTAACGCTTTCGCCTTCGGTCTACGAGGGTACGTGGACACACTCTCCCCTCTCGTTGCTATGCATCACCATGATCTTGCGTGTGCGTAGGATTTTTTTTTAAATTACTATGTTCCCCAACACCAATCATCTGCAACTATCGGCTCGGTGCTACTGGAGAACACCGGTGGATTCAGTCTTAGAAAATGGGCTAAGTGATCAACATGTGTTGTTGTTCTTGTTGTTGTTGTTGTTGTTGTTCCCCTGATTATGGTTCTGGACTAGTAGCTGCATTAGGGTATTCTGCTACTGGATCAACTGAGTGAGCTCCGGCGAGAAAGCAAATCCATTGTCGCGTCTCGGAGGCATCTGAGGGTTTAGAAAAGATGAGAAAACATAATAGAATGAGGTCTAAAGGGAAAACACTACCAATATGCACATGAGACAACACAAACATATCACTTCAATCAATTCAAACAAGGGCATACTTCGATCTAACTATCGTTACAAAAGTGCTCGGACTATACTATATACATGGGAGAATACTACTACTGATATGGTGGTCGACTTGAAGTTTTAATCGGTGGAAGACTCCATGATATCTGCTCCAGCTTCATCAACATAGTCATCATCGCTATCGTCGGGGTCTGAGTCGGTGTCGTCGATGATGATGTAGTTCTCCGGACAAGTGCAATCGTCATCTTCTCCTCCTGGCGCGGGGTCTCCCATGAATACTCCTAGCTTCCTTGTCAAATCGTCATTCTTCTCCACTAGTATCGTCATTTCCTCCTCATATCCATCACGTGTAGACTTGAGTTCTTCCTCCAGCTCTGTGATCCTGGTTATTGCCTTCTTCAGATCTATCATGCATGCGCACATCTGGTTCTCCTAGCATCGGATGTGTTGTTTTAACTCCTGGATGAAAGCTGCAATAGACATATCCCTCCTGGTGCTAATCATCTCCCATTGCTCATCTCGGCACCCACAAATTTGGTAGATAGTATCCTTGAGATCCTTGTGGTAAACTTCTCCAATGCGTCCCATGGTGATGTGGGCTGCCATGCTCTTGCCTAGACTCCAGGTTGGTGCATCAAAGGAAAATTCTATGGGCTCGGTGACTGGCATGAACGTCCTTCCTGGAACTTGAACTCGAATCATCCAACGCTCCTCTTCTAGTAAAGTGGCGATGTAGGTCCCGGTGAAGCTTGGTATTCCGATGTTCAGGTACCTAGTAACTTCCTTCAAGTGTCGTCCAAAAGCTGTATCTTCATCCGGTTGCGTGAACTTGTTCCTTGCATCCGCCATCCTATAGAGTAGAAAAGGGAGAGGAGTCAGAAATGAGGAGAGAAGAGTGACCTATGGTTTTAGCTTAGTGGTCGTGTCCTACAGCCAGCGTGTGCTCTGATACCATCTTGTAGCAACCAGACCTCAAACAGTCTGATCTCTGTGCATCAATGTCATCCCTGGATCGGTAATGCTGACACGCACAGTACTCGAGGATTTATAACAGAGTAGCAATCACACACTTATTACATTGAATGTCTCAAAAGAGAACTTATTACAATAATATGGCTTAAGGCCATCTAAAATTGATAACAGCAGAAGACTTGGAAGATAACGTGAGTCCATCAACTCCAACGGCATAGCTGAGTGAAAGACAACGACCTATGGCACCTTACTCATCATCTGAAAAGTCTGCAACATGAAACGTTGCAGCCCGGAATGGGTTAGCACATGGAATATGCTGGCAATGTAACACATAGAATAATGAACAGAATGAATGCTATCACTACATCATATATGGTTGGTGAAAAGCTCTATGGTTACAGTTTTGCATAAAGCCAATTTTTCCCTACAACAAAGGAAATAAATTTTATTTAACTATCATGGTGGTTGTTAAACATTGAGAAGGTTCCTCCAACTCAATCCCAATTAAGCATCATCATTAACCCAATCAAATTAAAATGGGACATTTACATTTATGCCCCTAATTTGGGCCCACTCTCAGATTTACCCCTAAATTTTTGTTGTGCTCAAATTTGCCCCTAAAAAGCATTTTAAGTCGTAGGAATGACCTTCCATCTGGTCAAAGTTGTTTGATCAAAACTTTGAAAATTCATAACAAATTCATACAAAGTCAGAAAAATGCAAATAAGATATCCAAATGTTCATACAAACATCACCTATACGCGCATGTCATTTATGTTCCTCACCTACATGTGCATTTATTTGCATTCACCCTAAATTGTTTTTAATGTTATAAACCCTAAAAAGCTTTAAAGAGTGCTTTTGTCATGAACGTAAATGACATGTGCATATAGGTGTTGTTTTTATGAGCATTTTGATATATTATTTTGCATTCTTATAAGTTCATATGAATTTGTTATGAATTTTCAAATTTTTGGTCAAACAACTTTGACCAGATGGAAGGGCATTCCTGTGACTTAAAATGCTTTGTAGGGGCAAATTTGAGCACATCAAAAAGTTAGGGGTAAATTTGAGGTGGGTTCGAGTTAGGGGCACAAATGTAAATGTCCCAATTAAAATTTAGAGTGATGAGATCAACATGATAATCCAAGAACCAGATACTCAAAACATCCATAACCGGGGACACGGCTAACCATGATTAGTTTGTACACTCTACAGAGGTTTGCTCACTTTTCCCCACAAGACTCGATCTCCTCCGTTAAATTTCTCGCACTTCATGATGTTTGAGAAATGGATGATCGAGACACAGTCTTTTAGAAACAATAACTCTTTACTCTGGGTGGACAGTTACACCTACTTTCCCCTACATTTGCTAGCCCACCACTGAAAGAGGTCTTGCAACATACTCAACTATGCTAGAGCCCATAATAGCTTGTAGCTGCACAAGGAAGTTTCTAGCATAAATAATCTTATGATCCCTTTGAGCCTGGGTGGCGGACCATAGGATGATCACACGGGTACTCCGGGATATCCTTGGACAACACTCGACTCTCCAGGTGCCCTGACAACCACTGGGTGCTCCAGGCTACCTGAAGCAATCCACCCAGATGTGTATTGAAGTAGCCACCTTAAGTTAATCATTAATTATCCATACTCACATCTGTCATGGATACACTCACCCAAGCCACGTCTACGAGCATAGCATAGAAGTATAAGCACAACACAGAAGTAACTCCCAAAGGTTTGATAATAAACAGGGCAATAGGTTCTACCTCATCATCTACTTCCCAAAACCCACATGTTAATCAGATCCTAACCATGCAATGTTTGAGGGTTGATCTAATGCAATAAAACTGGGTAGTAAAGAGGTATGATCAAAGTGTTACTTGCCTTGCTGGTGATCCATGAAACCTAGAAACTCGTAGTAGCACGCTTCGCACTCCGGGCACTCTATCGCAAACAAACAGATAGATACATAAGCACTCAACTAGAAGCACGGGGAAAACTCAAATAAGAGATCTAACCAGAAAGTTCAACTTGAGAACTCCGGTTTGCAAAAAGAATCAAATAAAATGAAGCAACGGAACTCAAACTACGAACGAAACAAGATTCGTTTACTAATCTGGACTAAAGTCAAATTTTATAGTATCAAAATCTTGTTCAAGTTGTTTAAAGATAAAGAGGGCTTTGAGACGAAGATCTAGGCGCTTGAATTGCCTGATTCCGATAAACGAGCAAAAAGATAAATTAAAACAAAAATCAGGGCAGAAATCGCGATCGAAAATAATCGCGGAAAAACCCTGGAAAAAGAAAACTCACGAATAGGCTAACGAACGAACATTCACTGTCTGCGGCTAACGGATGAACATTGTTCGTTAAAACAAACATACGAACAAACGTCCGCTATTTAACTAAACCAAGAAAAAAACAATCTAAAAAAACCTAGGGTTTTCGAAAAAAAAACAAATGGTTTTCTAACGAAAATCGGCGGCGGCGGGTGGCTACCTCGGCGAGGTCCGGCGAGGTCGGCGGCGGCTCCGGCGGGGCTGGCGGCAGCGACGGCGAGCGGGTCCGGCTGCGGGGCAGCGGAACGGGCGGCGGCGGCGCGGTGGGGCGGCGACGAGGCGGCGGTGCGACGGCGGATCGGGCTAGGGTTAGGGTTACGGGGCGGCAGCTTGGGCTGGCGGGGTCCCAGGGTCGGGCCTTATAAAGGCCAGCCGGAGAAGTCCGGGTCGGGCACGGCCCGACTAAGTCGGTTCCTTTTTTTAAAATAATTCCGACACGCAGAAAAATGATTAAAAGAATTACTAAATGGACTCCAAAAATCCTGAAATAAATTTTCCTCGTCCTCTAAAAATATAGCAGACAAAGTGACCATTTATTTGGGCCTCTAATGCAATTTTGAAAAACGCATTTTTTTCCTAATTCAAATAAAATAGCGATAAAACTCCGAATAAAAATACTTATTTGATTTTAATATTTTCCCTTCAATATTTCTTTATTTTGGAGAAGTCATTTTATCCCCTCTCTTTTATTTTCATATAAGAAATATTCGAAGAGAAAAATAATTAAAACCAAATGATCCTCTTTTCAAAATTTGAGAAAACTCAAATATGAAAATAACGAAATCCCCAACTCTCTTAGTGGGTCCTTGAGTTGCGTAGAATTTCTAGGATCAACCAAAAATGCAATAAAATATGATATGCAATGATGATCTAATGTATAACATTCCAAATTGAAAATTTGGGATTTTACAGCTGATTGGTTGGCATGGAAACTAAGGCAGGAGGTGGCGGTGGGAGGATTTCTAGGGAGTTTCTCTCTAATTTTTAGGGGTTTGCCCTAAGATAAAGTAAGGTTGCCTGCCTTTTATATAAGTAGGGGTTTGGGCTAGTTATAGATGGGCTTTTGGCAAGGGTAACACAGGAGCTGAAGCCCGGTTAGCAATTATATTTAAAAATGATTTGTTATTTAATGGCTACTACACACCAATGGCTACCGAGGGTGCACAACATGCAGTCGGTAACATCGTCAGTATTTGATACACCTAAGTTGGCCAATGAGCTTATTTTGTCGTCGATGGAGTGGGATCGGGCGAGGATCTCTCAAGTTTTCCCGCCTACAGACGCTCAAGCAATTTTGTCCATCCCGCTTTGCACAACATAGCTCGTTGATTTCTGGTCATCGGTACATGAGAGAAACGGTGCTTTTTCCGTACGCTCGGCATACCGCATGCTGGTATCAAGTAAACTCCGTCGAGAAGCATGGTCGGAAGGTCGTGCTGACAACTCAAATTCTAAGGGAAAATAAAAGCATGGACAAAAACTGTGGAAGATTGATGTTCCATCAAAAATCAAAAATAACTCTGTGGAGGCTAGCGCAACATTCCTTGCCAACTCTAGACTTGCTCAAACACCGGAAGATGACAGTACAATCAGAGTGTGGACTTTGTGGCTCTGAAGATTCATGGCGGCATTCTTTGATGGAGTGTAACATAGCGCACTGCGTTTGGGCATTAGAGGATGATGATCTGGAGGAAGTTATGATGCAGTGTAAAGAACCATATGCAAAACGCTTCATTTTCTCACTGACGGAGTCTATACCACATGAGGATTTCATCAAGATACTTGTAACACCATGGGTGATTTGGCATGCTCAGAGAAAGGCTATCCATGAGCATGTATTCAGGGGACATTAGCTACTAATCAGTTTGTCAAGAATTATCAAAGGGAGCTTCAGATTTGCAAACCCTTGAAGCAACATGAGTTGTTCAAATACCTTCGAGACAACACCACGGATGGACCCCGCCGCCTATAGGAACTGCAAAAATTCTTGTTGATGGTGTTGTGTCGCATGATGCAATGGAAGGGACTTACAACGCAGTTTGCAGGGATTCCACCGAGAAATATCTAGGCTCTTCGGCGATAAAATGTCAAGGTGTGACTGACCCAGCATCATTGGAGGCTTTGGCTTGTCGAGAAGCGCTCTCACTTGTTCTTTACTTATTACTTGGGGACATACAAATGGCTTCAAACTCTCAAGATGCGATCAAAGATATCCACGAAAATATGGGTGAGCTACACTCCACCATTGTTAAGGAGATCAATCTTGCATCTCAACAGTTCTCTCGCCATTCCTTCATCTTTGAAGGAAGAGAAACTAATCTTGAGGCAGATAGCCTCACTAAACATACTCTATGATAGGGTCAAAGGTGTCCCTTCTTTCGATGAGATGGTAACTATCATTTTTGGTGGAGTACACTTTGATGACCTGACTACGAACATGCGAAGATGTCGCGCCTTAGCAATCAATAAACCAATTCCGACAAGTTATTGACCATGCTAGAGCACGATCAACCTGACCATGAGGGTCTATTTCCTTCACGCAAATGAAGAACAAGGAAGAAACTGAGATTGCAATCTGGATATTGCGAATTTAAGAGGAAAGCTTTAGTGATCAAAATGGGGTTCTGAAATGTCTTGTCCTGATCGTTGGACACAAATGAAGTGCGCGCGTTACAATATGACAAATGTTAATCTAAACAAAACCTAAGTCTAGAACGATGCTCTAAGTGTTGTATTTATAGGGAGACGGAGGGGGATTTTGTCCCCCTTAGGTAAGGAGGTAAGGTGGGACTAAATTCTGTCTTAAGTCATTTTCCCTATTAATATGGACTCTAAAAACAGCCTATTAAGTGTATTTTAAAATCACATGGGTTTGGCCCAAAAATAAGGTGGCGTGGCACCTACATTAGGCTATGGACGAAATTTATGAAAGGTCATCTTGTACATTTCGTCCATGTCCTTGTATGTCATCATGGTGGCTTCAAAGTGCTGAAAACTCCACTGGAAACTCCGTTCTCGTTCCCCTTGAGCGCGCCATCCTCTACATGCTTGATCATGCTCCAGTGTTCATCCTTCTTGTCCATGATGGCCCCTTCATTCTTAAGCAAAACAAATGTATCCAATTTAGGAAACATCATATTCTTATGAACATTCAAATTGTTACACAGAAATGGAAGTACCTGGTAATTTAATTGGCATGTGTGAGCTCTAGTAATTGGTCCAGTATATGTAGCAGCAGGGGTTTTGGGTGTAACTGTAATATTGATGTCCTCATCACCCTCCCCTTCTTGAATTGAAGTCGTCCTCGATGGAAACTCATATTCCTCACCCACATAAGGCTTCAAATCTGCTATGTTAGTTGTCGGACTAACCCTAAAATCGACAAGCAGCTCAACTTTATATGCATTATCATTTATTTTCTCTAACACCTTAAAAGGACCATCAGCACGTGGCATTAGCTTAGATTTTCGCAAATCAGAAACGTATCTTTGCGTAAATGTAACCAAACAAGATCTCCTGGTTCAAACACAATATGTCTCCTATGCTTATCGCCAACAAGTTTGTATTTAGCATCCATGCGTTCAATGTTTTTCTTAGTTAACTCATGCATTTTTAAGAATTCAGCATGTTGTTTAGCATCAAAATTAACCTTCTTGGAAGATGGAATAGGCTACAAATCAGTGGGTGCACGAGGTAGGAAAGCATACACAATTTCAAAAGGGAAAGCAGTAGAATGTAGCGAATGACTGTAAGAAAATTCAATATGAGGCAAGCATTCTTCCCACATTTTTAGGTTATTTTTTGAAACAACCCTAAGCATAGTAGACAATGTTCTATTGACTACTTCAGTGTGACCATCATTTGGGGGTGACATGTTGTACTAAAAAGTAGTTTAGTTTCCAACTTAACCCATAAACATCTCCAAAAGTGGCCAAGTAATTTAGTATCACGATCTGAAACAATTGTATTTGGCACACCATGCAAGCGAATAATTTCACAACAGAACAAATCAGCTACATTAGCAGCAACATCGCTTTTATGACATGGTATAAAATGTGCCATTTTCGAAAATCTATGCATGACAACAAATATGCCATCCCTCCGCTTCTTTGTTCGAGATAAACCTAAAACAGAGTCCATAAATATGTCCTCCCATGAAACACTAGGTACATGTAAAGGCATATATGAACCATGAGGATTGAGTCGTGACTTAGCTTTTTGACATGTAGTGCAGTGAGCAACATAATGCTCAACATCGCATCTCATCTTTGGCTAAAAGAAACGTGTAGCAAGTACGTCCTCTGTCTTCTTCACGCCAAAGTATCACATTAATCCTCCTCCACGCGCCTCTTGCAACAACAAAAGACGAAAGGAGCTAGCTAGAATGCATAGCTTGTTAGCACAGAACACAAATACATCATTAATGACGAACGTGTTCTATGTTCTTCCTTCTTTATAATTATGCATTACATCTTTAAATTTAGCAGCATGCACATATTGATATTTGATGGTATCCAAACCAAATATTTTAAAATCAAGTTGTGAAAACATAGTATAGCGACAAGACAATGCATCAGGAATAACGTTTTCTTTACCCTTCTTGTATTTAATGACATATGGGATAGTCTCAATGAAATCAACCCATTTAGCATGTCTACAATTTAGTTTTGCTTGACTTCTAATATGTTTCAAAGGTACATGAAAAGAATGTATAACGAATTCTTTGGGCCATAAATAATGTTTCCATGCTTCTAAAGTCCGAAGAAGAGCATATAATTCTTTATCATAAGTAGAATAGTTCAGATTAGGCCCACTCAATATTTTAGAAAAGTATGCAACATGTTTACCATCTTGTAATAACACACCTCAAAATACAATTCCACTAGCATCATATTCAAGCTCAAAAAGTATTATCAAAATCGGGTAGTTGAAGTAAAGGAGCATGTGTTAACTTATCTTTCAATACCCTGAAGGCTTCTTCATGTGCGGTACCCCAAACAAAAGACACATCCTTCTTTGTAAGCTGATATATCTTCGTCGTATCTACTTCTCCAAATAGTTTTGCTCTTGTTTTGGACTCTAATTTGCATGATTTGAACGAAATTAACCCGAACTGACGTTGTTTTCAGTAGAACTACCATGATGTTGTTTTTTATGCAGAAATAAAAGTTCTCGGAATTGGACGAAACTTTTTGAAGATTTTTTATGGAATAAAAAAATACTGGAGCAACCACCAGAGGGGGACCACCTGTTGCCCAAAAGGCAACAGGTTGCGGCCACCCCCTGGGCATGCTCTCTTACCTTGTGGGGCCCATGTTGCTCCGATGACCCTAATCTCAAGTCTATAAATTCCGTCTTCCTGAAAAAAATAAAAGAAGAAGTTTCATTGCATTTTACGATACAGAGCTGATGTTTGCATGAAATACGTCAGTATTTCCCCAAAGAGGAAGGGATGATGCAACACAAAACGGTAGGTATTTCCCTCAGTGATGAGGCCAAGGTTATCGAACTAGTAGGAGAACCACGCAACACCACGTAAATAGCTCCTGCACACAAAGAATAAATACTTGCAACCCGACGTAAGAGAGGGGTTGTCAATCCCTTGCAGGTCAAAAGGTAGATAAAATTGTAGTAGATTGGATAAATAGATCTCGTGGGAACGCGAGACGAAATAAATAAATAAAAATTTCAGCAAGGTATTTTTGAATTTTTGGATTAATAGATCTGGAAATAAAAGCAAATAAAAATAGATCTTGAAGGCAAATATGATTAAGAAGAGAACTGGGGGTCGTAGATTTCACTAGTGGCTTCTCTCGAGAAAAATAGCATATAGTGGGTAAACAAATATTGTTGGGCAATTGATAGAACTTCAAATAATCATGACGATATCCAGGCAATGATCATTATATAGGCATCACGTCCAAGATTAGTAAACCGACTCCTGCATGCATCTACTACTATTACTCCACACATCGACCACTATCCAGCATGCATCTAGTGTATTAAGTTCATGGAGAAACAAAGTAGTGCAATAAGAACGATGACATGATGTAGACAAGATCTATTTATGTAGAAATAGACCGCATCTTGTTATCCTTAATGGCAATGATACATACATGTCGGTTCCCCTTCTGTCACTAGGATCAAGCATCGTAAGATCGAACCCATCACAAAGCACCTCTTCCCATGGCAAGAAAAAATGATCTAGTCGGCCTAACTAAGCCAAAGATTTGAAGAAGAAATAAGAGGCTATAAGTAATCATGCATATAAGAGATCAAAAGACTCAAATAACTTTCATGGACAAGAGAGCTCCTGAAGAAGCTGGCGAAGCCATGAGCACTCAGTGACGATGTTGGCCACTGCACGATACTCAGCCTCAACACTAGAGCGAGAGACCATAGGCTGCTGCTTGGATGACCACGAGATGAGTGAGGGTCCAAGGAAGACACAATAGCTCGAGGTGGAGCGACGAGTGTCAGGGCAGCCCGCCTAGTCTGCATCGGAGTAGGCGGTGAGGGCGGGGTCGACGGAGGCATAGAGCATGACGCCAAGATCCATAGTGCCACAGCCATAGCGGAGAATCCGCTTGACAGCGGCCCAGTGAACATCCCGAGGAGCATGCATATGGAGGCACACCTGCTGCGCGGCATACTAGATCTCCGGTCGAGTCAGAGTGAGGTACTGGAGAGTACCAACGATAGACCGGTAGAATGCAGCATCCGAAGCAGGAGAACCATCCATGGCAGAAAGCTTGGCCTTCATATCAATAGGCGTAGCAGTGGGCTTGTAGTTAAGCATGCCAGCACGATCCAGGAGCTCATGAGCGTACTTCCGCTGATGAAGGAAGAAGTCATCCAGACGACGCACCACCTCAACACCAAGGAAGTAATGCAAAGGACCCAAGTCCTTGATGGCGAACTCAGCGCGAAGACGAGCAGCGAGCTGACTGAGAAGGCCAGCCGTGCATGCTGTCAGGATGATGTCATCAACATAGAGCAGCAACTAGGCCATGTCAGAGCCCTGGTGATAGACAAAGAGCGATGCGTCCGAGCGGGTGGAGCGGAACCCGAGCTAGTGTAGAAACGTCGTGATGCGCTGGTACCGAGCGCGCGGAGCCTGCTTGAGTCCGTACAAGGACCGCAAAAGTAGGCACACATGGTCGGTAAGCGCCAGATCAACAAACCCAATGGGCTGCTGGCAGAAGACCTGCTCCTTGATGTGACCATGGAGAAAGGCGTTGGAGACGTCCATCTGGTGCACCGGCCAAGCACGGGAGACCGCAAGGTGGAGAACCGTGTGTATCGTCCCGGGCTTGACGACCGGAGAGAAGGTGACGGTGAAGTCGATGCCAGCACGCTATCGGAAGCCACGAACAACCCAACATGCTTTATAGCGATCAAGGGTACCATCAGGACGGAGCTTGTGTTCGAAGACCCAGTTCCCGGTAATCACGTTAGCGTGCCGAGGACGGGGAACAAGCTGCCACGTCCGGTTGCGCGGCAGGGCATCAAACTCCTCTTGCATCATAGAAATCCAGAGCGGGTCACGAAGAGCAGCTTGAACGGAGGACGACAACGGCGATGGCGTAGAGGTGGATGTTGCATGGACGTTGTCAACCGAGGCGTAGCGCGAGTTTGGGCGAAAACACCCGCACAGGCGCGGGTGACCGGGCCGGCCATGGGAGAGTCGGCCGCAGCGGGGCCAGTGACGAGGGCGCCAGGGGCGCCAATTGGGCCGCGGGAGCCACGGGGGCCGGAGGGGCCGCGGGGGCCGCAGCCACAGGGGTTGCGTCTGCGGGCAACAAGACCGCGGGAGGAGGGGGCGCCGGGGGCGCCAGCGCCGGGGCCAGAGGGGATGCCGCATGCGGGGGGCGCGCCTCAAAGCCAGGGGCGGGCCAAGGACGGTGCGCGAGCGCCTTGGGAGAGGCGTCGAAGATCCCGCGTCATCGGCGGCGGGAGGAACAGCCGGGGGTACCTGCTGAAACGGAAACACATGCTCATCAAAGTAAACATGCAGGGAAGTGAACACACGGTGTGAGATGGGATCGTAGCACCAATATCCCTTGGAGTTAGAGGGGTAGCCGATGAAGATGCAAGCGACAGAACATGGTGCAAGTTTGTGAGGAGCGGTGTCGGCATTGCTAGGATAGCAAAGGGACCCAAAAATAAGCAAGCCCTCATAAGACGGGGGCGTACCAAAGAGAAGATGGTGAGGTGCATAGTTCCACCGTGGGCGGCAAGGTCGAAGGTTAAGAAGAAGGGATGCAGTAGCGAGTGCGTTCGGCCAGAAGCAAGGCGGCATGTTAGCATGAAACGGGAGTGTGCGAACACAGTCATTCAGAGTGCGAAGGACGCATTCGGCTCGACCATTCTATTGTGAAGTGTACGGGCATGTGAGACGAAAAATTGTGCCATGGTGTGACAGAAAAGTGTGGAAAGCAAGATTATCGAACTCTTTTCCATTGTCAATCTGAAAAGCAAGAATGGGACGCCCAAACTGCGTGCTAACATAGGAGTAAAAAGCCGTCAAAGTGGAGAGTGCATCCGACTTTCGTCGCAAAGGAAAAGTCCACACATAATGAGAATAATCATCAAGGATAACCAGATAATATAAAAAGCCCGAATTACTAGGAACCGGAGAGGTCCACACATCGCTATGAATCAACTGAAAGGGAAAAGAAGCAATGGTGGTGGAGTTATTAAACGGGAGGCGAACATGTTTGCCGACACGACAGGCATGACAAGTGTGATCCTCTATCTTATTACAGCTGAAACTGAAACTCCTAAGAATATGACGAAGTGTGACGGGGTTGGGATAACCCAAACGAGCGTGCCAGAGATTGACGCCAGTGGAGAGAGCAACTGGTGTGGTGGTGGTGGATGAAGGCAAATGCATCGGACAGAGCTCGTCGGGGCTGTCACATCGGTGGAGTACCATCTTGGTTCGAGCGTCCTTAACACAAAAACCAAGCTCGTCAAATTCAACAGTGACAGGATTTTCACGAGTTAAACAACGAACGAAAATAAGATTCTTAATAAGATGAGGAGACACAAGTATGTTAGACAAAGATATAGGCATGGAATTAGAAGGAAAAGAAGTGTGCCCGGCGTGTGTGATGGGAAGTGTGGAGCCATCACCGACAATGATGCGACGGTCAGTGGTGACGGGAGTGAAGAAGGCAAGATTACCAGAATGAGCAAACATGTGAGCCGTGGCCCCGATGTCCATGTACCAATCACCGCCTCCAGTGTAGTTGTTCGGCGTAGGGGCGGTGTGCAGCGCGGCGAGGAGCGCCAGATCCCAAGGCGTCAGCGGCATGGCTGGCGAGGGGGACGGCGGCACCATAGGGATGCCATAGCCGCCGCTCAGCTGCGGCGGTGGGTACCCTCCATAGGGTTGCGGAGCCGCGTAGTACGCCTGATGCGCCGGTGGGCGCGGCACGGGAAGCGTTTGTGCAGGAGCCCATGGAACCGGCATGGTGTACGCATGGACGACACCGGTCCATGGGTTGTAGCCGGAAGCCCATGGGGGAGGCACCTGGAGCTGCTATTGCTGTTGCTGATGGGGCTGGCCGGCCTGCTGCAGCTGCTGCTGCTGACCGCCACGGCGGCCACCACGCCAGCCCCCGCTGCGCCGTTCGGCGGGAGGCGCGGGCGGGCCGTACGGCAGCGGGAGGAGCCCCGGCTGCTCGGGTGCCGGGTACAGTGGCGGCGGGGCCGAATAAGGCGTCTGGTGGCGCGGCGGCTACTGGGGCACCGGGGCAGTGGGAGGCGTCAGGGGCCCGCCGCGGGTGGTGCTGACGACAAGGATGGTGTGGATGGCCCACGCCTTTACCTACTTCATCCGCCGGTCCTCCAAGCGGAGGTACGCAACGAACTTGGCGAAGGACGGGTTGGGGATGAGGGTGAGGTTCGTCGCGGCGTTGCCGAAGTCCTCGTTGAGCCCGGTGGTGAGCGTGCTAAGGAAGAGGTCATCCTCGATCTTCGCACCAATGTCGCGGAGCTCGTCAGCGAGAGTCTTGAGGCGGCAACAATAATCATCGACGGAGGAGTTGTCCTGGTGGCACCCAAAAAACTCTTGCTGCAAAAAAAGCGACATTGGAGTTGGTTGTCGGTGAAGAGCCTGTTCAGCTTGGTCCCCACGGCACATGCATCATCACCGTCCTGCACGACCGTCTGAAAGAGGTCCGGTGAGATGGTGAGGAAGAACCACCGGGTGATCGTGGTGTCGATGGTAGACCAATCATGGAACTCGGGGACAAGGCTGGAGTCGACGGAGCCGTCCACATGGTCGACTAGGTGGTACTCCTGAAACATGAGGGAGAAGTACGTCTTCCACATGTAGTAGGAGGAGTCCATCTGGGAGACACGAACCGGCACCCTCTCGAAGATGTTGAGGTTGCGGATGTCATTGACGTCGGGAGGGTTGGCGTCGGCGAACGGGTTGGAGTTGGTGGACGCGAATGACGTGACAGACGACATGGCGGCGTGAGGTGGTGCGGCTAGGGTTGGGTAGTAGGCAGCAGCGGCGGAGAGGCTCGGGTCGGGCGGATGGCAGGTCGGCTCGGGTCGGGCGGACGGCTGGTCAGCTCGGGTCGGGCGGGTGGCTCGGGTGGTGGTGTGGCGGTGGCTGGGGGAAGCGGCAGCGACGGTTGGAGTTCGGTGCAACGGCTAGGGTTAGCGGATGCGGGTGGAGCGGCGGCGGCTTGCGCGATCGGGAGGGTCGCGGGCGGCGGCGGCCTGGAGTGGCGGCGACGACTTGGAGCGGCGGCGGCGGCGGCGCGGGTAGACGCTCGGCGGCGGAGCGGAAGCAAGGAAAGAAAACTGATATCATGTATATTGTGGGAACTGCACGATGTATTGCTCATGTGCAAAGACACGTATATATGATATACAAAGGTAGGCCACGACCTCAACTATACAAGGAACTAGGAGGTGAGCCCAATACATAGATATGCATGTTATGGTGCTGCTCGAAGGAGGGCGCGAGAGGGCCGGCCGGGGGCCTTTCTGCCCACGGCCGGGCAAGAGGGAAGGGATTTCCTTCTTAATTCTTGCTTGATTAGATTGATACATCTCCTCTCTTTATATAGAGAGGTTTACTTGACTCCCAAGCAAGGTTTCTTAACCCCTAAGCAAGCGACCCTTATCTCTAATTAATCCTAAGACTAATGGGCCCATTAGGCCCATTACGTACTCTAACACTACACCCCACCTGGACATGCAGCTTGTCCTCGAGCTGCAGCCTAACCAACTTATAACCATAACTCGACGCAACACAAACCTAACACCTAAAAAACAAGCCTTTTACATCTCGGCTTGTTTTAATTATTCTCAACCTGAAATAGACTAGGACGCTTTATTTTGGACGTGCACGTGTACAGCCACCTGGACAAAAGGAGTGCATGTGTATGGCTGTTGGTCTGCACCACATAGGGAAGAGTGGAGGGCTTGCGATGGAGAATGACGAGGAGGGGTGCGCCCCCCCAACCGCCGATGTCGCAGACTTTGAGGTCGGCACCCGCGGGGAAAATAGCATGCCAGCCGCCCGTAGGGGAAACCGCATGCCCAAGATCCAAGACGGAAGCGGTGACGGCGACGGCAGGGACTTGATCTGCTGGATGTGGATGCCCTGGGATGGCGGCGGCGCTGATGGGAACGAGGTCGTCGCACTCCCGTCGTAGGGCATCCCATACTGGGCGGCGGAGCTTACCGGCGGTGGCTGCTGCAGCTGCAGCGGCTGCTGAGCTGTCGCGCCGGGCAGCGGCAACGGTTGCTGCGGCGGAGCGCCGGGCGCGGCGGAGGCCGCCAGGAGCGGCGGCTGCCACTGCAGCCAGGGCTGGGCGGTGGAGGCGATGGATGGCAGCTACAATGGCTGCTGCAACGGCCCGGCGAGCGCAGCGAAGACCGCCTGGTGCGGCGGCTGCCACGGCAGCCACGGCGGCGCGGGGGCGGGCGGGCGACGATGGGCGGCGCAACCGAGTGCGGCCCGTAGGACCCGGCCAAGAACAGGTGGATCTCCTGGACCGCCTGGGTTAGGTCCCGCAGCACCCCCGGACACCTCCTCCCAGGTGAGGACGGTGGGGGCGGGCGTGACAGAGGATCCCGACGCGGGCAGGAGCGGGATGACGGTCGTGGTGGTTGCCGGAGGCGACAAGGTGACCGGCAGCGGAAGAGACAGGCTTGGCAGCGGTGAAGACATGATCGAACCGAAGCTAGCTGATACCAAATCATTATGGTGCTGCTCGAAGGAGGGCGCGAGAGGGCCGGCCGGGGGCCTTTCTGCCCACGGCCGGGCAAGAGGGAAGGGATTTTTTTCTTAATTCTTGCTTGATTAAATTGATACATCTCCTCTTTTTAATAGAGAGGTTTACTTGACTCCCAAGCAAGGCTTACCTGACCCCTAAGCAAGCGACCCTTATCTCTAATTAACTCTAAGACTAATGGGTCCATTAGACCCATTACGTACTCTACGATGCACAACACATATACTCAACAAACATGATTAGTTTAAAAAAATAAACATCCACTTACGATTGGCCCGGTCTAGTGACCCCAGTATGTCGTTCGGTGGCCGAGCTCATTGCCTTGGGATTGACCGCGTTCGGGCCCTGTACAATTGAGTGGGCAACGCGGCCATCATCGGCAATGTGGGAAAGAGGATGATCAATGAGACAAATTGGAGGTGTGATCTTTTTTTCCTTCCATTACAACCCACAGACATGTTTGCTAGTCGACATAAAATTTCCCTTGCAAAAGTGGAGCAGCGCCTATGAATGAAGTTTGAAATATGTAACAGTACAGCACCTTATACATAACCATAGAGCATAGCAGGAAACAATTCATGAACATCTCAGGAAGTGCCGAAACATCCTTCACCTGTCCTAATCCTATATCATAGAGAATATTAAGAGCATCTTTGTTTTGCATTAATAGACACAGCAAGAATTATCATACTTTTTCCTTGAAACATAGGCAAGACGGATCAGGAGAGCAAACAGCTGATCAGATTCATTTCACAGAACGAAACAGCAGTGTGTATTATCGAACTTGCGTCTGCTCATCACTGCCAAGTGTTAATTTTCTCATTCTTCACCACCAGTGTTCTGTGCGTTTTACAAAACTGAGACGGTGCCAGCTCAGCTTAATCTAAACTAACCTGGCATGTGGACTGGACTCCTATCTCACCAGTAAGATGCCATTTCATTTCACTAAACAATTCAGAGAATCAAAGCAGCACCTGATCCCCCCGTGTCACGCCATGCCAACTCTAAGCTGTGTGCTGTCCAGATACAGGCGATGCCAAGGCACGGTAAGGGTACAGAGATAAGATACCGTGGCACGCTGATTCTTGCGAGTATTCACACAACATTTTGGTTAGTAATGATGCACTCGGAATCCTTCCTGCTAGATTGCCTGTCACATTTCATGGTTAGGATGCCTATGATCTGCGAAAAGAAAAGATAATTTTAGTTGCGGTGCCCAGGAAAGCAGTGACAGGCAGGTGAACTGCACGGCTAGGAAACAGATGGGTGCAGTTACCTGCAGATGCCTTAACGGAACTCTTCATGGAAGTAGTCCTCGTCATCGCTGAAGTAAACACTACCATAAAATGCATAGGGGTTCTCGATCATCTCTTCCAGTGTTAGTCTTCCATCATGATCTTTGTCTGCCTAATTTTTTTTGGAAAAAGCAAATCAAATCAAGGACAAAAGAGACCCCACACATGTTTGCTCATAAGCTGAAGTACAATTGCCCTTTTGCTTGACCATGTATCAAGGATAATGGCAAAAAATAAGATATGAGAAAACAAATAGCTGCTTCACCATATAAGTATAAATCCTGAACTAACAAATTAGCATTTCGAAGAACTTCAGTCCCTTTAGCATCATTTTCATTATGCACATAGACATAACAGCAGCATGCTAACGTACCTTGAATTCTTCTACGATTATCTTACGCAACATATACATAATAAACAGAACCTCGCGCTATTCTAAGGTCTCAATTAATAAGAGAAAATTAAGTAAAAAAAACTCCAGGGGGATGCGGATCAAACCTCTGAAATAGCATGTGTGGCTTGCTGTCTGGCATAATAGCGTTCTGACAGATGGAGCTTATCAAGAACAGGTTCTAGTTCATGCTCTGAAATGAACCTACATAAGAAAAGTTCAAATGCATAAAAAGGAAGTTGGTCATATGAGAAATTTCATGACTGGAAGTCCTAAATCAAAGCTCCAATTATGTACCCGTCATTATCTTTGTCAAGCTTGGAAAACCGCTCCTTTGCAATTGTCATGTTCCCAATATGAGAAATAGCTGCATTCTCATCATCATAACCATGTATATGGTCATGTAGCCCATGAAAGTATTCTTCAAAGTTTAACTTTCCATCACCATCTTTATCTCTCTGCCTGGACATGGCATATGGGCAACACAAGGAACTGTGAGTGCTCTCATATAATATAGGTAGATAATGAAATAATGGAAGGAATATTCACCTCCAGAAAAACATTTTGTGATACAAAATTCACAGCATTCCAGACAAAAAAAGAAAATATGTATATGCCCATTCAATAGGTTCTTTAGTCTTTTGACCTAGCAAAACACAACGCTCTGGGATGTTACTTCCAACTGCTCGAACTTGATGTGGTTTTAACTTCTTCACAGGGTGACTATTGTAATACGATGAGGTGGTGTGTGCTTATAGGTCTACAATGTAGCTTCTTTTGCACTTAATTTAGAAAGATAGATTTTTGTTGTGACACCTAAAGAGGCACGCAATAGGGATATCTATTTCCAATTATCTCACAAATGACTTAATTGAGTGACAAAAAGTGCATCAGGTCTGACAGACACACACAGGATATCAGGATATTCATGAGGCATGACCAATGGTAGAAAATTTTGGGGAGGTCACTGTTCACCTATCAGTGACTGTGAACCAAGCAACCCCTTCATATTGAACTGTTAGACCATCCAATGAACGATGTAAAATCATGTACTCTATAAAGATTAGCATTGTAAAATTTTGCTGCTTTAATCTGCATTAAGGTACTAGCAGGAAATCAGGACTACCAGCTAAGTACCAAGTACTAGTCGTCTGCAGTAGGTTCAAGTTTAAACCCAAGTCCGCATACGTGTCTGCTTTAATCTGCAGTAGGAAATCAGGACCGCGGAAAAGGAAGAATTTACCTTAATTCTTGTCTGCAGAGCAAGTTGACAATTTTAGGATTCTCCGAATCACTTGGATTAAGAAAGCTGCAGTAAAGAAATACAGAAAGTATTAATATACAATCAAGAACCACATGATCTTTTGTACACTGAAATGAATGCGTACTCGTGAAACTCAGTTTTATTGAGGAAACCATCCCCGTTGACGTCCGAAGCATTGAAGTGCTCCTCTTTCCACCACGGGAACCCCAGTGAGTTGCCATCCCCTGCAAATCATTAGCTAGTAAGTTCATTCCGCATTATATTATTCCATGATGATTTTCTTTTCTTTTTTTTGGCTGGCTGAGTTCATTCATGTGCAAAGAAGAAGAAAATGCGGGGAAGAGTTGTACCATGGGACTGTTGGCGCAGCGCCCGGAAAGTAGTGAAGGAGACGATCCCGTTGCCGTTCTTGTCGTAGAGCTCCATCTCCCTGGCGGAGCGATGGAGCTGGTCGGCCCTGGCCTGATCGAGGTTCCACCTGATGAGCTCATCGAGGGAGACGAAGCCGTCCTTGGGGCTGAGGTCGATCTTGGGGAAAAGCGCGCGGATGCGGTCGGAGACGTTGAAGCGATCGTCGTCGTTGATGAAGTCCTCTTCCTCCTTGAGGAACTCCTCCCACTCCTTCATGTGGTCGTCCTTCTCGGCGTCGCCATGGAGGATGCGGTAGTGCTCGCGCTCCCACTCCTTGTCCTCCAGCCGCCGCTCCAGCTCGGCGATGGCCGGGTCGAAGGGCGCCGCGTGGCGGTTTCCTCCGGAATCGTGGACGGCGCCGGCCCCGTAGGAAGAAGCGACGGCGGCGGAGTTCTTGGGGTGGAGCTTGAGGCGGCGGTGGGGGCTGCGACCGTGGGGCTGGAGGCGGGGGGTGTAGGAGGCAAGGAGTATGAACATGAGTAATGAGATAGTGACCACGCAGAGGAAGAGGACCGCGGCCGGAGACTTACGCCCCGGCGAGGCCGCCGCCGGCGGCGTCATCGCCGGCAAGAGAACGGGAGGCGGGGGGGCGAGCGAGCGGTTTACGGGTCGGAGATTTGGACCCGCTGGTCCATAACGGGTGGCGTGAGCATAACAAATTAGCTCCTTCGTGATGACGTCCAAAGCGCTGGCCGCGCCAATAGCCTCTCGACACGCGTGCTGTGTGAGCACTTGAGCCAGTTTTTCCTTGTCCAGTACTGTAATTAATAATGTGGAAAAGAGCATATATACATTAATTAACGGAGATGTTAAAAATCTATCGTCAGATTTTTAACCATGACAAATCTGACATTCGGGGTGGCGAATTATGTTGTAGGCAATTGCAATTCCTTGCGAGAACATAACTTCAAATCAGATTTGTAGTGGAATCCATTAATTAATTAATGTTCCAAACACAGTACGATAACAAGAGGTGGCATCTGTAACTAACTCATTTGCAAAGTTTGCTGGCAAAAACACTCACTGCGTGTACACAAGCCTGCCTCATCTTATACAGCATGAGAGCACATATACTATCTGGATAAAAGCAACATTTGTCATATGATTGTGCGGAGATGCCAGGCTTGATGGTCGCCCGAAATAGCATCTGGCTCAGCTAGTTCCAAATCGGCGATGGGATCATGTCTTGAGAGGAGCTTTCTTCACCCTGTCGGAGATTCGGTCAGGTGCATTGGTGTGCGACTTGAAACGGCCTCGTCCGCCCTCCTCTTTTTCCTGAATCAATCCAAGTTGTTGCACATCCACAGGGAGGGTTAGCATCTTGTAATGTTTTCAAGGATGTGATTATTGAGCTATAAGAAAGAAAAAATAAGGGAACCGACCTTCTTCTTCACTATCTGGACCACATCCTCGTCTTCAAGACCATGGCCAAGACCACAATGCTGTGGATAGTGCCGAGCACTCGTTCCCCACACGAGCACATATTTCACATCCTTGAGTAAGCTCCTGTGGATGTGATTACAGAAGTCTTCAACTGTGCAACCGCCCCTATCCTGATTCATTCATGCCAACACAAGAATACCACAACCATCAGACCCATTTCAGTGCAAGCATGCATGGCATGACAGAGAGAGAGAGAGAGAGAGAGAGAGAGAGAGAGCAAACATACACTAGAAAGAACCACTGGATCTCCGAAATCGGGCTGCTGACCCTGCGGCTTTGTATACACTCTCACCAGACCCATTTCCTCCCACATTCTTGCTAATAGCCTGTCCAAGTTCAACTGCAAAAAAGAACGACTAGTTTCACTTTTTTAACAAACAAAAATGTGAAACAAACAACTTACTGTAACATCTACTCCCTCCGTTCCTAAATACAAGTCTTTTTAGAGGTTTCAAATGGACTACAACATACAGATGTATATAGACATATTTTAGAGTGTAGATGCACTCATTTTGCTCCGTATGTAGTCCCTTGTTGAAATCTCTAAAAAGACTTATATTTGGGAACGGAGGGAGTACACTAGCAAACACCAATTTCAATTATCCTGGACATCAATTTTTTAACTTTTGACACCCCACAAATAATCAAGGAGGAAACATACCTGCAAATTGCAGCTGATAACAAGTGAATTTGGTTGCCGAGCAAGATTATCCACATCATCAATACCCACAACATCAATCTTATTATATACATAAACACACTTGATGTACTTCCGATTTCCTTCAATCACATCAATCAGATCATCCACAGTAGAATCCTCACGGAATAATACCTACAAGTAAATTAAAGTAATGAGTTAAAATTGAAAAGGTGCACACATAACACCACTAACACACACCGGCATGCACCTCTGCATTATGAATTTTGTACTCATGCAGTATCTGATAGCAGAGCTTCTCATCAATATGAGTTAAAGGTGCTGTGCTGTTGAAAGAAATCCCACCAGTCTTCTTCCTCTTGAAGTATATCTATTTGTACACACAAAAAAGTGATTAAAATCAACCAAGAAAAACATGTATAAATAACAAATGCACATATATCAACTTCCTCGTAATCAACAGAATGTATAATAGAAACCAGCAATTTAGGACAGCACCATAAGACATGTAGTACGACTAACTCATAGAGCTGGTTGGATGAGTCACATAGTTCAGGTCAGCACTTGTCCGTTACAAACCCTAAAAGTACCACAAACTTCATCAATTGTGATGGATGCTCGGTTCTTCACAAAAAGGTGATTTAGAACATCGATAACTCGCCATACTATGCTAACCGTTTTTTAGCCCATTCTCCCTTCATCTCCACAGTCCAACCAAATTTATTATGAATGCTGTACATAATTAATAGGGTTTTTATCATTTGTGCCACTAGTTGTGTCACACTACTCAGTTTTGCCATTAGAATTTACAACTGCTCAAAAATGCCATCAGTTTATAAAATACTTGCTCAAAAATGCCATTAGAGACCTAAAAAAGGCCATCGCACCGTTAGATGTTCGCTCAAAAATGCCATTAGACGCGGTTACTATCAGGTCAAACCTGTTGACCATGTTATATGATGAAAATACCTCTAGATCTGCATGTCAGCTCCATCTATCTCACAATGATAAGTGTGGGCCTAACTATTCAGGAGTAAGCAAGCAAATACTTTTAGGAGGAAATAAGAACGCTATTGGGGATCAAATGGGACCCACACTTAATCATAGTGAGATAGAGGGAGAGCTGACATGTGGGTGGATGTGTATTGGTCATATAAAATGGTAAATGTGCTTTCAGCTGACTGTAATGGTGTCTAATGGCATTTTTGAGCAAGCGCCTAATGGAGCGATGGCATTTTTGAGCAGTTGAAACTTCTAGTGGCAAAGTTGAGTAGTGAGACACAGCTAGTGGCATAAATGATAAAAATCCTAATTAATAATAACACACACACACTGTCATGTGGTATGTGTTGGCCAGATGAACTTTGTGCATTCTTTGAACATTGTACTTGGCAATACTTTCCCAGCACACACACAAAAAAAAAGGAGCTGATTCAGTTTTAGATTGGCACAACTACACATCCAGGCAGATAGTCAGATGTATGTGGACATTGACTTAAGCCATACAGTAGGTCTTCTATATAGTTGTCTTATGTCCATTTGGATTTGTCTAGTTCGCAGTTCACACCAAGTGACTAAAGAAATGTATACCTGAGGAGGCCTTTTGTTCAGACGGAGGCCAACAGCTTCCAGTTCTCTAGTTAATATTTGGCGATGCCCTTCACTCTGAAAAAAATTATAGCATGAATCCAATAAGCAAGTAGAACTCGGGTAATGCCCGGCCATGTGCAATCATCATGTATAAGAAAGGGAAGATTGCATGTAAATAATTCTTCTTATTTCATATCATTTTTTAAATAACATACACACCACAACCCTTCATCCTTGAGAAGTTTCAAGCAGCCATACCATTAACTTAAAGTATAAATATGGCATACATTTATCTCTTCAACAGTTTAGCAATATGTCAGCAGATTTGAGAACATGTATCTCAATTACCATACAACATTAGGTGAAAAAGGATAGTATTAATATTAACCAGCCAGGTCCTCTGCTAGCAATACCATACTTTCTCTTCAACATTATCATAATGGAAATAGCGTTAGAACTTCCTAAATTATCGCCACCTTCTCACTTGCTCCCCACAACTTGTTTTCTTCCTTAGGTCTCCCTACTTGTCGGTTGTCTCTGTTTCTCACATGGCCATTTAAGTTAGTCTAACGGTGAAAAGGAGCCATGTGAGGAACAGAGAAAAGTTAAGGGAGCAAAGTAAGAAAGTGACGAGTGTAGAGAGCTCCAGTGTAATTTCTCTTAAGACGACACTCATTTTTCTCTTATTTTCCAAGCCATAAAGGACAGACCCAGTGCATAGAAGCTCCCACACAAGGTGGGGTCTGGGGAGGGATTATAGGAACCTAGTCTTACACCTGCAAAGTGCAATGCAGAGAGGCTGGTTCGAACCCAGGACCTCTTGGCACAAGTGGGGAGGACTATTATTTTCCAAGCCATCCTTTTTTAAAACTGCTTTCTTTATTTTGTCTCTAATTTTTCCTTCTGATCATCTGCCTTCAATTTCTGCAGCCTAAAAGTTTCCCCATGAATAAGATAATTTTATAACATGGTGTTGAAGGGATTAGGTGAGAACATTCATAGTTGAAGCATTCTACCATGAAAAAGGTGACATTCCGGCTGCTCTTGTGAACGAGATCCAAGTTATGGGGGCCAGAATAGCCTATTATGTCGTTAAAATAGGAAGCACGCTACCCAAAGAACCTAGAGTCCAGGACATGTTTCCATTGCCTTAGTTCCCCCTTGTCTCTAATCATAAAGTATTGATTATGCTTAAAAAAATCATGTCTTGTGAAAATTGAGCAAACAGGGATGTCCAAGCAATGAAGCAAAGCTTGTGACTTGAGTTGGGTAAAGATGCACTACTTACTTTTGAGGCGTCAAGAACCATAAGCACGAGATCCGATGACTTGGCGACAGCGATAACCTGAAAGCAGCAACAACAATGTAAAATCAAAGTAATATCACCAAGTGAATTATCCTTATAATTAAACCAACAGTATTTACCTGCCTACCACGCCCCTTGCCTTCAGAGGCGCCTTCAATGATACCGGGAAGATCAAGAAGCTGGATTTTGGTGTCATTGTAATGGATAATACCAGGAATGCAAGTGAGGGTTGTGAACTCATATGATGCAGCTTCAGAATGTGTCCCGGTCAGCATAGTTAAAAGAGTTGACTTTCCAACACTGCAATATGAAACTCGTGTGAGTCATAATGACATACCTAAGTAGATAACTAGATCGAACCTTGTATGCATAGCAATACAAACAGGAACTTTTAGCTTAAGTTAGTAACCACGTAGAAAAGGGCAGGAGATTAATATTAGGTAAAAGGAAGTAGGTATAAGTTATAGCATTTTTTTTCCAAGGGAAAAAGGTAGAGGCACAAGTATTACACATGAGTTGGGTCATCAGATAATTCAGATATCACATCTCCATTTTATCCAACCCGATGGTTGAATTAGATTGACAGAGAGACATGGGTCAAGAATACAAGCACAGCACATGATACATCTGGAAGACAGAACATTCTTCCTATTATAAAATAGCACAAGAATTAACAATCTAGTGCTACAAACCAAAACGCTTGAGAACCCACGAAACAGTACTCAGTTTGTAGGCATAAGAAAGAACCTGGGAAACCCTATAAGCGCAACACGACCGTGCCCGAACTTTGTGACCTCAAAACCATCTCCTCCAGCACTGGCACCCTATATCAACAACATGAGACGGCTGCTGTTACTAGAATCTTTTAAGTTAAAGGGAGTAAAAGAATTTAGTACAGATTGACTAGGAAAAAACAAAACAATAGTTATGTATGATCATCTAAATTGTGCAGCACCATAAATTAGAAGTACCTTTGGAGGCTCTAATAACTGTGTCCTCAGTTTTGCAATTTTTGCCTTCAGTTGTCCAAGATGATATTCTGTGTGACAATAAAAACTTAAGTTAGTCTCTAGAACCAGAAAACAGCCTTTAGTATATCACGTAGCATACCACAATGACCCGTTGCAAAATAAGGATAAACCACAAATACTCGTTGATAGAAAATTAATTATCATTGTTTTTCAGGCGTCACTTAGGCGACAGGGCGCCCTCCGACAGCATGGCGCCGAGCTCGCCTTTGGTAGGTTTGAAAGGCGTCCGCCTTAGAGCTCTGAGGCGTCTGGACGTATCTTAGGCACACAAGGCGCAACCCAACTTGGAAATATGTGTTCTGGCCAGCTTTAGAGAGGAAAATTTTACTCCGGTGTACGTAGTCCATGTGGAGTGAGAAGGCTGAAGCAGCAGGGTTTCAGTGATGTGGATAAGTGTCCCAAGGCACCCGTGAAAATTAGTAAAGAGATGCACTGCTTCTTAAACACAGAAAAATTAAAGCTATGTAGCGATGTATAGATGAGGGGGGTGAAGCTCAAGTTCAGAGGCATCATTCCCTCATCTACACAAGATGATTTGGGGCCTGTGCTTTGCATACAGCCATCATGTTATGAAACTTGTGGTGCATTTATGTTAACGCTAGTTGTTGAATCTCCTAATTCGCTGTCATATATTATATATTTATGTGTCTAACGCATCGCCTCGCCTTATGCTTCAAGCTTGCAAAAGGTGAGTCGGTGCTACAGTGCCTTGCCTCGCCTTACCGCCTTAAAAACATTGTTAATTGTCAAGAAAAACTTAGAGGTTACAGACTGAAAGGCACAAATTGTGCATACATATAAATGCACATACAGTTCCTTGCTAATTTGTTTTTCTCTACAATTTTTCTGGCTGTTGATCTGACTAGCAGTCTTGGCGAAATATTTTTGAGAATTAGAGGTTTTTCTTGCTAACTAGAGGTTTTTCTCTGCAACAAATTCCCTTGCATGTTGTGCATATTTTTGCAAAATACATACCTGTTTGTAACAGTATGGAAAGTGTTCATACCAAAATGCATAAAGATGGATAGACATGAAACAATTGGTTGATTTGAACTAAAAAGAACATAAGGACGGAAAAGGATTGTTCTTGATCCAGTAATCATGAATTACATAGATGTGCAGGCCCCTGTGGGAAAACCATTTGTCTGGAAATTTTAGAATTATCATAAATCCACCAGTGGATGCACAATGAGTATACAAACTGTCCGATTTACTTATACGTCTAGGACAATGAACGGCCATGTGATCACAGATTATAGCTAAAGAACAAAATGTCTGTCTAAATTTTCTAACAGAGGTACGAAAACATAGAAAGCATGAGCAAAGTAGAAATTGATAATCCAAGAAAGGCCGAAACCAGAATACATCCATTTCACTTCCACCAGAATCCCCTCCCCAGCTTATATTTCATCACTAGATAAAGTGGCACAGTAGAGTAGAAAAGAACAAACAGTAGGCAGTGATGAGCAATAATCCCGCGGTAGTGATTTCAAGGGGCAATGAAGGCAACACAACCTGTTGCTTTGTTCTTCTGCGTCCGGGCCATCTCGGCCTCAATCTCCTTGATCCTCTCGAGGATACCCATCTTTCACCTTGCGAGGTACGCACCTTGCTCCCCACGTAGGCAGACTCGGATCGATCTTACACGAGAAGAAGAAAGATCTGTTGGATTCGATTGCTCGCAGCGAGGAAAAGACCAGGGCAAGACGGAGAAGAGTGTAAACAAGCTAGGGCTTCCTCACCAGCCGAAGGAATCGCGGCGGGCGGATCTCGACTCCACGCCCAGTGCAGCGGGGGGGCTTCGAGGCGTGCTCCGGTGCGAGAAGGGGGCGCAGGAGGGGTTTCGGCGGCGCTGGGGCTTTGGGCCGGAAGAGGTGAAGAGGAGCACGGTGAGGTGGTTCGAGGGCGGCAGGGATCACGTTTCGTGAGCCCGTGGTCGATTGGATGGCCTTGATTGATTTCATCCTACACGCCTATTTCTTGGATTTTGCGTTTTGAGGTTTGCGTGCAGCTTAAAAAACAACAATTATGCATACCAAGCGGTCAGCTTGGCAAGTTAGTACTCCCTCTGTAAACTAATATAAAAGCGTTTAGATCACTAAAGTTGTAATCTAAACGCTCTTATATTAGTTTACGTTTAGTGATCTAAACGCTCTTATATTAGTTTACGGAGGGAGTATTTTTTTAAGGAAAAAAAGTCATTCCAAACATAATAAAATTACATCGAGATACTTAGACCATCAAACAATCAAAACTATTGCCAGAACGAGCCGCTGACGCACCATTGTCGCCACTCCCCTATCGGAGTCGGTCTGACCTTATCGATGACAATCGGGAAAGTCTTCATGCACATGTCCTTAAGTACCAGCGCTCTAGAGCCGCAATCGTCATTGTTGAACCCTTAAATCGATCTAAAGTGATTGACATCATAACTTATCGTCGCACACGCACGTCAAGAAACCCTAACCTCTAACCTCACCGCCCCAAGGAGATGGCAGGAATCTACGACGGAGCTCTGTTTACTCTGTCTAGATGGACAAAATCCAGGAGGATTGACGCCCGAAAGACCAAGTCGATGAAGAAGCACCGCCATCCGCTTGAACGGCGTCCCGCGAGGACTAAAAACCCAACCTAAACAACTAGCTAAAGCGGAGGCACCGGGATTCTCTTCTGGCTCGCTGGTAATGACAACCTAAACAACTGGTCGTCCGTATGTTCAAAAATATTGGAGCGACAGGCAGAGGGAAGGCGAATCCACTGGCTCGCTGGTGATGCATGGAGGAGTGTTGTAAACCCTATCCGCCGCTAGGGAAAAGGAACACTTCGATTAGTGGTTTTACAATAGTTGGATAATTGTCTTTGCAACGGGATATAAATATATTTTTTGAGATGGATATTACATATTGTAATATGTTATCTTGTGATTTATCTACCCACACTTGTAGTCGTGTAAATAAATGTTTATCAAAACTTTGTGATTTATCCACCTAAATAAATTTTAGAATTTTATTTGTCATGAACTTATTGGCTTACCAAATAAAACATAAGGCGGTTCTTGGGGAAATTGTTGAAAAAGACATGGGAATGTGAACAAAAAATTAAAATAGAGAGGAAGACGAGACTTATGTGAGTTTAGGCGAAGTGTTCTGCCGGGAGAAAATAGAACTTTACATCTTTTTAGTTTAATTCAAAGTAGTATAAGAGACGGAGATTACATACCCATATTAATGACGTTGCGTAAATAAATGTTTAAAATATCTTGTTCATGATTTACCTACCTACATAAATTTTAAGATTTTATTGATGAGAATTTATTGGTTGATCAAAGAAAGCATAATTTTATTTGGTAATTCAATAAAAGGTGAAAGGTTAAGATGGTTTTCAAGGAAATTGTTGCAAAAAATACCAGTGATGGGTGGGAAAAGTTCAAAATACTCAAGATATAGATACTAAAGGTTATGCCATGAATATAAATACTCATAAACATTGCAATTTAATAGCTTCTAATCTGTGATTTCTTTATCAAACCATGTTTTCCTTATGAGAGAGACCTCTAGTGAACCTATGGACCCCTGCCCATTTTCTTACATAAAGTTTTAACCTCCAATCATCATTCTTTCAATTCCTTGTTTTTACTTTCTTGCTTATTTCCACCAACTCTTTCCACACTTGCATTTTAATTCCTTTTGTAACTAGCATAGCTAGTGAGATTGGCAACCTCACTAGCCCCGTTAGAGGCACACACTACAAAAGAAATACACATCTGTGATATTAATGGGCGGAACGAGAAAAATAATTATGCCATGCTTATGACACTTCTATGACGATAATTATGACAAAACACGTATCATCATAGATGTGATGACTCCTACTTCTATAACAAAAAATCATGACAAAAATGGGTTTTTCGTCCTGGATGGGCCGGGGACGCACCTGCATGACATTCTTTGGGTCGTCCATGACGGAAAAAATTATGGTAGAAGCGAGGGCGAGGAAAATTTCGAGGAGTTCCCAGTTACGGTGGGTGGTCGGGGCTGAGCGATGCACGGAGGTTGGCGCATTTCTCTCCGTACGTGCGTGTGTGCAAGGCATTGGGCTCTAACTGAACCCGAGCGAGGCGTTCGCTTACTGAACCCGAGCGATTGCACTAGCTACGGTACTAAACCCGAGCAAACGATCCCTTGGCTGTTAACTGGACCCGAGCGATTACTTCGCCACTGCTTCTAACTGAAGCCGATCGAACCAGCTGCCTCTTGATTACCAATGGTCGTTGTTGGCAGTTGGATGAACAGTTCCCAGTGTGGGTTAGATGAACAGGACCCCGTGGTAGTAGTAGGCCGTTGCCGCTTGATGAACAAGACCCCGATCGAGGAGGCCGCCACACCCAAACCGGTTGTGGATGGATGAACAGGACCCCGTGGAGGGCTGGTTAAATAGTAGCCGGTCGAGACTGGATGAGCAGTAGCCCATGGAGGCAGAAGGAAGGTCGCGGTGGATGAACAGTAGTAGGTGGAGGCTGGAGGAAGTCAACGGTGGATGAACAGTAGCCCATGGAAGCTGGAGCGAAGCAGTAGACGGTGGATGAAAAGTAGCCCGTGGAGTCCCGTTTTGCGGTACGCCACACCCCTCCTGATGAACAGGACACCGTTTCGATCGTAGGCGCTCCAACACAAGTCCGTTTACTCCGTTTTGCGATATGCCACACCCCTCCCGATCAACAGGACCCCGTTTCGACCGTAGGCACCTGAACAGAAGGTTGTTTCCTCCGTTCTGCGGTACGCCAGACCGCTCCCAATGAGCAGGACCCTGTTTCGACCGTACGCGGTCGAATAGAAAGCCGTTTTCCTCCATTTTGCGGTATGCCAAACCTCGTTCCGGCTATTCCGTCCAAGCTGGTTGGCTCCCGATGAATAGGACACGTTTCGGCCCAGTGGTTTCGCTCCCAATGAACAGGACGCGTTCCGACCCAGTCACTTGGCTCCCGGTGAACACGATGTTGTTTTCTCCGTTCTGACCCAGACGGTTAGCTACCGATGAACGGGACGAGTCGCTGTCGTCCATTGCCTCTCCATGTACACGAGACTTGGTCGTCCGTATGCGCGAGTACGCATTTCGAGACCCCGCCCATATGTACGTACGTGGCCGTATTTTTTTGGCATGTGGTTGTATGTACGTGTACACAATTTAGACGGGACAACCTAAACTGCTATGTCGGGGGCTCTACTATGACATGTGTCGCTACTTACTCGGCCATGGTTCATCATTGCAGAGAGACCGATCGACCAGTATGTACGTACACGTTTGCGACAAGACAGACAACACTACGTACGCTTTGATCGGGTGGGTCCTAGCTGCCAGGGAGGATAAGGATGCACTTTTTGTGTGCGAAGATATAGCTGTTGGGTCCTAACTGTCAGGGAGAGGAATTATTTTTTTTCCGTGTAATAAGGAGGCACTTCCTTGCGTGCGAAGATGTAGCTGGTGGGTCCCAGCTGTTAGGGGGAGGAATTTTTTTTTCGTGTAGTAAGGAGGCACTTCCTTGCATGCGGAGATATAGTTGGTGGGTCCCAGCTGTCAGGGGGAGGAAACTTTTTTTAGCTTAATAAGAAGGAACTTTCCTTGCGTGCGACCATAGACCTCATGGGTCCCAGCTATCAGGTTTACCATGTACAATTCTCTTTCGATGACCCTCGTTTGTTGACCACACCGCGGCGAGCGCAACAAGGCGGTGGACGAAGGCGAGGCCCCGGACGAGAACGACCCGGAAATGGGGGGACGCGACAGTGGAGTCGCAAATGAAGAGGAGTATAAGGGTTATAACTGGTCCTGGTGCGGCGTGGGGCTGCAGTCGGTGGAGAATAACAGGAGCTATGGAGGGGTGGGGGGATAGGCTGGCCGGCGGTGGGGTAGCGCTTCACAATGATGCGTATTAAGCAGAGCCGCTAGCCGCCGGAGGCCGGAGCAGGCGGTCTCGGCGATGCTGGAGGAAGAAGACGAGAGATTGAAGATGCATGCTGGTCGTTGGATATAAATCCAATGGCTGTGAATGTCTGAATCATTTGTTGACTAAGTTGACAACGCCTTGCGTAGGCTTCGGCCTATTGGCCCATATGTCAGCCTGCAAAAACATGACATATATTTAACCTATGTTTTCTAGAATTTACAATCCATTTGCTGGGCTGGATGAACAAATAATTTAGCGTCAATGTGGCTCATTTATTTTTTTCTAAGAAATCACAACACCTTTGCACTTTCTTGAAATACATGAATTAGCTGAGCTTATTCTATATTTAATGTTAGGTTAGAAGAAGCAATTAATATCAAAAAATAAATCGGAGGTACACATTTTATTATATATAAAATTATGAGTTATTGCTCAAAAGAAACATGAGCGCATTATTATTACTCTGGTCCTTAAAATCTTCGCAAGTTTTTGTACGCAATCACCAAGATTTTTCTTGCCTGAGAGTCAAAAACAACCAGGATTTTCCTTGCCAACTTCTGTTAAACATTTATTTTTATAAGTTAATAAAACGTGGGATGTTTTTACAATGTATATATAGGTATATTACATATACGATAATAGTAATAGTATAATATATATAATGTGGTTAGAAGAAAAAACATAAATTGGACACTATATTATTATTCTTGTATATAGATAAATAGAACAAAGATTTCCGTTTTATTAAAAAAATACATTGGGTTGCCGATGTTTAAGAAAAAATAAAACCTACGCTGGGAGGCTCATAGGCCGTTACGTACATGATGTACCTCAAAAAAACAAGTTGAAACTACTGTGTTGGTATGTCGTGGGCTACGCATGTTAAAAAACAAAACCTAGGCTTAGTTGATACTTGTTCGCCGTCTAAAAAAATGATACCAACTAGATCCTCGATACCCCTAAAAAAACTCCCTGATGACAGTAATTGTTGCAAATTTATTTTGTTTATTGACTAGGTTGACAAATCCGTGGCCCCAACGTCAGTATATAATTAGGAGAAAGCTTTTTTTCCAATGAGGCATTTGCTTGTGTACGGCCTTGGACCTGGTGGTTCTCCACTGTCAGCCTCTCAGTGTACAGTCCTCTCCAGATTTCTCTCGTTGGTTGAGCATGTTGACAACGGCATACAACGGCACCGTGGAAAACGCACACTGACGGGAAAGAACCGGAGCCGGGAAGACGCCTTCATTCTTTCGAACATACCGCAGTAGCCCGGTGGTTACAGCCCTCTCACCCAAAAGATGTACTGCCCGGATTCGATTCCAACTGGTGCAGTTGAAAAATATCTAACACTTGCCAAAATTATGTCCCTATTTATCCAGTTTTTCGCACACTCAACATTGTCTTGACATTTTGAAAATAGCATATCTTTTTGGCTTTGTATCATATGAAGATGTGCTATACACGGATGTTGATCAGCATGATGTTAACTTGTTGCTAGTTCCATTTTTACCATGAATAAAATTCCCTACATTTTGTTATCCATGTTTGAAAAGTGCGTGTTGATTTAGATGCTGTCTCTGAAACATGCAGTTTCTTATCCGAAAATCATTTGGACAAGCAGCCATCATCGGTGTTGGATTCGATGTCGTGCTTCTTCAATCCCACGACAGAGCAAGGGGGAAATAAATTTTTGTCCCGTGCTGGCGGTTCGGGAATGGAGCGAACTGGATTAAAGAGGGGGGCGACGGCGCGACTGAAGAAGCACATCAAACGTGATTTTTAGTGGATTGCTCTCGATGGCTTTTTTACCACCTCTACACCATACAACTTGTATTTTTAGCCTCCCAGTCTATGGTGGACCAGCACCCATTTGCTAGCGGGCCAACCTATAGAAAGCAGCACTTGATTTTTCATCAAGGCCCAAAAATGACACAGTACTATGTTTGTTTTGAAGCCGAAAACATTACGGCAGGGGTTGAGCGGGGGAGGGGGAAGATAGAGCAAAAAGATAAAAAAGAGCTGATGCACCGTTGCTACCCTAACAAGCAGGTGCAATTCTTCTCGGGAAGAAGGTGTGCCGTTGACACTCACACATCACAATCCCACAGTAGACATTCTAACAAGTTCACATACAAGTACAATAGAAAAGGTAAACATTCATATCAACCTCAGGTTCACAAGACACATTCATATTCATAGATAACATTCACAGTGAACAACTCAAAAGATTCATATATACACAAGTTCAGCATGTCTATGCATCCAAATGATTGATAGATCACACGACAATATTTATTGCTAACATTCACAAAAAGATTTAGATATACGCATGTTCAGCATGTTTATGCATCCAAATGATTGAGAGATCACAACCAATATCATCCATGGACAAACTTTAATTACCTAGGATACGGACTGGTAAATGGTGTTCACTCGGTGGTACTTGTTGCTAAAATTAATGCTTGTACGAGCAAACATTTGAGTACATAAGAGGCAGCATAGACAATCTAAACTTTGCTTGTAGGTTTATCCTTGAGATAGTGGCCTCAATGCCGAGGAAGGTTTGAGCAACTTGGCCACTACTTTCATCCAACTAGTTTACTGGCTCATCTTGGTCATGTAGCTCCCCAAAATTCTACATTGCAAACAAGAAAGGAGGCGGTCGATAAAATGAACCACCCAAAATTTTTGTGCAGTTCAACTGAAATGGAGCATCCCTGGCATGCAGACTGACTAAGTGCCAGATGAATATATGCGTCAACCAACTTGTCTGGAATCTTTAGACTCCATGCCATACAGTTCACTACCAGCATATGTGGTGATAACCAAAAGGCACAAGTTGGGACCAAAGACTGGACTGCGTTTTTCTGGGCTATGCGCCAAGCAATATTGTTGGTGTTCACTCTCACACTTCTTCTTATCAACATCGATACTTGTCTAAGTGAACTTTGGAGTACATAGCAGCAGCATAGGTGATGCGGCTTGAACTACATCGGTATTTCCCCAAAGAGGAAGGGATGATGTAGCACAACAACTGTAGTTATTTCCCTCAGTGATCAGACCAAGGTTATAGAACTAGTAGAAGAACCAAGCAACACTACGCAAACGATACCTTCACACAAAGAACAAATACTTGCAACCCAATGTGTTAAAGGGGCTGTCAATCCCTTTCGGGTAACAGCGCCAGAAATTGGCACGTGGACGGGAGAAAGTTTTAATAGATTGATAGATGCAAATAAAAGCAAATAAAATTCAGCGCGGTATTTTTGTGTTTTTGAAAATATAGATCTGAAAATAAAAGCGAATAAAAATAGATCTCGAAGGCAAATATGATAAAGAAGATACCCGGGGCCCGTAGATTTCACTAGTGGCTCTCTCGAGAAAAATAGCATATGGTGGGTAAACAAATTACTGTTGGGCAATTGATAGAACTTGAAATAATTATGACAATATCCAAGCAATGATCAGTATATAGGCATCACGTCCAAGATTAGTAGACCGACTCCTGCCTGCATCTACTACTATTACTCCACACATCAACCGGTATCTAGCATGCATATAGTGTATTAAGTTCATGGAGAAACGGAGTAATGCAATAAGAATGATGACATGATGTAGACAAGATCTATTCATGTAGGAATAGACCCCATCTTATTATCCTTAATAGCAAAAATACATAGTGTTATTTACCTTTCTATCACTGGGATTGAGCACCGTAAGATCGAACCCATCACAAAAGCACCTCTTCCCATGGCAAGAAAAATCGATCTAGTCGGCCTAACTAAACCAAAGATTCAAATAAGAAATACAAGGCTATAAGTAATCATGCATACAAGAGATCAAAAGACTCAAATAACTTTCATGGATAAAAACATAGATCGGATCATAAACTCAAAGTTCATCGGATCCCAACAAACACACCGCAAAAAGAGTTACATCAAATAGATCTCAAAGAGACCATTGTATTGAGGATCAAAAGAGAGAGAGAGAGGAAGCCATCTAGCTACTAACTACAGATCCATAGGTCTACAATGAAGTACTCACGCATCATCGGAGAGGCACCAATGAGGATGATGAACCCCTCTGTGATAGTGTCTAGATTGGATCTATGGTTTCTGGAACTTGCGACGGCTGGAATTGTTTTTCGTCGACTCCCCTAGGGTTTTTGGAATATTGGGGTATTTATAAAGTAAAGAGGCGGTGTGGGAGGCAGACGAGGTGGGCACAACCCACCAGGGCGCGCCCAGGTGGGTTGTGCTCCCCTTGGAGCCCCTCTCTGGTACTTCTTTGGCCCAACGGGTGTCTTCTGGTCCAGAAAAAATCACCAAAAAGTTTGCTGCGTTTGGACTCCGTTTGGTATTGATTTTCCGTGAAGTAAAAAACAAGCAAAAAAACAACAACTGGCATTGGGCACTATGTCAATAGTTTAGTCCCAGAAAATGATATAAAGTTGCTATAAAATGATTGTAAAACATCCAAGAATGATAATATAACAGCATGGAACAATAAAAAATTATAGATACGTTGGAGACGTATCAGCATCCCCAAGCTTAATTCCTGCCCGTCCTCGAGTAGGTAAATGATAAAAATGGAATTTTTGATGTGGAATGCTGCCTAACATGTTCATCACATATTCTTTTCTTTGTAGCATGGACATTTGGACTTTTAGATGATTCAAAGCAATAGTCTAGTTTTGACATGAAGATTTCAATACTCAAGCATATTGAGGGAGTCCTGGATTCGGGGGTCCTCGGGTGTCCGGCCTAGGAGTATGGGTCGGGTTGGATGGGCCGTACAACATCAAACTGAAGATTATCCTCCGTGTCTGGATGGGACTTCTCAATACGTAGGCGGCAAGATTAGAGTCCGAAAGTTTTCTTCCCTGATGAATCGACCTTGTACAAACCCTAGGCCCCTCCGGTGTGTATATAAACCGGAGGGGTTAGTCCGTAGAGGCTATCTTCTTAACCGTCATTGGAATACTCATAGGCTAGACATCTAGGGTTTAGCCATTACGATCTCAAGGTAGATCAGCTCTTGTAATCTTCATACTCGTCGAATATAATCAAGTAGGTGTAGGGTTTTACCTCCCTTAAGAGGGCCCAAACCTGGGTAAACACTGTGTCCCCTGGTCTCCTGTTACCATTGATCCTTAGACGCACAGCTTGGGCCCCCTACCCGAGGTCTGCCAGTTTTGACACCGACATTAGTGCTTTCATTGAGAGCTCTGCTATGCTGCCTACAAAAAGCGATCTATGGCTCACCTAGTCATCAACAACAATATCACTTCTGGAGGGTGCCTAGCTTTTGGGCAGACCCTCCAGTTCGGCGGTTTCACCATAAGGGCTTGCACGGCCGTCGAGCCTGTAATTCCCCCCACGTCTGTCGGACACCGTCTTCGTATCGGCCCTAAGTACTCCGAAAAGTTGGATCCGGCGGACGTTTCGTCTTTAAACGAACTGCTGGACCGCATCGCTGCCCTTTGGGTCTCAACGGACTATGATCAGATCGGGCTCAAGCCCGACCAGAGGGAAATTAAGCACCCACCAATCACCCACCTCGTAGAAGTCATTGAGGAACCGGCCAAAGACACTTTGCTCCCTATATTGAAAACCAAGTATGTTCGGGTCTCCGAATCCCCTGAGCCGGATACTCCCCCTTCGGACGGGACCTCACGCCCTCTGGACTCTGGCTCAAGCATAGGATTGCAGGAGCCCTTGTGCCTCCCCGGACCCGAACTGGTCGCTGTCGGTGTCAAAACCGGTGGATCTCGGGTAGGGGGTCCCGATCTGTGTGTCTTAGGCTAATGGTAACAGGAGGCAAGGGACACAATGTTTACCCAGGTTCGGGCCCTCTTGATAGAGGTAAAACCCTACTTCCTGCTTGCTTGATATTGATGATATGAGTGTTACAAGAGTTGATCTACCATGAGATCGTAGAGGCTAAACCCTAGAAGCTAGCCTATGATGATTATGATTTTGTTCGTCCCTCTAAGGACTAAACCCTCCGGTTTATATAGACACCGGAGGGGGCTAGGGTTTACACGGAGTCGGTTACAAAGAAGGAAATATAATATCCGGATCGCCAAGCTTGTCTTCCACGCAAAGGAGAGTCCCACCCGAACATAGGACGAAGTCTTGAGTCTTGTATCTTCACGCTTAAATAGTCCGGACAAAGTATATAGTCCGGCTGTCCGGATACCCCTAATCCAGGACTCCCTCGGTAGCCCCTGAACCATGCTTCAATGATGATGAGTCCGGCGCGCAGTTTTGTCTTCGGCATTGCAAGGCGGGTTCCATCTCCGAATAGTAATCATCGAACACCTGGCCCGTGTCCGGATCCGTAAGATGATCTTCACATACCGCCGTAGAAAGCATAGCATAAATCTGATCTGCTGGCAATTTTTGTACGTCGTGCCCCTGCATCATGGCCTGGCCCAACACGAACCGGTTTTTCTTAGCCCACTTTGATACGCGTTGCGAGGCCGTTTTATTGGCACACCCTGCCAAATCAGAGATCGTGTTCCCCTTATTGCGGGATCTTCCATCAATACGGGTGTGCGCAACCCCACGATGACTATTGGTATGACTCCGTGTTTTTAGATAAGTCTCAAGCAGTCACGCTGAGGACTCTTGATATTCACCCCCTTTATAAAGGGGCTGAGGCCTATACCTCTTTTCCACCACCCTTGCGCCTTTTCGCATCTCGAGTTCTAACACCCGAGACCCAAACTCAAACACCCCAGATCTTCCAATATGTCCGGATCCAACCCTCAAGGCTGATGGGTGGCCTCCTCGGTCAAAGAGGAGGACATTGCGAGGCTTAGGGAGGTCGGATATCTGACTGCCGACATCCAGCACAGGCTTCCTGCTCCAGGGTAGGCCATCCCTACTCCCGAGCCTAATGAGAGCGTCATATTTGTTTCTCACTTCCTCCGCGGCTTGGGCCTCACTCTTGATCCCTTTGTGAGGGGGCTCATGTTCTATTACGGGCTAGATTTTCACGATCTAGATCTGGACGCTATCCTCCACATCTCATCGTTCATCATTGTGTGCGAGGCTTTTCTCCACGTCACCCCACACTTCGGCTTATGGCTCAAGACTTTCAATGTGAAGCCGAAGATGATTGAGGGGCGACATGCAGAGTGCAGAGGTGCCTTAATAAGCAAGAACGTCGATGCCCCATGGCCGAAGGGTTCTTTCCCAGAGGTATCCGATTTATGGCAACGGAGGTGGTTTTACGTCACGGCTCCCAGAGGCACAAAGTGGGTGGCTGCCCCCGACTTTCGTTCGGGCCCTCCGTCACAACTGGCGTCATGGAGCAATGTAGGATGGGATTGGGGGTCTGCTAGTGATGTACCAACACTGCAGAGCCGTATCAGGAGCTTCTTGAGAGGGACATTAACCTTGTCAGCATAATTCAGGTAATGCTGATCCGACGGATGTTGCCGTGCAAACGCCGGCCTCTCCGGATGTGGGAATTCAATCCAGAGGGTCCGCGGACTATTCTGCACTACTTCGGCCTGACGCTCGAAGGGATGTGTAAATTATTCTTCGAACCACAAGTAAAGTGTCCGGACACCACTGAGGATGCGGGCCTAAGCTGCAATCGCCCAGATACCCAAGTAAGTAACCCCGAAACCGAACACTTCGTTTATATTTATCATAATCATTATTCTGAAAATCCTCCGTGGCTAGTAATGGCCCAGCAAGGCGTAGAGAATCAGGTGTCCGGCGCCACTTCCCGAAGGCTCGCCTAGTCCTACCATAGCCAAGATGCTTGGTCGGGTGCTTAGCAAAATGCCCTCAGGGAAAGATGAAGGGAAGAACAGAGAACCCGAACTTCACACATTGCGCATCCAAACCGGGGGAATTGTTGCCTACCCAAAGGAGGATAGTCGGGGAGGGGAGTCTAAGGCCTCCTCCCCGCGGGGGAAGAAGAGGGCCGCCTCCAAAGACTTGGAGACAGAGGTGCCCAAACAGGGGAAGAAAGCGTCACCAGGGGGCCCTGCCCCGAAGGGCGTCCTCACCGCGTCATGCCCGCCAACGGGCCAGCCCTCAACCAAGCTGCAAGTTAATCGTAAATTCGAAGGTACCGCTTTTCTCCGAGAACAATAACCAGGATCCATTCTTTCCAGTCCGGCTAGCAACTCTTCTCGACATAGTTCGTCTTTGGGGGATCTCCCTCCGGAGATGATGGAGAGTGAGACCCCACCAACCTCTCCGCCTCATGAGGCGGGCGACCCCGAGGTGTCGTCACGGAGGAGTCCGGATCTGCCGAAGCCAGAAGCTAATCCTTCAGCCGCCCTGAGCCCGGAGCGTTCGGCTCCCACGGGGGGCGATGAGAAGGGTCCGGCACAGTTCGGTGTCCGACTGGACATACTGACGGGCCTTCTGGAGCGAGCTGCTCTTTCAGAGGAGCACCGCTCATTAATGAGCACAATGCTCAAGAAGATTTCATCCGCTACAAGCGGTTTGAATGAAGCATTTACGAGCCTGCTCAGAGGCTTTGAGGTATGTAATGAAAAATACATAATTTTTTGGCTGTGACGCACGCGCTAGGTGTGGTCCATATGGATAGTAGCCCCTGAGACTCTGGTTGCCAGCCCTAGGCGGCAAACTGAGGATCATATTTTGAAGTAATGATCACGCTGTGCTTATGCGCAGGTGTCTAAGGATCCGGCAGCTGACCAGTCCGTTGAGGTTTCCGAACTGAGGAGGCAGATTGGAGTTATTGATGCCGACATCACGCTTGTGAACGAGCGGCTTAACAAGTCACAAGGTATGTGCTCTGATTTCCTTATTATTTATAGGAAAAATTGAAATGAGTATAATATTGATGTGATATGTGTGGACTGCAGATGGTGCTGCTGCCGTGGAAGCCCTGAGGGCAGAACTTGCCCAGGCCAAGGAACAAGCTCAGGCTAGCAATGCGGCTACCCTAAAGGCAGCCGAAGAGTTGAGAGTCGAACAGGCTGCTCATCGCCGAAGCAAAGACAAAATAGCCGAAATGGCTGTAGCGCTGAAAAATGCCGCCAGCCGGTATGAGCTCCTTGAGAAGGAGAATCAAGTGAACTTGGCTGACCTAAAGAAGGCACTTGATACAGCCAAGGAGACGCGGTCTGAAAGTAGGGATGCGCGGGAGGAGCTTCGTTTGGCCGGAGAAATCGCGGCTGGAAACCCTTACTTATTGCAGATGAAGTTTTCAGATCCGAAGTATGCTCCCCTGGATCGACGTTGGAGCCCTGCAGACGCGTATGCAGACTTGGCGAAGAGTACGGCTGATGCGGCCAAGTTTTTTGAGGATCAAGGTGATAAAGAAGTGGAGAAGCTGTTCTAGTCGCAATTCAATGCTCCCGCGCGCCCATTGCCGTTGAGTGAGAAGATGGCTACTGTGGCTGAGCTTCATAGGTTGTCCGGTCTTGCAATGCAGTCTGTAATAGACCATTTGTGGCCGAAGGAGCCTAAGTCGGACAGTTATTTTGGTTTAGTGCAACAATTCCTAGGTGCCGTATCATGGATCGATGCCATAAGGAGGTCGGCGTGTATAGAGGGTGCATGGATGGCTCTTGCCCGCGTTAAAGCATATTGGACAGATATGGAGGCCACCATCGTTGCGACCCAGAATCTGGCGGGAGGCCAGGATCCGGCCGAGCACTACTTGGAGCAGGTAACAGAAGGTGCTCGTTTAATAGAGGCCCGGTGCTCGTTTAATAGAGGCTCAGTGCTTGAAGAATATCATGTTCGAGTGACAAATCGTGTTTATTGTAAAAACAATGTTATTTTGATTATGAGGCTATATTTATACTTTTTGCCCGAAAGTATTATTGTGCCTCCTGTGCGGCCGTTTTATGTATATGTGTAATCTGAAAGTTAGCAGTCATTGGCTTCAGCCCCCACACATACAATGCGGGGGTGTTCGCGAAAAATATGCGTAATCACACTTGATCCAACGTCTTGGTCCATTAAGGAGGTGATCGCACGTCGAACTAGGCAACCGGACTATATAGCTGTAACACTTTCACTTAGCCATATGAGTTTGACAGTGGGGCTACTATGTAGCCCCTTGTACCTTCGCGTGCATCCGAATACGGGCGCATGTGTACGTGACCAGGAAACGGTCCTTCATTAATGCGGAGGAGTCCTAAAGATTCCGATAGGTCTTCGAGTGGTTGAACAGTCTCTCGCTGTATCATGACAGTCAGTTTTCGGCTTTCTCTACTGAGGTGCTCATCCGGAATAACCAGGGCACAATCGCAGTAGTTCTCCTTTGGCTGCCTTAGCCGATAAGAACGGAACATAAGGCGGCAAACCCAGGAGCCGACAACCCCAACATTTGACCAAAGACATGATTCAGAGCTGATGCATATAAGGCCAAACTCGCGACGCCGAACATTCCCGAAGATATTCGGACTTTGTAACATATACTGGGCTGAGTAACGCCCTTCATTATGAACCCTGTATTTCCAGGTACGTGCATTAGTCTGTCGTGGCGAAATGTCAATAACGGTAGTATCCTCTGTGGATGTAGTACCCATGGGATGTATAAACAACAAGAGGCAATAAAAAAGGTTTACACAGGGGCTTAATCTAAAGAGAAACCTTTGAGCGGGGCCCTGCTGCACGTCTGCGCCTTTATCTCCGTTGTGCCGTGTCCTGGAAGGGTATCGCACGAATGGTGTCTATAAAAAGAAAAACTCATGTAGAAGAGCATAACGTGAGCGTGCGCTGGATAGTAAAAGTGTAAGACATTGGCCTGTTAATGAGGTCAAGCCAATAGTGGGGTTTTATTAAATATCTATAGCCCCTGGTGTCCTCTATGGGATTACATATATGGCGCCCTAGCCCAGTTTTATCTGGGCTGCCGGACTCATCTAACCGTGTCCGTGGTCTTAACGACTAGACATGCTTTCTGGTATTAGAGGCCACTTAAAGTCCGGCCACTAGAGCCGTCGCGTATTCCTCCGCGCATGAAGAGCGCTCTGTGTTTCCGTTAACGGTGATGATGCCATGTGGACCAGGCATCTTGAGTGTAAGGTAGGCGTAATGCAGTACTGCGTTGAAGCGGGCGAAGGCCGTTCTCCCAAGCAATGCATGATAGCCGCTTTGGAAGGGGGCGATGGTGAAGAGTAGTTCTTCGCTTCTGGAGTTGCCTGTGGAACCGAATGTTACCTCCAGTACAATGGAGCCCCTGCTTCAACGCCTGGTATTACCCCTTCGAAGGTGGTGTTACTTTGGCTGACTCTGGATGGGTCTATCCCCATCCTGCGGATAGTGTTCTGGTATATTAAATTGAGACTGCTGCCACCGTCCATGAGGACGCGGGTGAGATGGTATCCGTCGATCATTGGGTCGAGCACCAAGGCAGTTGATCCTCCGTGCCGCATACTAGTCAGCCAGTCCCTGTGATCGAAGGTGATCGGGCAGGCCGACCAATGGTTAAGTTTGGGGGCGACGGGCCTTACAGCGTATGCGTCTCTGAGTGCGCGTTCGCGCCTTCTCGTGGGTGTGTGAGTCGCGTGGATCATGTTTACTGTTTTTACCTCTGGTGGGAATTTTTTCTGTCCCCCAGTGTTCGGCTGGCGAGGCTCATCCTCGTCTTCACTTGGTGTTTCCCTTCCCTTGTGTTCGGCATTTAATTTGCCGGCCTGCTTGAAGACCCAACACTCTCTGTGAGTGTGGTTCGCAGGTTTGTCGGGGGTGCCATGAATTTGGCACAGTCTGTCCAGGACTTTGTTCAGGCCGGACGGTCCCTCTTTGCTGCCTTTAAATGGCTTCTTTTGTTGACCGGGTCGAGAGCCCCTGAATCCGGCGTTGACCGTTGTGTTGTCCGGACTCTCTTTCTTATTTTGCCGTTTGTTTTTATTGCGCCGTGGCTTCCCGTTGCCATCCCTGATTTTGGATGTACTTGGGTCACTGGTGCCTTTACGGGCCAACCAGCTATCTTCACCTGCGCAAAAGCGGGTCATAAGGCTTGTTAAGGCTGCCATTGTCCTCGGCTTTTCTTGGCCGAGGTGTCTGGCGAGCCACTCGTCCCGGATGCTGTGTTTGAAGGCTGCTAAGGCTTCGGCATCCGGACAATCGACAATTTGATTCTTCTTAGTGAGGAATCTGTTCCAAAGCTTGCGGGCGGACTCTCCGGGCTGTTGAATTATGTGACTTAAATCGTCCGCATCCGGAGGCCGGACATAGGTCCCTTGAAAATTGGCCCTGAAAGCGTCCTCAAGTTCCTCCCAACTTCCAATTGAATTTTCGGGGAGGCTTTTCAACCAGTGTCGGGCTGGTCCCTTCAACTTGAGGGGAAGGCATTTGATGGCGTGGAGGTCGTCCCCACGAGCCATGTGTATATGCAGGATAAAATCCTTGATCCAGACCCCTGGGTCTGTCGTTCCGTCGTATGCCTCTATGTTCACAGGTTTAAAACCCTGTGGAAATTCATGGTCCAGTAGCTCTTCGGTGAAGCACAGGGGGTGAGCAGCCCCTCTGTATCTGGACGTGTTGTGGCATGCCGTCGGCTATTGTTGTGTCCAGTGCTGATTCCGAACTGGTATCCGATCGGTATGATCGTTTTGGTGACCACAGTCCTGCGCTGGGGTGTGTCCTTTAGATCCATAGATGGACCTAGCCGCGCCGGCTTTTTTATCCAAGAGCTCGCGTAGATCATGTGCAGCGTCGGTAGCTGCTCTGTTGCGGTTATGAAGTGGTTTGTCCGGTCTCCTGGCCGTGTTGTCCTTTGGTGGAACGGCCTCTTTGTCGAATTCTAGCAGCAGCTTGCATTTTGGATAGCTCTTTGTATGGCGATCATCGCCGTACTTTTCTTCAATGTCTAGCACTTTATTCCATCTGCGATTGAGCATTTCCTGTGCGGCCTTTAGCCGTTGCTTCTGCTTCTTTAGACTTCTCGCAGTGGCCATAAGCCTTCTATGGAGGTTATCTCGTTCCAAGCGTGTTTCCGGGATGATGAATGCATCGTCATCTGGATTGTGTTCTTGTCTCAGGGCGGTTTGATGAATTCGTCCCTCGGGATCATTGTGATCGGGCGTCTACTCCGAGCTGTGTTCGGCGTGACCTGGCTCATCCTGATCCATTGCTGGGTCCATATGGTCGTTGTTGCCTTCCGAGTTGACTGGGGTGTCGATTTTTCTGGCGCTCTTATCGCTATTTTTACTGTTGCTGGACTTGGAGCGGCGTCTGCGCCGTCGTTTTGGCTTTTGCCCGGGGGTTTTATCTTCCGGATTGTCGCCGTCGTCCTCCTTAGGCATATCCACCATGTATATATTGTATGACGAGGTGGCAGTCCAGCGCCCCGTTGATTCTGAATCGTCTCCTGCGCCGATGTCCATACCGCCGGTATCATCAAGGTCGAAGTCAAGCATGTCTGATACATCGTCGACAGTGGCTATGAAGTGGGTGGTGGGTGGGCAACGAATTCCTTCGTTGCCTGCTTCCCATTCGAGCCGGACATAGTTCGACCGAGAGTCTCCTGACAAAGAGAGGGACTTTAAAGAGTTCAGCATGTCACCAAAGGGCGAGTGCTGGAAGATATCCATAGCGGTAAACTCCATTACCGGAGCCCAACCAGGCTCGGCGGGCTCGGGAGCATGCTGACTGGAAGCTACAGCCGGATACGAGTCCGGGGGTCCGGTGTCACAGGCTTCTTTGGGGGTGAGGCATGTGTTCGGCTCTACCGCCGATGAGTGTGCGGCCTGTGGGGCGGGGTCCATCCACCCGTCCTTGGGCAACGCAAACTGCTCCGGATTTAGGTCCAGGGCTCCTGCACGGGCGATATCCCGAGCATTGTCCGACAGCAGGTCTAGACCGTGCTCATCGTGATTGTCCGGTGCTCCTGGCGCAGGCCCAAACCCATTGAAGATCAAGTCTCCACGGATATCGATCGTGTAGTTTAGGTTTCCGAATCTGACCTAGTGGCCAGGGGCATAGCTGTCGATCTGCTCCAGTTGGCCAAGCGCATCGGCCCGCAGTGCGAAGCCGCCGAACACGAAGATCTATCCAGGGAGAAAAGTCTCGCCCTGGACCGTGTTGTTGATGATTGAAGGAGCCATCAAGCCTTGCAGCGATGACACAGAGGAACTCTCAATGAAAGCACCAATGTCGGTGTCAAAACTGGCAGATCTCGGGTAGGGGGTCCCGATCTGTGCGTCTTAGGCTAATGGTAACAAGAGGCAAGTGACACAATGTTTACCTAGGTTCGGGTCCTCTTGATGGAGGTAAAACCCTACTTCCTGCTTGATTGATATTGATGATATGAGTGTTACAAGAGTTGATCTACCACGAGATCGTAGAGGCTAAACCCTAGAAGCTATCCTATGATGATTATGATTCTGTTTGTCCCTCTAAGGACTAAACACTCCAGTTTATATAGACATCGGAGGGGGATAGGGTTTACACGGAGTCGGTTACAAGGAAGGAAATATAATATCTGGATCGCCAAGCTTGTCTTCCTCGCAAAGGAGAGTCCCACCCGGACAGGGGACGAAGTCTTGAGTCTTGTATCTTCACGCTTCAATAGTACGGACAAAGTATATAGTCTGGCTGTCCGGATACCCCCTAATCCAGGACTCCCTCAGTCGCCTCGGAGACCGTTCTAGCTCCGAACACAGATGTGGGACAGGATCCAAAATTTAATCCACCATCCACCGCAATCTATATTCTCCAAGCAACTCTGGTCCTCCAGATATGTACGACCTAATGTATGTGCGGCAGCAGCCTCAGGAAATGGTCCACCACTTTTGGGCTAGATTCCTGCTTGTTAAAAATAGGATCAAAGACTGCTCGGACGACGACATAGTTTCGGTTTTCCAACGTAACTGCACCGACGAGGGAATATTGAATGCCCTCGACCGTCGCCACGTACAGAGCTTCATGGAATTATCACAAGTAGTACAAAAGTATTGTGCGATGGAAAGCACACGGAGGGCCCAGAAAACTCAACTGGAGCCTGCTGCCTTGAAGCAGTGTGCAGCCTGGGCCAAACGGATACATCCTGGCAGGTCACCCGACCACCAGTCTATGGGTAGGAAAAATAAAACCTTCACGGGACACAGGTCCGTTCTTGACGAACTACTGGACAAGCCCTGCCCGATTCATGCCACTCCGCGCACAGTCCCAACCCATAGCCTCTGAGCATGCTGGGTACTCTGACAAGTAGCAAAAAGTGGAGAGGCCATCCTCACCACAACTCCAGAGAAATACTCTCCGGAGAGGGACAACTTCAATGTCCTAACAGTCTTCGAGACCTTCTCTTTGAACAATTGGTGCAAACGGGCGCTCCGCAACCTCGCTGAAGTCCACCAAGTTACCGCACCGAGCCCATGAAATGACACGGCAATAACCTTTACGGCCGAAGACAAACCAAAGGCTTGGTCAGTCCGAGCACCTGCCGCCTTAGTACTAAACCCCATCGTTGATGGTTTTCAGCTTACTAGAGCGCTCATGGACGGTGGTAGCGGACTTAACCTCATCTATGAGGACACACTCGATAAAATGCAGATGGATAAATCATGCATCGAGTAAAGCAATACCACCTTTCGAGCTATTATCCCCTGTCGAGAAGCACACTGCTCGGGAAAAATTAAACTAGATGTGGTATTCGGCACGCCCGAAAACTATAGATCCAAAGAGTTGCTCTTTCATGTGTCCCCCTTCAACAGTGGGTATCACGCCATCCTTGGTCGGGACGCTTTCTCACGCTTTCAAGCTATACCCCATTACGGGTATATGAAACTCAAAATGCCCAGACCTAATGGAATCAGCACAATTTCGAGCGACCCAGACAAAGCCCTTCGTGCCGAAAACAAAACTGCGTCCTTGGCCCTCGAGGCACTATCCGAAGCCCTAGCGGTGGAGGAATTGACCACCCTACGGTCCACGATGGATAGGGATGATGTGATTCTCTATAAGAGATTCAAATCCATCTCTTTCAAGCTAGCCGAGGAAATAGTCAAATTCCAAGTGCACCCGATGGACCCTAACAAAACAGCACCCATCGGAGCACAGCTGGATCTGATAGTGGACGCCGCCCTACGCACATTCCTGCGAGAGAACTAGGATATCTTTGCCTGGCACCCTTCAGACATGCCCAGCATCCCACAAAGATTGGGCGAACACAGTCTCAATGTAATCAAGGGATTCAAACTCGTGAAGCAGACACTATGGCAATTCTCCGAACCCAAGCGTCAAGCCATGGGAGAAGAGCTAGCCAAGTTGTTAGAGGCTGGGTTTATTAGGGAGATTAAACATCCATATTGGTTAGCCAACTTGGTTATGGTACCGAAGAAGGACAAATCCTAGCGCATGTGTGTCGATTTCAAGGACCTCAACAAGGCTTGCCCTAAAGACCCCTTGCCATTGCCTCACATCGACCAAATTATTGACACAACAGCAGGGCACGACCCTTTGTGTTTCCTCGACGCCTATTCCAAATACCATCAGATTAAGATGAAGGAACTGAACCAGGTTGCAACCACGTTCATTGCCCCTTATGGTCCCTTCTGCTTCAACACTATGCCCTTTGGACTAAAAAACGCCGGGGCTACTGCTACGTCTTGAGCTTGCATTGGTTTTCCTTGAAGAGGAAAGGGTGATGCAGCAATAGTAGCGTAAGTATTTCCCTCAGTTTTTGAGAACCAAGGTATCAATCTAGTAGGAGGCTCCTCAAAAGTCCCATGCACCTACACAAACAAACAAGAACTCGCAACAATAAAGGGGTTGTCAATCCCTTCAAGACCACTTGCAAAAGTGAGATCTGATAGAGATAATATGATAAGATAAATATAGTTTTGGTTTTTTATAATATAGATTGGAAAACTAAAGATGCAAATAAAAGTAGATTGAAAGCTTATATGATAAGAGATAGACCCGGGGGCCATAGGTTTCACTAGTGGCTTCTCTCAGGATAGCATACGTATTATGATGGTTGAACAAATTATTGTCGAGAAATTGATAGAAAAGCGAATAATTATGAGATTATCTAGGCATGATCATGTATATAGGCATCACGTCCGTGACAAGTAGACCGACTCCTGCCTGCATCTACTACTATTACTCCACACATCGACCGCTATCCAGCATGCATCTAGAGTATTAAGTTCATAAAGAATAGAGTAATGCATTAAGAAAGATGACATGATGTAGAGGGATAAACTCATGCAATATGATATAAGCCCCATCTTTTTATCCTCGATGACAACAATACAATATGTGCCTTGCTGCCCCTGCTGTCACTGGGAAAGGACACCGCAAGATTGAACCCAAAGCTAAGCACTTCTCCCATTGCAAGAAAGATCAATCAAGTAGGCCAAACCAAACTGATAATTCAGAGAGACTTGCAAAGATAACTTAATCACACATAAAAGAATTCAGAGGAGATTCAAATATTTCTCATAGATAAACTTGATCATAAACCCACAATTCATCGGATCTCGACAAACACACCGCAAAAAGAGTTACATCGAATAGATCTCCAAGAAGATCGAGGAGAACATGGTATTGAGATTCAAAGAGAGAGAAGAAGCCATATAGCTAATAACTATGGACACGAAGGTCTATGGTAAACTACTCACAACTCATCGGAGAGGCCTTGGAGATGATGTAGAGGCCCTTTGTGATCGATTCCCCCTCCGACGGAACACCGGCGAAGGCTCCAAGATGGTATCTCGCGGATACAGAAGGTTACGGCGGTGGAAATAGCTTTTCATGGTCGCCTTTGATGTTTCAGTGGACTCCCGTGGGGCCCATGAGGGTGGGGGGCACGCCGGGCACCTTCGTGGCCGCCTCCCTCGTTTCTTTACTTCCACTCCAAGTCCTCTGGATCACGTTTGTTCCAAAAAGATCGCTCCCGAAGGTTTCATTCCGTTGGACTCCGTTTGATATTACTTTTCTCCAAAACACTAAAATAGGCAAAAAAAAACAACAATACGGGTTGGGCCTCCGGTTAGTAGGTTAGTCCCAAAAATGATATAAATGTGTAAAGTAAATCTTATAAACATCCAAAACAGGTAATATAATAGCATGGAACAATAAAAAAATTATAGATACGTTGGAGACGTATCAAGCATCCCCAAGCTTAATTCCTGCTCGTCCTCGAGTAGGTAAATGATAAAAATAGAATTTTTGATGTGGAATGCTACCTAGCATAATTCTCAATGTAATTTTCTTTATTGTGGCATGAATGTTCAGATCCAAATGATTCAAGATAAATGTTCATATTGACATAAGAAATAGTAACACTTCGAGCATTCTAATCAAAGTAATCATGTCTTCTCAAAATAACATGGCTAAAGAAAGTTCATCCCTACAAAACCATATAGTTAGGCTATGCTTCATTTTTGTCACACAAAGATGCTCCCATCTTGTACACCCCTGATGACAAGCCAAGCAATTGTTTCGTACTTAAATAATCTCAAACTTTTTCAACTTTCACGCAATACATGAGCGTGAGCCATGGATATAGCACTATGGGTGGAATAGAATATGATGATGGGGATTGTGTGGAGAAGACAAAAAAGGAGAAAGTCTCACATTGACGAGGATAATCAACGGGCTACGGAGATGCCCATCAATTGATGTCAACATGAGGAGTAGGGATTGCCATGCAACGGATGCACTAGAGCTATAAATGTATGAAAGCTCAACAAAAGAAACTAGTGGGTGTGCATCCAACTTGCTTGCTCACAAGACCTAGGGCATTTTGAGGAAGCCCATTGTAGGAATATACAAGCCAATTTCTATAATGAAAAATTCCCACTAGTATATGAAAGTGACAACATATGAGACTCTCTATATGAAGAACATGGTGCTACTTTGAAGCACAAGTGTGGAAAAAGATAGTAACATTGCCCCCTTTTTTATTTTTATTTTCTTTTTTTCTTTGGGCCTTTCTTTTTGGGGGGGGGGGGACAATGCTCTAATAATAATGTTGATCATCACACTTTTATTTATTTACAACTCATGAATTAAAACTCAAAACTAGAACAAGATATGACTCTATATGAATGCCTCTGGCGGTGTACCGGGATGGGCAATGAATCAAGAGTGACATGTATGAAAAATTATGCATGGTGGCTTTGCCACAAATACGATGTCAACTACATGATCATGCAAGGCAATATGACAATGATAATGTGTGTCATGATGATGAACGGAACGATGGAAAGTTGCATGGAAATATATCTCGGAATGGCTATGGAAATGCCATAATAGGTAGGTATGGTGGCTGTTTTGAGGAAGATATAAGGAGGTTTATGTGTGATAGAGCGTATCGTATCACGGGGTTTGGATGCACCGGCAAAGTTTGCACCAACTCCCAAGGTGAGAAAGGGCAATGCACGGTACCGAAGAGGCTAGCAATGATGGAAGGGTAAGAGTGCGTATAATCCATGGACTCAACATTAGTCATAAAGAACTCATATACTTATTGCAAAAATCTACAAGTCATCAAAAACCAAGCACTACACGCATGCTCCTAGGGGGATAGATTGGTAGGAAAAGACCATCGCTCGTCCCCGACCGCCACTCATATGGATGCACAATATAAGAACACCTCATGTTTCAAATTTGTTACACAACTTTTACCATACGTGCATGCTATGGGACTTGCTAACTTCAACACAAGCATTCTTTAAATTCATAATCACCCAACTAGCATGACTCTAATATCACTACCTCCATATCTCAAAACAATTATCATGTATCAAATTGATCATAGCATCCAATTCACTTCCTATGATAGTTTTTATTATACCCAACTTGGATGCCCATCATTCTACGACCAATTTTATAACCATAGCAAATACCATGCTGTTCTAAGAGACTATCAAAATAATATAAGTGAAGCATGAGAGATTAACAATTTCTTCAAAATTAAGCCACCGCCATGCTCTAAAAGATATAAGTGAAGCACTAGAGCAAAAACTATCTAGCTCAAAAGATATAAGTGAAGTACATAGTGTCGAGGAATTATCACGTCAGATGTCCTAGCGAGAGGACTTAGTCGTGGAGCCATCGCAATGAGCTTAGCTTAAAGGGGTTAAACTGGACAAAGGACACGGGGAGTTTATACTGGTTCGGCCCCTTGCGGTGAAGGTAAAATCCTACGATCCAGTTGTGGTGGAATTAATGGGGTCTCGATGAGCAGGGAGCGAATCCGCTTTACCTATCTCTCAAGTTGTTGTTTCTTGTCCCTGAACCACCGCCGGGTCGTCCCTTTATATACACAGGTTGATGCCCGGTAGTTTACAGAATACCGAGGCTGGCTCATACACGTGTCCGGCTAGGTTTCTACCTTTCCCTATCTTACAACCAAGTTACACATCTCATGGCGGTTTATGTCTATGGGCCCTAATCCGCCCTTGGGCTCTAGGCCTCTAAGTCTCTTGTAGTAAAGCGCCATATTCCTTGTCTTCATGGGCTTTAATACGGATGAGCATAACCCGACCCCTCTTGGGCGGTTTATACTCAGTAATTATATCCCCAACATTAGGCCCCAGATTGATTTGAACCTGTTCATGTCAATCTTCAACACTTAGAAAAAACTCCTTCTTGAACATCCTCGTATGAACCTTGTAAACCACCATGACATCATCTCCATATGAACTTGGTAAACCGCCGTGACGTCATCTTCCAAGATTGTAGTAAATCGCCATGACATCATCTGCTTATTAAAACATGTAAATGCTTTCTTTCATTAATAACCCTCCGAAAACCGAGGCGACAACTATGTCATATATCCATTTTTTGGGTTCCTCGATTCCTGCGCCTGTCACCTATCCCTTCACCTTATAAATAAGTCCAGGGGTCATTTTATCCTTTGCCCTTCGTGCCCCTTCACCTCGTCGTCTTCCTCGCATCGCCTCAGAGCTCGAGCGCAGCCGCCGCCGTTGACCTTCGCCTCTGCACCGACAACGGCCGCTGCATCAATCTGATCTGACCAGAAAAACGCGGTGCCTCTCTGCTACTCCTTCAACCCCTGTAAGGCTTCTTCTTCTTCACCTCAGATCTATCATTAGGGTTTCGTTGTTCTTCGGTGTTCTTCAGTGTTCGTCAATGTTCATTGTTGTCATATGGATCCTTCAACACAACGCGACCTTTTTTCCTGTGCGGTCATAAGACCTCGTTTTTTCTTCATCATAGCATCTCTTTTATCAATAAACAGACCCCATCTAGCCTTTAGTTGTTCCGCTGATACTGCTTAGGGCTTCTGAATTTTCTCCTTTTTAGGACTGCGATAGATCCAAAATTATAGTTACAACTTGTAAAACCTGTTTGTGTAATACTTAGGAATTTTCCAGATCTGCAGCTTCCGTACCACTGTAGGTGGTTTGACTTCTTAGAAAATGATAATCCGCCAGGCACCATTAGCCCTCTCTTAAACCGCCGATTCATTTTCCCCTGTCTTCTCCTTTGTCGGACTCTGGTTTAGTAATATGAAACTCCGGTTTAGCAATACACATATACCTCTGTTTTTGCTTACCTTGCATTGCTTTATGCTTGTCCATTATAATCTTAAACTGGCAATAACCATGTTTCAGCCTTCCATTGAAATGGCCAAACAAGTTTATGAATGCAACCGGGTTCCTTCCCGGGTCACTGAAACACAACTAGAGAGATGCGTCGCCACTGGCGCTTTAGCGAAAAAAGAAGCTATCTAGTGGAGGGTTCTTGGTCCAGAAAGTCCTCCTGAACCTAAAGATTGAGAAGTAGTTGTGTTCGCTGACCATCTGGGCCGAGGCTTTAGCCCTCCCGGTTCAAAAAAATTTCGTGATGTGCTTGCCAGTTTCCAACTCCACTCTTAAGATATTGGACCAAACTCTGTGTCCAATGTTTGCAATTTCCAAGTATTTTGTGAGGCCTATCTTCAGGAAGAGCCCACAATTGAACTATTCAGGGATTTCTTTTATTTGAACCATCGCACATAATTCACCGACAGACCCAACACAGAGCTTGGTGGGATGGCGATTCAAAAGAGGAAAGATGTCAGTTTCCCTCACGCCAAACTTCATAGTCACCCCAAGGACTGGAATCAGACTTGGTTTTATTGCAAAGATACATCCCCGATTGACGAAAATCCTTTGCCGGGTTACCGCCCTCACCGGCTTAGCAACACTCATCCGTTCCCTCAGAGGCTGACTGCTAAGGAACGGTCCAACTATGCGCTGCAACTGTCAAAACTCAGAGCCTTTATGGCATACGGTTTAACAGGTGTTGACTTTGTCCGCTGCTGGATATCTTGGAGCATTCTGCCTTTAAGCCGGCGCCCGGTTTAATGTGCGAGTACAAAGGGGACTTAAAAGATCCTCAATGACATATCAATATTCATCTAACAGAAGGTGAAGTTACTAAGGCCGTCAAGAAAATACTGAATGAACCGGAAGCTGTGTGCAGCCAAGCAGGGCTTAGTCCCTTCTGTACTTCCAACAAACCGCCAGCTGTAAGAATTGCCTCATTTTTGTCTTAATCCGTCCTTTCTTAAATATTCCTTTACAATTTGTTGTCCATCTGTGCAGGGTGATGATCCATTCTGGAAGAAGAAAACGCAAGATAAACTGGCGAAGCCACAAGATAAACCGGCTAGAGCACCCCGCATCAAGACCAAGGTTACAAAGAAGCCAGCGAAGAAGAAAACCGCCGAGGCCTCTGACCTGCCCAATGATGAAGAGCTTGATGACCCGGAGTCAGAGGTAGAACTTCACTCTCTTGGTTCTTTTTTCATACACCTCATTGACAATCATTATTATGAGGATGATGCGGAAGCTAGCCATGCTGGTGATGTAGAGGTAATTGTTCTATCCTCCGACTCAAATCATGTGCCAGTACCAAAACTCTATCGAGCAGTCCGGAAAGTAAAATGTTCACACCCTCTTGCTTATTTGGATCCACACTATTCTTTGAAGACACAGCAGCATGAGGCTCGCCACACAACCCGACACAATGGTCAAGTGGTTACCTCTTCCGGTTTACCATATTCTCCGGTTTGCAAACGTCGTCAAGAGGTCTCTTGTTCTTCTAATACACTTTACCCCAAGGCGGGTTACTTGATATCCTCTTAATCCGTCTGATTTGAATTATCAAGGAACTTCCCATTCATCCTCCGGTGATTCATCAGCCACACAGATGCCTCCAATCAGGACCGTTCCTGGGTAAGCATACTATACTTAATCTTTATGCCTTGCACTAGTTTATTGTACTAATCTCTGCATTTGTTCTTTTTAGTGCCAAGGCCAGACTTAGCAAGAAGGCCAAGCTGACTATACCGACTGATGATAATCCGGCCACTGAACCAAAGAAGACCTCAAAAGCTCTTGATCAGAATGCTGACATTGCTCTGGATGATCCGGTACCTCAGGGTCAGGATACTTTTGATGAACTGCTAGAAATGAATCCAACAAGCCAGTCCGCTGATCCGCCGAGCCCAGTGCCAATCCACCAAGCCCAGCAAGAACATCTACTAAACCGCCAAGCCCAAACAAGACTATTGATGGCACAACAAATGATGTTGTGATTACCGGTTTTGGCCATACTGCTCCTGGCAACCCTGTCGCTTTATCAAAGCACAGTGCCAAAGAAGAATTTTCTGCAGTGGACAAGGGCAAGTGGAAAACTGATTTATCAAGCTATGCTCATCTCAATGCTCACGACCTTCATTCTGGATATTTAAACCGTTTGTATACAAGCCGTGACTATGAAGCCGAGTTAATAGGTTTAATGAAAGAGCGATATGAGGTAAATATCCATCCATTTGCACAAGTTCTTTTTCCTTAGCACGTGCTTCAATTATCAACTCCAGTAGCCCCCAAGGGCCGGTTCATCAATGTGAAGGTGAACTGGGGCTTGTAGTAGGATGATATTGAATTTTGCTTGTGGAGCCCCCAAGGGCCGGTTTATACCTTTAGGATGATCTGGCATCTTTCCTGTCATGTAGTATCTGGTTTATTGATAGGAACGCAATAACCTTGAATTGATCCGGTATGCATTAGCCCCCAAGTGCCAAGGATGTGCTTGGGACTTACAATATCAGTTGATAAAAAGCAATCCGCATTAGCCCCCAAGTGCCAAGTGTATAACTTGTTATGTGCTTGGGACTTCAAAGATGTGTCATCAACTTATTAATTGTCTTTTGCAGGCTGACCTGACCAAAAAGGATTCTCAAATCGCCGACCTCCAAGAGAACATTAAATCCCAGCAAGCCGAAACTTCCAAGGCCAAGGAAGAGCTGAAAGGCGCTTTAACAACCATGGAACAATTGAAGGATGGCTTCAAGGGTGAACAAGCAGATTGGGAAGCTGAAAGAACAAGTTTGCTAAAGCGGGCGGAGGATGCTGAAGCGGCCCTTAAACCGGTAACAAAAGAGCTGACTAGCCTAAAGCGGCAAATCAATGCTATGACCTCTGCTGTCTTTGGTAAATATCCTTTTCATGACCTGTACTTAACCATCCTTGAAATCGCCGGTTTAACAATAATATTATAACCATTGCAGGTAGCCGTGTTGCTCATTTCGACTCAGACATGCGCAAAAAGCTGAAGGCTGCCTATACCTTGATAGAGCAGTTATATACCGGTGCTCAACGGGTCATCTGCACAACTTCATACAATAAACCGCCACCAACTTTAATCAAGGACACATTGGCCAAGTTATCCATGACGCCTGCCCAGCTAGAGGAGGTGAAGAGATCTGTTGCAAGGGCCGGTGCACTGTCTGCACTGACTCGGGCTAAGGCCTGGATAGCTGATCTTGATCCGGAAGATATTGGGAATGGCTATCCCAGCCAAAAAGAAGATGGGTCAGAATTTGACAATGATGCCCTTAGAACTTTGACAAAGGAGATGCGCCCTCTTGCAAGTAAACTGGCCGAAGAGACTGACTTGTCTTTCCACCGGTCGATTTATGACGCAGACAACAAAAAGATTGATGCGTCGGTTTATGAAGCGCAAAATCTTACCCCACCAATCCGTAAGCATACTTATGCCCCTGATGTTGAACCGTCCGACCTTATTAGGGATGAAGCTGTCTTTCATGCTTTAGCTGGGATTGACTGGCAACCATTGACTTCCAGCCACTGGGTGGGGAGGCGGAGGGTGAACCGGCGCAAGATGATCCGCAACCTTCACATCAACCTGAGGAAGAGTCATAATCCGGTGGCCGGTTTAACTTTCACGCGGAGATATCACTGACAAACAATTATTCTTTTGGGCGCCTGCTGCCTTGTAATAGGCTAGTTTTAAACTCTTGGTCTCTTATGCCATCGTGCATAGCCACTTTGCCTGATACTTTTAATCTGTCCAGATAGTGCTATGTCGACTTATGCTCATTAGCAGTTTTATGCAATCCTGTTTTCTGCATGTGATAAACTTAAAATTGCCCTGTGATATTGAATCACATCGTTGGTTTACCAACTTTCTTGTAGTAAGGGTGATAACCCAAATCCGGAGTGCTGATAGCTCCCACCATGTTGTGCTGGTTTATAATAAGCCATGCCGGGTTATAATAAACACCGGATGATCATCCTGGCAACTTATAGTCAATGCCAGACTGGGTTGACAAACACCGGTTTATATTTGGTTATGTACTAACAACTTATAGTTGAAAGCCACACCGGGTTATATTGATGACTTTATAGTTAGGCCGAGTCAATAGACACCGGTTTACCTCAAAACCTTTATCTAGGGAGAAAAATTTAAGAAATAAAAACAAATAAAAACTTGTAGTCGAGGCAATTCGAGGCTTTTCATGGGCTGCCAGGCCACTGAGTTAAACCGTTTTACAAAGCCTTTTAAGATGGGCCTCACATTAACCAATCGTCATTTTAACTTTGACAAGTTCAGGGTGTGTATAAGATTGACTTGTCAAACGTTCGACGGGTCATACCAGGATTATCTGGACGGAGTGGCTTACTTGATGAAGGGAGGTTAACCCGGGGTTTTAGGTGAATACACCTGGCTTCCAAGCCTGGCTTGATAGCCTATTACAAGGGTCCTTAAAAGCTCTTTGTTGCTGTGCACAAAGAGTCCCCAGGTAACATTGTGAGCTGTGCTCAGTGGGTACCTATGTTTGAGCTGTGTGTGGCAACAAACACTTTTTGGTCCCTTGGGTGTGAAGCCCCCAAGCTTTGTTGTGGCTTTATAAGCCGGTTTAATGGAGAACTCCGCTTTATAAGCATAAGCCCCCATGTAACCAAGAAGATATATAAGACGAAATGGCAGAGGCCCCGCTTTAGCAAGGATGCCAGTTTATTTATTGATCATGATATGTACATCAAAAATATATACATGATAGGAGCCTATGGCTCAGGTATAGTAAGGCCGAAGATGATCTATATTCCACTACCGGCGGGTCTCCTCCTCCGATTTGCGTGAGTCTTTGTGCTCTCGAACATCGATAAGGTAATATGACCCATTGTTCAGATTCTTGTTGACCACAAAGGGCCCTTCCCAAGGTGGGGACAACTTGTGCATGTCAGTCTGATCTTTGGATAAGCCGGAGCACTAAGTCGCCTTCTTGAAAAGCCCTGGTTTTAACCCGGTGGCTGTGATAACGCCGCAGGTCTTGTTGATAAATCGCCGAACGAGCTGCCGCAATATCCCATTTTTCATCTAACAGGTCCAATGCATCTTGGCGTGCTATTTCATTGTCCGCTTCAACATAAGCTGCCACTCGGGGCGAGTCATGGCGAATATCACTTGGGAGGACTACTTCTGCTCCATAAACCATGAAGAAGGGTGTGTAACCTGTAGATCTATTGGGGGTGGTGTTAATGCTCCATAAAACAGAAGGCAACTCTTCCACCCAACAACCCGGCATCCTCTGCAAAGGGACCATAAGCCGGGGCTTGATACCCTTCAGGATTTCTTGATTAGCTCTCTCTGCTTAACCATTAGACTGGGGGTGAGCCATTGAAGACACATCAAGCCGGATGTGCTCACTTTGACAGAACTCTTCCATAGCACCCTTGGAGAGATTCGTGCCATTATCTGTTATAATACCGTGTGGAAAGCCAAAGCGGAAAATCACCTTTTTCATGAATTGAACCACCGTGGCTGCATCACACTTGCTCACTGGCTCCGCCTCCACCCACTTTGTGAATTTATCAACTGCCACCAGAAGGTGGGTCTTCTTATCCTTGGACCTCTTAAAAGGCCCAAGATATCCAGCCCCCAAGTTGCAAACGGCTAGGTGATTGGAATCATCCTCAATTCCTGGGCCGGAACATGAGCTCGGCGTGAAAACTTCTGACAACCATCACACTTTCTGACCAGATCTTCCGCATCAGCATGAGCTGTTAACTAGTAAAAACCGTGTCGGAAAGCCTTAGCCACCAAAGACTTTGAACCAGTATGATGACCACAATCCCCTCCGTGGATTTCATGCAAGATTTCACAGCCTTCTTCAGGAGAAACGCAATGCTGAAACGCCCCTGAGACATTGCAATGATGTAACTCGCCATTGACAATAGTCATGGACTTAGACCGCCAGATTATCTGTCTGGCCAGAACTTCATCCTCGAATAACTCGCCTCGGGTCATATACGCCAGGTATGACACTATCCAATCTGGGATAGCATGAAGAACGGCTACCAATTGAGCCTCCGGGTCAGGAACAACCAGATCCTCTTCCGTTGGTATCTTGACCGACGGATTATGCAGAACGTCAATAAAGACATTGGGCAGCACCGGTTTACGCTGGGATCCGAGACGGCTTAAAGCGTCTGCCACTTCATTCTTGCACCGATCAATGTGCTTGACCTGGTAACCCTTGAAGTGACCGGCAATGATATCCACCTCACGCCGATAAGCCGCCATGAGCGGGTCCTTAGAATCCCAAGTACCAGATACTTGCTGAGCCACTAAATCGGAGTCGTCGAAGCAACGTACCCATATTAAGTTCATATCCTTAGCCATCCGAAGACCGTGGAGCAAGGCCTCGTACTCAGCTGCATTGTTAGTACAGGGAAACATCAAACGGAGAACATAACAAAATTTGTCACCTCGAGGGGAAGTAAGAACCACTCCAGCCCTCGAGCCCTCCAATTGGCTGGATCCATCAAAGTGAATAGTCCAGTATGTGTTATCCGGTTTATCCTCCGGTGCCTGTAACTCTGTCCAGTCGTTGATGAAATCCATAAGCGCTTGGGACTTGATAGCTGCGCGAGGCATATATTTTACCCCGTGAGGTCCAAGCTTGATAGCCCACTTAGCAACCCGGCCAGTCGCCTCTTTGTTCTGAATGATATCTCCCAAAGGAGCAGAACTGACCACAGTAATGGGATGGCCCTGAAAGTATTGCTTAAGCTTCCGACTCGCCATAAACACTCCATACACCAGCTTCTGCCAATGCAGATATCTCTGTTTGGACTCGATAAGTACCTCACTGATATAATAAACTGGCCGTTGAATCGGATACTCCTTACCAGCTTCCTTGCGCTCCACCACAATAGCCATGCTGACAGCCCGGGCGTTAGCAACCACATATAACTACAATGGTTCTTTATCAATGGGGGCAGCAAGAATAGGCGGTTCAGCTAACTGCTTCTTCAGATCCTCAAACGCCTCATTAGCAGCATCACTCCAGACATAGTTGTCTGTCTTCTTCATCATCTGGTATAGCGGGATCGCCTTCTCTCCCAACCGGCTGATAAACCGGCTTAGTGCTGCAATACGACCCGCCAGTCGTTGAACATCATTGATACATGCCGGTTTAACCAGGGACGTAATAGCCTTGATCTTTTCCGGATTAGCTTCAATGCCCATGTTAGACACCAGAAAACCCAAGAGCTTGCCTACCGGTACACCAAAAATGCACTTGGCCGGATTCAGCATCATCTTATAAACCCGGAGGTTATCAAAGGTCTCCTTCAAATCAGGTATTAGCGTCTCCGCCTTCCTGGATTTCACCATGATATCATCCACATAAGCATGAACATTGCGCCCAATCTGATCATGAAGGCAATTCTGCACACACCGCTGATAAGTCGCCTGGGCACTCTTGAGCCCAAAAGGCATAGATACATAGTAGAAGGCTCCAAAGGGAGTTATAAAAGCCGTCTTCTCCTGGTCCTTGACTGCCATTTTGATCTGATGATAACCCGAATAAGCATCCAGAAAACTCAAACGCTCACAACCCGTCATAGCATCAATAATTTGATCAATACGAGGGAGGGCAAAGGGATCAGCTAGACAAGCCTTGTTCAAATCTGTGTAGTCCACACACATACGTCAAGTGCCGTTCTTCTTGAGTACCAACACCGGGTTAGCCAACCACTCAGGGTGTAAAACCTCCACAATAAACCCTGTTGCCAAGAGCCGGGCTACCTCCTCACCAATGGCCTTGCGTCTCTCTTCATTGAAGCGGCGAAGAAACTGCTTGACCGGTTTAAACTTGGGATCAATATTAAGAGTGTGCTCAGCGAGTTCCCTCGGTACACCTGGCATGTCAGAAGGCTTCCATGCAAAAATGTCCCGGTTCTCACGGATGAACTCGATGAACGCGCTTTCCTATTTTGGATCCAAGTTAGCGCTGATGCTAAACTGCTTGGATGAATCGTCAGGAACAAAATCAACCAACTTAATCTCATCAGCCGATTTGAACTTCAAAGCCGGATCATGCTCTGTAGTGGGTTTCTTCGAAGAAGTCATATCCGCCGGATCAACATTGTCTTTATAGAATTTTAACTCCTCTATTGCACGAACCAACTCAGCATAAGCCGCATCACCTTCCTCACATTCCAAAGTGACCTTTCGACTTCTGTGCACTGTGATGGTCCCCTTATGACCCGGCATCTTGAGCTGCAGATAAACATAACACAGCCTTGCCATGAACTTAGCATAAGCCGACCGTCCAAACAAGGCGTGGTACGAACTCCTGATTTTGACCACTTCAAAAGTCAATGTCTCCGACCTTGAATCATGATCATCACCAAAAGCAACCTCCAGAGCTATCTTACCGACCGGGTAGGCCGATTTACCAGGCACCACACCGTGAAAAAAGGTGTTCGATGGTTTAAGATTCTTATCCGTCAATCCCATACGCCGGAAGGTTTCATAATACAAGATATTGATACTGCTTCCTCCATCCATGAGCACCTTGGTGAACTTATAACCTCCAACCTGCGGTGCTACCACCAGCGCCAGATGACCCGGATTATCAACCCGGGGCGGATGATCTTCTCGACTCCACACAATAGGCTGTTCAGACCAGCGCAAATAACGGGGCACCGCTGGTTCAACGGCATTCACTGCACTTTTATGAAGCTTCTTATCGCGCTTGCACATGCTAGTAGTGAAGACATGATACTGTCCCCCATTCAGCTGCTTCGAGTGACTCTGATAACCTGACTGTAGCTGTTGCTGATTCCCCTATTGATTATAAGCACCTTGGTTACCCTGATTGCCTTGATTGCCCTGTCCACCCTGATTACCTTGAAACCCTGAACCGGAGTTACCTCCACCATAGCCCGGCCCGTGAAACCCGGGTCCTAAACTGCCGGGCGGTCCATGATCATATTGGAAGAGATCTGAGTTTTTAAACTCTCGCATAATAAAGCAATCCTTCCAGAGGTGCATAGCTGGCTTCTCTTGCGTCCCGTGCTTTGGGCAGGGCTGATTTAATAGGCGCTCCAGATTCATACCTGATCCTCCACTCCGCGGGGTGGTTTACCTTTACGACGCTGAACATTGCCCTGCACGTTGGTGTTAGCCACAAAATCGGAATTACTGTCCGCTTTACGCTTACCGTTATTCCCACGGCCCGCCTAGTTATGTTGCTGTCCTTTCGTGCCGACGTTCTTCTTTCCCTTCTCCGGCTTCTCATCGTCAGACTCGGGATCCTTGGTACTATCAGAATCGGCATACTTAACCAAAGCTGCCATAAGTGTTCCCATGTCATTGCAGTGACGCTTGAGTCGTCCCAACTTCAACTTCAGCGGCTTAAACCGGCAATTGCCCTCTAATGTTATGATTGCCGAATTAGCATTGATGCGGTCCTACGAATGCAGGATTTCCGAAACCCGACGCACCCAATGAGTTGTTGATTCGCCTTCTCCTTGGACACAAGCAGCCAGATCCACAATTGACATGGGTTGCTTGCACGTGTCCTTGAAGTTTGCTATAAACCGGGCCTTCAACTCGGCCCATGAACCGATGGAATTAATGGGCAGACTCTTTAACCAAGTGCGAGCCGTTCCATCCAACATCAGGGTGAAGTACTTCGCACACGCCACTTCATCCACATCCAGCATCTCCATTGCCATCTCATAACTCTCAACCCATGACTCGAGGGGTAAATCAGCGGTGTAATTGGGCACCTTCCGCGGACCCTTGAAATCCTTGGGCAACCGCACATTGCATAGAGATGGGGTGAGACACAACACCCCCCAAGAGCCGAAAACAAGTCCTCGTACCACTGACATCGTCGGTCGAACTGGAGCAGGCTGATGATTCGCATACTGCGCCGCTAACTCAGCCTCCCGACGCGCTCTACCATTATCCATCACATCCTGAGCATTCGCACCACCACACGCCGGATTGGGCCCTCGAGGGGCGTCACGGTTCCGCTCACTGCTTGACACAACTGGTTCATCGATGTGCCCGCTGTAACTCTTGCTCGGGCGAGGGGTTGAATGGATTCTATCTCGGCTACATGAATAGGCCTGCTGTTGTACCATAGCGGTTTGAAGGAGATCCCTGGCCCGCTGCGTCTCAACCACCGCTGGAGACTCGCCCTCCATTGGAATAGCTGCCAATCGAGACGCTGCAGCAATCATATTATCCAAAGGGGTGGAGAAGTGACCCGGCGGGGTCGGCATGTATTGTGGCGGGTTATCTATTCGTCGAGGCAGGTCCGTCGCTCGTGGCTGATCCGGTGCTCCTGTCCCAGGTGCCTCAACCCGGTTTGCCACTGCCGGATTGCTGGGCCCTGCTCCTGGCGTGTTGAAGAGATTCATTGCTTCATAAACCGACAGCAGACGAGACCGATGCCTCCTCCTCAACACGTCAGTCGAAGCGTTCTGATCCAGCATGAGCCGGTAATTCTCCGCCTGAATCCGCTGTGACTGGGCATCTAAAGTGGCCCGCTCATCAGCCATCCTGGTTTCCTCTGCCGCCAAGTCCTCCTTGGCCTGAGTTATCTGATCCCGTAGTTTTGTGACCTCCGCATTATGCCGATCTTGAGTCTTTGGGGTAACCGCCGTGGTCAATAATGTTGTCCAGGTGTCCAATAAACCGAACAGAACTTGAGCCGGCCGGCGCGCGGGGCCTCCTGCCCCGGCTGCCGATATGGAAGTCATCACTGCTGCAATTGAAGATTGCAATGTGGGCTGCGTACCATCCATGAAGATCGCAACCCAGTTTGGTGGTTCAAGGGGGTCCGGAATACTGTCGCCATTGGAACAGCCCCCGAACTGGCCATCTTGTAGTTGGTACAGCGATTCGGTCTCGCCGGTGGATGATTCACCATCAGAATAAACGACCGTCTCACCATCAGACACCGGTTCAGATTCCGCACCATGGATGAATCCCACGAACACACACTTCATGGCAGGCTGAACCCGGGCAGGGCTTGCACGCTGAGCTGTCTCGACGAGGTCGGTGCAGATGTCCGGCTCAGGGCCCGGTTCGCCGATCTTGCCGATGAAGATGTGAATTCCTCCAAAGGGGACCCGGTACCCATACTCGATTGAGCCGGCCTCGGGGCCCCAGCCTGCGTCGTCGATGTAGAGTTTGCCACGACGACTCTTGGTCATCCGGCCAACCGCATATCCCCTGAGTCCTTCAAAGTTGCCCTTTAAGAACTCGAAACCATCGTGCGATAGCCCCACGGTGGGTGCCAACTGTCGTGGAATTATCACGTCAGATGTCCTAGCGAGAGGACTTAGTCGTGGAGCCATCACAACGAGATTAGCTTAAAGGGGTTAAACCAGACAAAGGACACGGGGAGTTTATACTGGTTCGGCCCCTTGCGGCGAAGGTAAAAGCCTACGATCCAGTTGTGGTGGAATTGATGGGGTCTCGATGAGCAGGGAGCGAATCCGCTTTATCTATCTCTCGAGTTGTTGTTTCTTGTCCCTGAACCGCCGCCGGGTCGTCCCTTTATATACACAGGTTGACGCCCGGCGGTTTACAGAATACCGAGGCCGGCTCATACACGTGTCCGGCTCGGTTTTTACCTTTCCCTATCTTACAACACAAGTTACACATCTCATGGCGGTTTATGTCTGTGGGCCCTAATCCACCCTTGGGCTCTGGACCTCTAAGTCTCTTGTAGTAAAGCGCCATATTCCTTGTCTTCATGGGCTTCAATACGGATGAGCATAACCCGACCCCTCTTGGGCGGTTTATACTCAGTAGTTATATCCCCAACACATGGAGTATTCTAATAAATTCCAATCAAGTGGGTTTCTCCCAAAAGGTGTGTATAGCAATGATGATTGTGGTAAACTAAAAAGCAAAGACTAATATCATACAAGACGCTCCAAGCAAAACACATATCATGTGGCGAATAAAAATATAGCTCCAAGTAAAGTTACCGATGAACAAAGACGAAAGAGGGGATGCCTTCTGGGGCATCCCCAAGCTTAGGCTTTTGGATATTCTTGAATATCTTGGGGTGCCATGGGCATCCCCAAGCTTAGGCTCTTGCCACTCCCTATTCCATAGTCCATCAAATCTTTACCCAAAACTTGGAAAACTTCACAACACAAAACTCAACAGGAAATCTCATAAGCTCCGTTAGTGCAAGAAAGAAAAACCACCACATAAGGTACTGTAATGAACTCATTCTTTATTTATATTGGTGTTAAACCTACTGTATTCCAACTTCTCTATGGTTCATACCCCTACATACTAGCCATAGATGCATCAAAATAAGCAAACAACACATGAAAAGCAGAATCTGTCAAAAACAGAACAGTCTGTAGCAATCTATAACTCTCGAATACTTCTGGAACTCTAAAAATCCTACCAAAATAGGAAGTACTGGGCAATTTGTCTATTGATATACAGCAGAAAGAACCAACGCAAAAGCACGTTTCTGTGAATTACTATAATTATTTTCGTGCGTGCAAAGTTTCTGTTTTTCAGCAGAATCAAATTAACTATCACCATAGGTTATCCTATAGGTTCTACTTGGCACAAACACTAATTAAAACATAAAAACACATCTAAGCAGAAGGTAGATGCAAAATTTATTACTAAACAGAAGCAAAAACAAAAAACTAAAATAAAATCGGGTTGCCTCCCAACTAGCGCTATCGTTTAACGCCCCTAGCTAGGCATAAAAGAGAGGATAGATCTAAGTAGTGCCATCTTTGGCATTTGGAAAGAAAAGAGAGAATTTCCTTTCTATGGCATTCATCCTTCTATTTTGGGAAAGCACATTGCCATTAATGGAGGAAGTAAGATTAAGCACATTACGGAAATTTGCATCTAAGCTAGCCTTCGTTTCTTTGATAATTTCGTTTTGATAAAAGCATAAGAGGGTGGTAGATTCAACCTTATCATTCATGGGGTGCCCAAATATAGTTTTCATTCTTTCATAGGTATCTATAGCATCCCCATCAAGAAAACCTCCTTCAAAAATAGAATCTAGAACTTGCTTGAAAGAAGCGGGTAAGCCAACATAGAAACTTTTTAAGTAAACCTCAATTTGATATTGTGGTACATAGCTAGCCCGAATCCTTAATAACCAATCCCAAGCATCTTTTAAAGACTCATCAAGTAAATAACGAAAAATTCCTGAGTCATCTTCATCAAAATTATTCAAACTCTCATTGGTGACACCGATAGGTCTTTCCATAACATCATTATTTATGAGCTTAGAGAGGATAGAGGGACTATCCAAGGTACTAGAACCCTGGAAAGGACCCTTAGTTCTTTTTGATTCGGCCATGGCAACGAGAAGGCAAACAGTAAAGAGAGGGAAGATTGGGAAAGAGAGGGAAAATAAGACGGCAAGGGTGAAGTGGGGGAGAGGAAAACGAGAGGCAAATGGCAAATAATGTAAATGCGAGGGAGATGAGTTTGTGATGGGTACTTGGTATGTCTTGACTTGAGCGAAGACCTCCCCGGCAACAACGCCAGAAATCCTTATTGCTACGTCTTGAGCTTGCGTTGGTTTTCCTTGAAGAGGAAAGGGTGATGCAGCAATAGTAGCGTAAGTATTTCCCTCAGTTTTTGAGAACCAAGGTATCAATCCAGTACGAGGCTCCTCAAAAGTCCCACGCACCTACACAAACAAACAAAAACTCGCAACCAACACAATAAAGGGGTTGTACATCCCTTCAAGGACACTTGCGAAAGTGAGATTTGACAGAGATAATATGATAAGATAAATATATTTTGGTATTTTATAATATAGATTGGAAAAGTAAAGATGCAAATAAAATTAGATTGAAAGCTTATATGATAAGAGATAGACCCAGGGGCCATAGGTTTCACTAATGGCTTCTCTCAAGATAGCATAAGTATTACGGTGGGTGAACAAATTACTGTCGAGCAATTGATAGAAAAGCGAATAATTATGAGATTATCTAGGCATGATCATGTATATAGGCATCACGTCCGTGACAAGTAGACCGACTCCTACCTGCATCTACTACTATTACTCCACACATCGACCGCTATCCAGCATGCATCTAGAGTATTAAGTTCATAAAGAACAGAGTAACACATTAAGAAAGATGACATTATGTAGAGGGATAAACTCATGCAATATGATATAAACCCCATCTTTTTATCCTCGATGGCAACAATACAATACGTGCCTTGCTGCCCCTGTTGTCACTGGGAAAGGACATCGCAAGATTGAACCCAAAGCTAAGCACTTTTCCCATTGCAAGAAAGATCAATCTAGTAGGCCAAACCAAACTGATAATTCGAAGAGACTTGCAAAGATAACTTAATCACACATAAAATAATTTAGAGGAGATTCAAATATTTCTCATAGATAAACTTGATCATAAACCCACAATTCATCGGATCTCGACAAACACACCGCAAAAAGAGTTATATCGAATAGATCTCCAAGAAGATCAAGGAGAACATGGTATTGAGATTCAAAGAGAGAGAAGAAGCCATCTAGCTAATAACTATGGACCCGGAGGTCTATGGTAAACTACTCACAACTCATCGGAGAGGCCTTGGAGATGATGTAGGGGGCCTCCATGATCAATTCCCCCTCCGGCGGAGCACCGACGAAGGCTCCAAGATGGGGTCTTGCGGATACAGAAGGTTACGGTGGTGGAAATAGTTTTTCGTGGTCGCCTCTGATGTTTTTAGGGTACATGGGTATATATAGGAGGAAGAAGTAGGTCGGTGGACTCCCGAGGGGCCCACGAGGGTGGGGGGCGCGCCCAGCCCTAGGGGGCGCGCCGGGCGCCCTCCTGGTCGCCTCCCTTGTTTCTTGACTTCCACTCCAAGTCCTCTGGATCACGTTTGTTCCAAAAAGATCGCTCCCGAAGGTTTCATTCCGTTTGGACTCCGTTTGATATTCCTTTTCTTCGAAACACTGAAATAGGCAAAAAAACAGCAATACGGGCTGGGCCTCCGGTTAGTAGGTTAGTCCCAGAAATGATATAAATGTGTAAAATAAAGCCCATAAACATCCAAAACGGGTAATATAATAGCATGGAATAATAAAAAATTATAGATACGTTGGAGACGTATCAGATACCTACCAGCATATGATTCAAACTTGCCTGGAAAACGGTCGAAGCATATGTGGACGACGTGGTCATCAAGACAAAACACGTCGAGACACTGGTGGATGATCTTCGCCTCACCTTTGACAACCTTCGAACATACGACATACGGCTTAATCTGAAAAAATGTGTCTTCGGAGTTCTGGCCGGGAAATTGCTCGGGTTTATTGTTTCCCATAGAGGAATTGAAGCAAACCCAACTAAGATTCGAGCATTGTCACAATTGGCCATACCAACAGACCTAAAGCAAGTCCAGAAACTAGCTAGGTGTGTCGCGGCCTTAAGCCGCTTTATCTCCAAATTGGGAGAGAAAGCGCTACCACTCTACAAACTATTACGGCGCACAGACAACTTTAAATGGACGGACGCTGCCACGGTCGGACTGGAAGAGATTAAAACCCTTCTCGCAAGCAACCCAGTCCTAGCTGCACCAGGTGTTGGAGAGCCAATGTTATTATATATTTTGGCAACTAACCAAGTGGTTAGTGCTGTGCTCGTCGTCGAACGAGGGGAAGAGGGACATACATTCCCCTCCCAAAAACCAGTCTATTATGTATCAGAGGTCCTCACACCTTGCAAATCACGATACCCACATTATCAAAAGATAGCCGACACAATCTTCATGGCATCCCGTAAACTGCAACACTACTTTCAAGAGTGTTCGATCATAGTGGCATCCGAAGTATCACTCAATGACATTATAAATAACAGGGACGTCACTGGCTGCATAGCCAAATGGGCCATCAAGGTTTTACCGTTCGAAATCATATACAAGCCACGCCGGGCTATTAAATCCTAGGTGTTGACCGACTTTGTCGCTGAATGGACGGAAGCCGAACTCCCTAAAGAGTATAGCTCATACTCCAATTGGATTATGTACTTTGACGGTTCTAAAATGCTGGCCAGACTGGGGGCTGGTGTCATCCTAACATCCCCTAGTGCAGACACAATCCACTATGTACTACAAATTATGTATACGGACTCCAACAATGCAGCCGAACATGAGGCGCTCCTACATGGTCTTCGCATGGCTGTCTCCATGGGTATACAATGCCTGGAGGTGCGCGGTGATTCCAACCTCGCCATTTCCCAGGTCAATGGAGAGTTCGACACAAAGGACCCAAAAATGGCGTCATATCGAAACTCCATATTAAAAATACCAACTCGGTTCGAAGAACTAGAGTTTCATCATGTCGCTCGAGAGAGTAATCAGGCAGCCGACATCCTTGCTCGTATGGGTGCTAAGTGCGACCCTGTGCCACCTAACACCTTTATGCAAAGGCTCTTTACGCCACCCGTAGTATGGCAGGGTGAGAGCGGAGAAGGCAATACGGACCTGATCACACCCCCAGCTGTCAAACACAATGCAGACACCGTTGGGGGTCCGAATATTGAGATAACACCCTCTGCTCATGAGATCATGGCAGTCATCGCTCCCTGGACCGAACCATTCCTGGCCTGCCTTAATAAGCAGGAGCTTCTCGACGATCAAAACGAAGCTCGGTACATAGTTCGGCGCTCTAAAGCCTTTAAAGTGCATGAGGGTGAACTGTACAAAAGAAGTACTACCGGAGTCCTTCAAAGGACTATCTCCAAAGAGGAGGGAATACAACTCTTGGCAGAAATGCATGTCGGTCTCGGCGGTCATCACACCGCAGCTCGAGCCCTCGTAAGCAAGGCGTTCTGTACAGGGTTTTTCTGGCCCACGGCTTGAGCAGACGCTCAAGCCCTTGTCCAACGTTGCGTGGGTTGTCAACTTTTCGCCAATCAAGCCACATGCCTCCCACTACATTAAGAAAAATCCCCATTACCTGTCCCTTTGCGGTCTGGGGGCTTGATATGGTGGGACCCATTAAAGGGAGAAGCCACAAAAAGAAATACTTGCTAGTAATGGTAGATAAATTCACTAAATGGATAGAGGCCAAACCAGTAAAAATAGTTGAGGCCGGACCAGTGATTGACTTTATATCCAGCGTAGTCCATCGTTATGGTGTCCTGCACAGTATCATTACTGATAATGGCTCCAACTTCATAGCTGATGAGGTGAAAACTTGGTGCGCTAAGTTGGGCATTAAACTCGACTACGCATCCGTATACCACCCTCAAACAAACGACCAAGTAGAAAGGGCCAATGGCCTGATCATGAGTGGTATTAAGCCTAGACTAGTGTGCTCTTTACGAGAATCAGACAAGCACTGGGTTGAGGAACTCGATTCCGTACTTCGGGGACTCCATACCACGCCCAATCGAACGACCGGATACACACCCTTCTTTATGGTGTACGACGCAGAGACTGTATTGCCCTACGACATTATTCATGACTCACCTAGAGTGCACATCTACGAAGAAAGAGAAGCCGAACTAGATTAGCAGGATGACCTAGACGGACTCGAAGAGGAGCGTGATGTTGCTAAAGCCCGTTCCGCATTCTATCAACAACAGACCAGGCGTTACCAAAGCAGAGAAGTGCAGGCTAATACATACAATGCTGGAGAACTTGTTTTACGCCTCCCGGAAAAGAAAAAGGATAAGCTCAAACAAAAATGGGAGGGGCCCTTCATCATAGATGAAGTCCTTGTTGGAGGAGCCTATCGCCTTCGCAATGCAGAGGATAATCGCCTTGAGCCGAACCCATGGAATGCTGCCCGGCTCCGAAGATTTTACGTGTAGTTCGGCCTCCTTGGGTTTCATTTTAAACTAGGTTTTTTCCTTTTTTCTGTCCCTTTTTATTTTTTCCCTTTTCTTCTCAAATGTATGTTTGGATCAACCGCATTGTTCGGGGTACACATCTTTAAATGTATACACCCCACCATACATGGGGGCTTCTTTTAAAGAAGCATTTTATTGAAAAGCTTATAAGCTTCTTTCATCCATAACGGTTGTTGCTTTTGCCATTTTATGCACCTCTATGACTTAAGTTTTTGCCAAGCTGGGTTGCCTCGCTCTTGTGTTTATACCCCACGTTCTCGATTGTTTGGCTAGGGTGTAAAGGGAGTACCTCTGCGATTGCTACAACCGGGTTATCCGGACCTGTACCTCAGATGGGTGAAGCCGAAAACTAGCGTTCTTAAGGGAATAATTGGTCGACACATATACAACACACTGTTTTTGGAAAAACTATGGAATTGGCTGCCTGTACTTCAGATACGAGCCTAGGCATGCATCATTTGGCATGCTAGCCCACGGAAAGGAACCCCTAACGGAATGTAACATCCCAAATTTTCAATTTGGAATGTTAAACAAATAGATCATTACTGCATATCATATTTAATGCATTTTGCCTCGACCCTAGAAATTCTACGCAACTCAAGGACCCACGGAGAGAGTTGGGGATTTCGATATTTTCATATTTGAGTTTCCTCAAATTTTGAAAATAGGATTTTTTTATTTTTTTTATTTTATCTTCAATTATTTCAATCATATAAATATGAGAGAGGGAATAAAATGACTTTCCCAAAATAAAGAAATATTGAGGATTTAATAAAAAATCAAATAAGATTTTATTTTGGATTTTATTGCTATTTTATTTGAATTTAGTAAAAATGCGTGTTTTTCAAAATTGCATTTAGGCCCCAAATAAATGTTCATCTAAACCGGCTTGATTTTAGAAGCCGGGGAAAATTTATTTCGGGATTTTTGGAGTCCGTTTAGTATTTCTTTCGTTTGATTTTCTGCGCGAAAATTATTTTTAAAAAAATTAATAATCCGAACCGACTACGGGCAGGGATCGGCCAGGACTCTCCTGGCCGGGGCCTTTATAAAGCGCCCCGGGCCACCGCCGCCAGCCCACCCGAGCCGCCCCGCCGCCCCAAACCCTAACCCTAGCGCCGCCGCCGCCGTCCGACGCCGCCGCCGACTGCTGCCGCCGCCGCCGAACCA